>NW_028325233.1:361458-707917 GCF_987193195.1 Phasianus colchicus | reverse complement strand
CAGCAACAGAGGTTTCCGGTGTCACCGGGTCCTGCGGTAGGCAGGTCTGGAGGGGTGACAAAGAACAGTGAGAGGCTCAGTGACAACATGGTGACAACGTGGTGCCGCCAGTGCCTGCCCCCACATGATGGTCAGAGTACAGGGAATGGTGTCACCCGATAGATGGTGGCACACAAGTGATGGTGACACCAGATGACGGTAACAACAGTGACAGCCAGGGATGGGGACGCTGCGTCACGGCTGTTCCACATTGAGGTCACCCTGTGTCACAGCGTCACCTGAAGACAGTGACATTCAGTGACACCCAATGGCATCCAGTGAAGGTGGCACCCAACTATGGTGACACCACCGACCCCATGTCACACCCACAGCAGACCCCACGTGTCCCCCGACTGTCCCCAGCCCCCCTCCCTGTACCCCTCCTCGTCACCTCTTCAATGAGGATGTCACCGTGCTGCAGTTGTGCCACCATGGCAGGGGGGACAGCTTGGGACAGTCACGGACAGCCAGGGTGACAGCGTCCAGGAGCTGTAGGACGCTGATGGGGCTCTCGATGGGGCTCACTACGTTTAATGATTTAATTCGGGCTGGGGTCCAATTTGCTAAGATTGACCGCCAGCCCAACCATGTTCTTCTCCAGCTTTGGAGACAGCTAAAGGACAACCAAAAATTTCAGACCTACCCTAAGAAACCAAGGGTAAGGGTTACAGAGAGAATGCCAACAACAACATGGAACTTAGAAGATTTCATTGTTGCTAATAGAAAAAAAAGCCTCCTCAGGTGTCTCGGGCTACAATGCCTGAGGCACTGGAAGCAAAAGAATTGGCCATAGCTCAATTCATGGCGTGACGAGGGATGTTAGTCCCCCTAGGGCCTCCAGATAGGACCAGAGGCCCTGTGTAGAATTAAGGATTTATTGGTCCCGAAAAAACATTCAGAGAGTTATGGCATTGGTGGACACTGGAGCAGAAACATCAATTATCTACGAAGATCCAACCAAATTTGGTGGAGACAGAGTGATGATTGGTGGCTTTGGGGGACAGACTATTCCTGTCACCCAAACATGGTTGAATCTGAGGGTGGGGCGTCTCCCACCCCGGGAGTGTAAGGTGTGTATTGCCCCAATGCAGGAACACATCTTGGGCATAGATATTCTATGGGGTCTGGCTCTCCAGACAACTGTGGGAGAGTTCAGACTTGGACAGAGATGTATCCGTACCCGGGCAGTGCAGGCAATATTAAGAGGCCATGCGAAACATGGGCCTATTTGCCTGCCGAAACCGCGCCGGATTACTGATATAAGGCAGTACAGACTCTGGGTGGGCAAGATGAAATATGGGGAACGGTGCAGGAATTAGAAAAAGTGGGCATTGTAAGACCTGCACACAGCCCATATAATTCCCCCACACGGCCAGTGCGAAAGTCGGATGGCACGTGGAGAATGACAGTGGATTACAGAGAGTTAAATAAGGTCACGCCGCCTGTTCATGCGGCCATAACCAACATTGCCTCCCTAATGGACACATTGAGTAGGGAGATAAAAACCTATCACTGTGTCCTGGATTTAGCAAACGCGTTCTTCAGTATCCCGATTGCTGAGGAATCGCAAGATCAGTTTGCGTTTACGTGGGGAGGCAGGCAGTGGACCTTTCAGGTCCTGCCACAGGGGTACGTGCATTCACCAACGTCACAATCTAGTGGCGTGTGACCTGGCTGATTGGAAAAAACCTGATGATGTTAACCTGTATCATTATACTGATGATCTCCTGCTGACATCCAACTCACTGGAGGCATTAAGGCAGGTGGCAGATTCATTAACCGCCTATTTACAGCAGAGAGGATGGGCTATAAATCCCAGAAGGTGCAAGGTCCGGGCCTGTCCGTAAAATTCCTGGGGGTGGTTTGGTCAGGAAAGACCCAAGTACTGCCCAGTGCTGTCTTAGATAAGGTTCAGGCGTTCCCAGTCCCTACAACATCGAAGCAGCTGCAAAGTTTCTAGGTATACTGGGTTACTGGCGTTCCTTTATACCTCACCTAGCGCAGCTGCTAAGGCCGCTGTACAGACTCACAAAAAAGGGGCAGCTATGGGACTGGGGGAAAACAGAACAGGATGCTTTCCAACAGGCAAAACTGGCAGTTAAACAAGCCCAGGCATTGGGTATATTCGATCCTACCCTCCCAGCTGAGTTGGATGTTCACGTTACTCAAGATGGCTTTGGTTGGGGCCTGTGGCAACGCCAGAGTTCTGTTCGGACCCCCATTGGTTTTTGGTCTCAGGTCTGGGATGGAGCAGAAGAAAGATACAGTATGATTGAAAAACAGTTATTGGCTGCCTATTCAGCATTACAGGCAGTAGAGCCAATAACCCAGACGGATGAAGTCATAGTTAAGACCACTCTGCCGATTCAGGGGTGGGTGAAAGGTCTGACCCACCTTCCTAAGACAGGGGTGGCCCAAGCACAAACAGTGGCACGATGGGTCGCCTACCTCAGCCAAAGGAGCAGTCTGTCTTCATCAGCCTTAAAAGAAGAGCTTCAGAAGATCCTAGGCCCAGTGACCTATCATTGTGATGCACCAAAAGAAACACTGGTCGCTCCACCAGAGAAGAGCCCCGTTCAGGAGGGGAAATATCCTATCCCTGAAGATGCCTGGTACATGGATGGGTCCAGCAAGGGCAACCCGAGCAAGTGGAGAGCGATAGCATACCATCCTTCCACTGAGACAATCTGGTTTGATGAGGGGGATGCTCAGAGCAGCCAATGGGCAGAACTGCAAGCCGTGTGGATGGTTATACCCAAGGAACCCGGTGATGGTATCCTGAATATCTGTACAGACAGTTGGGCTGTGTACCGGGGGCTCACTCTTTGGATTGCACAGTGGGCCACCCAAGAATGGACTATCCACGCCCGACCAATCTGGGGCAAAGACATGTGGTTAGACATATGGAATACAGTCAAACACAGGACTATATGTGTCTACATGTTTCTGGTCATCAGCCCCTACAGTCACCGGGAAATGGTGAAGCTGACACGCTGGCCCGAGTTTGATAGATTGAGAATTCACCATCTGAGAATATCGCCCGTTGGTTACATCAGAAGCTACGGCATGCGGGACAATAGACAATGTGGGCAGCTGCTAAAGCATGGGGGCTGCCCATACAGCTACCTGACATTGTCCAGGCATGCCAGCATTGCGACGCTTGCTCTAAGATGAGACCAAGATCACTGCCTGAAACGACAGCCCATCTTGCTAGAGGACACAATCCTCTCCAACGATGGCAGGTCGATTACATTGGGCCCCTTCCTCGGTCTGAGGGGGTGAGATATGCTCTGACCTGCATTGACACTGCAAGTGGGCTACTGCAGGCCTATCCAGTACCGAAAGCAAACCAGGCATATACCATCAAGGCACTGACTAAACTGATGTCTGCCTACGGGACACCTCAAGTCATCGAGAGCGACCAAGGGACTCATTTTACTGGTGCAACGATACAGCGCTGGGCAGAAGAAAACAACATCGAATGGCGATTCCATCTGCCATATAATCCAACGGGGGCAGGCCTCATTGAACGTTATAACGGTATTCTTAAGGCTGCCCTGAAGACAGACTCCCAGTCCCTGCAGGGGTGGACGAAAAGACTGTATGAAACCTTGCGGGACCTGAATGAAAGACCCCGAGACGGCAGACCCAGTGCCCTGAGAATGCTGCAGACAACATGGGCCACCCTGCTTAGGATCCAAATTACGGGCACTGATTATCAGGTAAGACCTAGATTGGTAATGAAAATAATCTTCTGCTCCCTGCCCCTGAGAATTTAGAACCAGGCACCCATAGAATAAAATGGCCTTGGAAGGTGCAGGTAGGACCCAAGTGGTGTGGCCTACTTGCACCTTGGGGGAGACTGTTGGAGGTGGGAGGCTCAGTAGTTCCTCCAGTAATAGGTACATGGCCAACTGATATTGTGGTCAACACTCCGATCTTCACTGCTAAAGGGACCCCCATCATGTCCCTATGGCAGATCAGGAGACCTCCTTTGGTGCCTGACAAAGTTATGCAGCCACAGATATCTGGCCAGAAGGTGTGGTACAGGCGGCCGGGACGTGCCCCAGTACAAGTGGAAGTGTTGACCCAGGATAGAAGGACGGCCTGTATCTTGCCCTGGAGAGCAGACCTTCTCCTCCTGGTACCCTTGAAACATCTGTATTACTCCCCGTGAGTCTTCGAGCCTTCAGGATCACTGCAAGGAACGAAATGCCATCAAAGCGTTCCAGTGTTACAGTCAGATCACGTGCGACACCCGGTGATGGCCTACATGGGACTGATGGAGCAGAGGACGGACCTGCACCTGACGACCGCATGCCTCCAGTAACTTCATCGAGCACTGGCCCATACAAGAATATCAACGTTCACCAATCGTCACTTGTCTTGAATTGTACCAACATGCGTCGCGATGGAAACTGTATAAGTGTCGTGATATAAGTGGGTCTCTGTATTAGGAAAAGCTTACCCATTTGTCAACCTGATCATTGGTTCACGCCGTGAAGGGGTGGAGTGTATGGGAACTGCTGAGTCACGGCCTGAACCTCTGATTAGTCACCTGAGGTGAGCAATGAGTCAGCCCTGGGAGCACAGGTGAAAGCAATTCACCTGTGCTGCAGGAAGGGGTGGAGCCTGGCTCCACCTCTCCTAGACCCATTTAAGAGCTCACTACCAGTGGGGAAGGATCTCTCCCTCTTTGGATGATCCACTCCACTGGTCTTTCCTGAGCAAGCCCACGACATGGGTAAGCATCCTATTTATTCTTTTTGTCTCGCTCTGCCTAACTCTCTTGCTTATTTCATTATTATGACATCTTGATATTATTTGATTTATATAATATTCCTTTATATAATTTTCATTGATTATACACTAGCACAGAGAAACTCCTCTCCTGTCCACAAACTGGTTACTCAGGGAAACTGATGCCTGCTAGATGTTCTGTGACTCAGAAAAACATATTCCCTTCTGGATTGTTTCTGTTTGGTTGGTTTTTAAATGCAGTAAAGATGAAACAATACCTTTCAAGTGCCTCTCTGCGCTGATGGACATCTCCCGAAGCAAACTTCATTTTAATAAAGCTAGAATGAGCCAGTAGATGACTGCTCTTGATAGCTCCCCAATTCTTTGTATTAAGTTCCAAGTCCTGTCCTGCGCTGATTTGAGGCATTCCTAAAGAATAAAGTTCATCAGAGGATGAGGAACCACCATCTTTCTGTGAAGGCAAGGACATTACTTCTCCAGGACACACTGCTACCTAACCCAGGATCACAGCTGAGGCATTAACATATCCTTCAGCAGTAAAGTTCCAGGAACTCTTTGAACAGTTCTCCCCCTGATGGAGCTGCTATATCCAGCTTAGACTTGAAGTAAGAAAATAAGCAAGGTTTAACTTTAGGAAGAAAATCCCCATTAAACAATTGGCTTCAGTAGACTTTCATTTGGAAAAGTTAAATCACTTGAGCAATAGCTGTCAGTGGAACAAAAATAACAGACTATGACCAGTTTTGAGGATATGGAAGATTATGACAGGATCAAAAGATGGTTAAGTACCTCAAGTGTCTTTACGACACAGGAGTACCATTCCAAGCTTGTCTCCAGAGGTATTTTCTTCTCTGCCTCCTGAACATGGAGCACAGCATCTCGTAACTTATTGCGTGAGCGGTACAGTGCAACAAGTCTGATGTTAAGGTAGACGTCATCGGGTCTCACACGGAGTTCAGCTTGAGTCACATAAAAGAGCTCATTCCAGCCATCTTCGACTTTATATTCTTGAAACTTCTCCTATTAAACATCAAGGCAACGTATTAATATATTTTTTTTCCACATCAGCCTTTTCAACAACCACATTACCTGACAGTTTGCTCACCTCCGCTACACAGACTACAGACTTGCTGGAATTACTCCAACATCTTAGAAACGAGATAACGGGAAAAAACTTCACTGTGCCTCTCGTAGATGCCAAGTTAAGACTGTCAGACTATCTGAGACAGAGACAGCACACCTTGTTACAGAATAGCTGGTCCAAATAAGACAACAGAAAGCTAACAGAAGCCTCTGAGAACCTCTGTGTCCCTGCAGCTGTGCTACATAAAAATAAGTGCCAAAGTGACACTGCATAACTGATGAAAGCATTTACACTGTAGTTGAGAATGACAGCACTTCCTACATTCTGCATTTTTAAACTCAAAAAACTAAAAAGCAGCTTAGGCAATACTTGATGTGTCTGTTGCGACTATCTAAACTCAACTTCTTGGATATTATTGCTAACACAGTTTCCCCACATTTTTGAACACCTCAACCTTAAAACGCATGAGAAAGCTCAGAGCTGCAATTTTCAAGCAAGCTAGACAAAAACATCAGACAGCAAAGAAATTAACATGTAATAGATTCATGCTAAACTAATGCTAAACTAATTTAGCCAAGGAAATATTGTGAGATGACTAGATGGCATGCTAGAAGCACCCAGTCAGATACGGAAAGTTTCTTCAAGGCACAGAGCAGAGATGAGAAGCTGGAATTTACCTTCAATCTGAGAGCAGCAGGATTCCTGGGGAGCAGCCTGGCAGCTTTCTCAACCCAGTATTTTGCTCTTCCATCACTGGTGTCTTTATTGCAGAATAGCTCCACAATCTTCAGCACCAGATCCTTCTGTATTGGGTTCTGGAGATTACCATCATCCCTGCTTGGCAATTCCACAGCAGGCACAGACCCTTAGTCCAAAGGGCAATGGGAAGACTATCATAGCAGTTACCACAAAGATCAAGTCAGGACACAAAAGAAAGAATCAACTGGAAAATAAATAAATAAAAGCTGAAGCCAATTCTACCAAAAAAAGAATCCTTTCTTAAGTACATCATAGACAGATTTGGCAATGCAAAATGTACATCATACAATTTGTCCACAACACATTTTCTCTCTGAGCTTAAGGAATGCACAGCACAGATGCATTTTAAAAGTCCATTTACAAAGGAAGAAAGCTGGTCATTACAGGGGGTCAGTGGATCGCTTACCTTGTAACACCCAACAGCTTTTTCTGTGTTGTCCTGAGCTTCATAAATTTGTCCAAGAAACCTGTGTGCCCTGGGATCTCTCTCTTGGACACTGAGATAAGTAGATATGTATCTACAGAGCGAGAAAACCCAGAAAGATCAATACTCCTCAATAATACAAGTCCCCCCACACCGTGCAGCTAAAGCTAAAGGGAATTTAATCTGTCAAATGGAAAGCAGGGCTATATTTAGTTCTAGATGCTTGACCTAGACCTTCCTGTGAGGAACAACATTATTTTTACACGTACCAATGCTACTTACTTGTCAGCAAGTACTGAGTTCTGAGCAGCAGCTCACAGAACCAGATGCATCATATGATGAAATAAAAGCCACTTCAACTCCATGATTTCTTTGGTATTATATAACTAATGCAGTTGCTCCTTTAGAAGGATTTCAGTGGCACCCAATCCTTCCATTTACTGTTACCTTAAAAAGGCATGATCGTGATCTTGATTTCTCTACTTCAGCTGGCTTTTCTATTACACTTTCAAGAACAGATCAACCACATACATCAACACGTATTACCTTTTAGCAAGTTCATACTCTTTTATTTCAAAATACAGCTTAGCACAGATGAATCCTTTCAACCATTTCTGAATGGAAAACGAAAACAAACACGACAGGCACATGTCAGATGTACAGTACGTTTGAAGCAACTGAACAGGAAGAGCCCTCTTTTCAGCAACGCATAACAGTGCTAACAGTTAATTACCAGCCCACTTCTTGTATTCAAGCCTTTGTTTCTGAAAGAGACAGGATTAAGAAAGGAATCTTGTTTCCAATAACGGGCAGAAGCTACCAAAGGAAAACTGAGGCCATTAGCGAAGCAAGCGACTGATCTTTATACTTGGGACATTTCACAAACACTTCTGACTAAAGAAATCAGAAGAATGGGGTCTGCTACAGCTGAGCTTTTTGTTATTGCTGCTGTTGCAATACAACAGTGTTGCAGGAGAAAACAAATCCTACAAACTAAGAGTGAAGATGTTACCCCAGCTCCTCCTGCTGGTGCTTCTGCCATCTTCCCCTCCTGCCGGCTCTGCCTTCTGCTTTGCTTTTTGTATTTTCACTTTTGTTTCCTCCTCCTACCCCTCCATAGATACCTTTGGAGACTTACGTTTCACCTTTCACTCACACAGTGCGTGCTGTGAAGTTATCTTGGGCTGATAACATCAGAAATAGACTACTGCATCCAAAAAGCATTTTCTACCTGCATGAAGGAGCTAGAGAACTAGGAAGTGACAAGCAAAAACTTCACGGCAGACGTAAACTAAATAACGTGAAACAAGTCTCTGCAGTCTAAGTACGCCTGAAGTTCATCTCCAACCCTCTTCCCACCCCAAAATACGGGGGGAAGTTATTCACGCAAGTCTCCTGAGTTTCAGTCTGTGTTCTGAAGTAAAACAAGGACACGCTGACATTCATCAGAGCAGAGTCATGCTTGACATCTCCTTGTAAACAGGGTTGAAAAGAAACTTCATCAGACACGCTGGCAGCCTTGAAAGACCCTCCCTTCCAAAATCAGCACAACAAGAAAACCAGTCACTATTTCCACCATTGACTGTGCTAGACAGTGAGTTGTAAGCATCACTGCAAAGATGAAACCAAACCACAGAACTTGGCCTCGAGTGCAACAAGAAGCGAAGCAATGGTTTTTGTTGAGCCCAACAGGAATCTCAGAACGGTTGAAGAGCATCTCTGAATTTGGCAGCGGTACGCTCCACACTGCATAGTCTAAACAGCACCCAAGTCAGCTCAACAAAGCCACAGGAGAACTTTGTTGCTGTTGGAAAAGCTCAAAATGAAGATGCACGCTGCCTCACCCCAAGACCCTGCAGCAGAACAGCAGCCCGCGTGCATTCACGCTCTGCAGCACACTGCTGAATCTGCTGCCTCTGCAATAGAACCCACTCACAGCAGCAGAGCAGCACCTTTGGGGATTAAATAGCTCCCACTAACTGCACTGGTTGGCTCTCTATGATCTGTGCACCATTTCCAGATCGCAGGGAATCATCTGGCTGCCAGGTACAGCAGCAAAACTACACTGGCCCAGCTCTCCCTCTCTTTTTCCTGACCTTCCACAGCACTGTCACACAGACAGGAATATCAACCACACAGCACGTGAAAGAAAACCAGAAGCTTAGGAACACCTGTCCCCTGTTTGGGCTCTTCAGTTCCACAAAACGCAGGGATCTGTACGGACTGACAGCACTGGGCTCCTCGTAACTCTACCGAGGGCTCACCAGTTTGAAGAGCGCACAGCCCTGGCAAACCATCTTCCCAACAAGTCAGCTCCGTGCCCTCCCACACAGCCGCTTCCCTCAGCTTCCACTCCCCCTGCCATCCGACCTCAAAGTCAGGGTGGGGAGCCTTGCTCACAAGGGAACTTTGCTGCAATGTCTGTTACCTGACTAAGCATGTTGCCGGGGCTCTGGGCGCTCAGTCTTGCCAAAGAGGCCCGTGCTACACCAAAACAGATGGCACAGCTCTTTCTGCTCCTCCTTGAACCCTGGACAGGGTATTCAGGAAGAAAACCGAGAGGAGAAAAGGAAAACGGATGTTCCACCTGACTGCTGCCTACCCTAGTACTCTGCAGACCTCACCTCCGGGGTGGACACATCGCCGTATGAGTTCCCAACTGCTGGGACAGCTTCTCCAGATCCTTCCTGCAACCGGGACTCCCCAGCCACTGTGAATCTGGATGACGATAAAGGAGTAGGGCAACTGGTGATGCATCTTTCTTAATCACTATCACTATGCTACATGTCATTATATTATGACGTGGTAATGATTAGACTCGCTGCACTGCTTATTTTCTTTCCTGCTAAGCTTATCTTTTCACTTTAGGGCACTGCTTTGTTTTTGTATTGTTTTGAAATTGACAATAAAATAAGCTTATGCCTTCCTTCGTGTCTACGTCCTTCCTGCTGACCCAGTCAATAGGCAAAAAAAAGATAAAAAATAAAACGTAAGTGAAGGTAAGGTCGGACAAGGGAAGTTAAGGAAACGGGGAAGGGGAGGGAACAGGGAAGGGGAGTGAAGGGAAAAAATAATAAAAATCTCTCTGGAGGAAGACCAACATCTTAAAAGCATGCCCAGAAGGATACAAGGGAATTTGCAAACCAGACCAAAGTTCTCGAGTCCTTACCCTGGTGTTCTCTGAGGCTCCTACCCACCATTAAAACTCATCAACATGAAATATCTCCAGAAACAAGCAAACAATAACCAACCAACCAAACCAAAAACCCATACCATGTATTTTGGGGTGGTGCCATTCAGAACGGCAGTTTGGGATATTCCATACTGACTATTTATGAAAAAGAGAAGGTGAACTACATTGGGGTATCTCCCTTACATTTCAGATACTCAATGAGAAAATCTGCACAACATGAGAAAGAAAAGGAAAGGAAAAGGAAAAAGGGAAAGGGGAAAGGAAAAGGAAAAGGAAAGGGAAAAGGAAAAGGAAAAAAAGGAAAGAAAGGAAAAGGGAAAGAAAAAGGGAAAGGGAAAGGAAAAGTGAAAGGGAAAAAAGACCTTGCTCTTAGTGCCTAGAGAGGATGTTCCACAGTACATCTGCAGGCTTTCTGGACAGCAGGTTTTATCTTGAAATGACTACTTTCCCTCTGCTGAACAGAAACATCCATTTGTTTCAGAAGTTCTTCAGTTCTACAAAGTTCCCAGAAATCACTGATTGCAGCCCTCCTTTTACTTTGGGTCTTTTACCTCAATCTTTACAGACGTCACAGAGACACAAAGCACGGCTGAACAGATTTCATGTTGGGTTGCGGTTGGATCTGATGACCTTGGAGCTCTTTTCCAACCTGAGCAATTCTATGGTTCTATGATCCCGTATCCATTCCAAGTCCACCCCATACCCAGAGCCCATCCCATACGCATCCCATTGCCCAATATCCCATCCCATATCCATCCCATATCCACATCCCCACATCCCAATCCCAAATCTCACATTCCAATCCCACATTCAACATCCCAACCCCACGTCCCGACCCCACATCCTACATCCCACATCCCAATTCCAAATCTCATTCCCAGTCCCTCCTCCCGAGCCCATCACCCACCTGTCCATCTCATTCCCTCATCCCAGTCGCAATCCCACAGCCCCGATCCCATCCCCTATGGCAACAGAGAGCACCCCGAGGCCCCCCCACAGCCGCTCTGCCCCGCCCCCGGCCTCTCATTGGTCAGGGGCAGTTCCGGCCCGTTCGTGCCTCTCATTGGCCAGCGGCAGCTCCGGCCTCTCACTGGTCAGGGGCAGTTCCGGTCCGTTCGTGCCTCTCATCGGTCAGCGGCAGCTCCGGCCTTCCCCGGCCTCACACTGGTCAGGGGCAGTTCCGGCCCGTTCGTGCCTCTCATTGGTCAGCGGCAGCGCCGCCGGCTCCGATTGGCTGAGGCGCAGTGCGCGGGAAAGGCCGTTGGCAGCCGGCTCTCCCCTCAGGTGGTGCCGGTCCCACAGCCGCTGCGCGCCGGAGCTGTCCGGGCAGCACCGAGACGGAACTGCGGCACGACGGGAGCGGTGCTGAGGACAGCGGCGCCGGAGCCGGGAGGGACGGAGAGCGCCGCCGGGCCGGGGAGGGAACCCTGCGCGGCCGTAAGCCACCTCCGTGTGGGGTGAGGGGCTGGGAGTGGGACTGGGATGTGGGGATGTGGATGGAGACAGGATGGGATGTGGGGAAGTGGGATATGTACGGGACGGGCTGTGGCTGTGGGATGGATGTGGGATCAATATGGAGCTCTGGGGAGCTCCGGGAGAGATACAGGGGCTGAAGGGAAGTAGAGGGGGCTAGGAAGCTGTGGGGAGCTGGGAGGGCCGTGGGGGGGCAGGGGGCTACAGAAGGCTGCTGGGGTATAGGGAGGCACACGGGGCTGGAGTGGGCTGTGGTACGGGATTGGGGTATATGGGGCTCTAGGGGTGGGTCTAGGGGGATTTGGGGCAATGGAGGGCGGTGAGGGGCTTAGGGGGGACACGGTGCTATAGGGAGCATTGGGGGGGTTGGGAAGGGGCTCAGAGGGGCTGGGGAGAGCTATGGGGAGGGATATAGGGGGCTGGGGGAGGATATAAGAGAATGTGGTTGTACAGATGTCTGTAGGGGGCAAATAGGTGGGCTAGAAGGGGATATCACAGAATTGCCAGGGTTGGAAGGGACCTCGAGGATCATGAATCTCCAACCCTCCTACCACATGCAGGGCCACCAACCTCCACATTTCACACTAGACCAGGCTACCCAGGGCCCCATCCAATCTGGCCTTGAACACCTCCAGGGACGGGGCATCCACAACCTCTTTGGGCAGCTGTTCCAGCCTGTTCCACCACTCTCTCTGTAAAGAATTTCCCCCTGACATCCAACCTAAATCTCCCCTCCCTCAACTTCAAACCATTTCCCCTCGTCCTGCAGTTTTCTACCCTTTCAAAGAGTTGATTCCCCTCCTGTTGTAGGCTCCCTTTAGGTGCTGAAATGCTGCAATGAGGTCACCCCGCAGCCTTCTTTTCTCCAGGCTGAACAAGCCCAGCTCCCTCAGCCTGTCCTCATAAGGGAGGTGCTCCAGTCCCCTGATCATCTTTGTGGCCCTCCTCTGGACCCTCTCCAACAGCTCCCTGTCTTTCTTGTACTGGGGGCTCCAGACGTGGTCGCAGTACTGCAGATGGGGCCTCACAAGAGCAGTGTAGAGGGGTACAATCACCTCCCTGTCCCTGCTGGCCACCCCTCTTTTGATGGAGCCCAGGATATCATTTGCCTTCCGAGCCACAAGGGCACACTGCTGGCTCATATTAAGTTTTTCATCTATCAAGACCCCCAGGATATGGGGCTAGAGGGAGCAGTGGGAGGGCTGTGGGTGTGATATGGAGAAACAGGCGCGATAGGGGTCTGCAGAGAGGTATAGGTGGGACATATGAGGTTATAAAAGGCTGTAGGGGAGCTCTAGGGGGCTTGTGTAGACTATAGTAAAGTATAGGGGAATATGGGGCTATCGGGGGGCTATAGGGTAATGTGGGGAGAAGAGGCACTGGTAAAGGCCCATATACAGAAACGATAAGGGGGATAAAGGGGGCCAACAGATGGATATAAAGTAACATCAGGAGGCTGAAAAAAAAAAAAAAAAAAAAACAAGTAAGAAAAGATAAAAAGATTAAAACAGAAAAACCAACCAAGAAACAAACAAGCAACAAAAAAGAAACAGGGAGGACTGTGAGGAAAATAGAAAAGAGGAAAAAAGAGAATAAGAAGTAAAAAGTAATGCGTGTAAATGTAGAGAAAGCAGGTAGGAAAGCTAACCGTAGCAGAGCAAAGGAAAGCAAGACAAAGAATGAAAAAATGCAACCCGGCAGGAATGGAGGAGTGTGGGAAGAGCTGAGCCCCGGCCTGGCACAGGAGCTGCACGGCAGGAGAAGAAGCTGAGCCCAAAGGTAAGAGGAGCTCCTTGGGGATTTTTGTGGGCTTGAAGCAAAGCTGAGAAGCCGTGCCCGGGAGGAGGTGTGGGTAGCTCCAGGCCACCTTGCTGTCTCCCCAAGAGATGCGGGCTGTGGGCTAGGCAGTGGGCAGGAGTGCTGGCCAGAAGCAAGCATCTGTGTGGAGAAAGGCAAAGGGCGGAGGAGGTTGAAGGGGAGCTACCAGGCATGGGCTTGCTCAGCAAGGGGAGCAGAAGCCTGAAGGGCACGAGAAGGGAATAGAGAAGGGCAGGCAGTAGGCGTTAAGTTGCGAGCAGAGCTGAGAGGCACTTGTCAGAGCAGCAAGCGGAGCAGGCAAGTGTTGAGATTTGGCTTGAGTAGCAGGAAAAGCCAAGAGCATGAATAAGAAGGAAGTGAGGAGAAGGTAAGTGAAGGGCAGGCGAGGTAATGGTAGGCTAAGGAAGGGAGAAGGGGAGGGGTAAGGGAGGTGAGGGTAAGGGAGAAAAGGAGAGTAGGGGGATGGGGAGGGTAGGGGATGGGAGCAGAGGAGGGGAGGGGGGGTTTGAGGGGAGGGTTAAAGGAAAACGTATGATTAAAATCAGAAAAAATAAGAGAGAAAGAAAAATGAGAAAAAAAATGAGGAAAAAATGAGAAAAACAAGAGGGAAAAAAAAAGAAAAAAAGATTAAAGGAAATGAGAAAAAGAGGAAAAAAAGAGAAAAAGAAAAAAGAAAAAAGAGAAAAGAAAAAAAAGATGAAAAATAGAAAAAAGAAAAAGGAAAGAGACAAAATAGAGAAAAGAAAAAAGAATATATAATAAAAATAAGAAAGAAAGATAAAAAGAAGAGAAAACAGAAAAAATGAAAAAAAAGCAAAAAAAAATTAAGAAAGATAAAAGAAGAGAAAAGAAAAAAGAGAAAAAAGTATTTAATGTTAGAAAAGAGAAAAAAGAAAAATGAAAAAGAAAAAAATAAAAAGAGAAAAAAGAGAAAATAAAAGAAGAGAGAGAAAATAATATATGAAAAGAGAAAAAAGGACTAAAAGAAGAAAAGAGAAGAAAGGCAAAGAGAATAGAAGAAAAAAGCCAAGTAAAAAGTAAAGAATATGAGCTAAGAAAAGAATGGCTGGCAATAAATATGGAGAGAGCAATGCATAGCATTGCAAAGGAAAGCAAGGCAAGAGAATCAGAAGAGCAGGAGAGGTAAGTTTGGCATAAGGCAAGGGGGAAGGGGAGGGGAAAGGGAGAAAAGAGGGGGAAGGGGAGGGGAGGGGAAGCGAAGGGGGGGAGGAGAGGGGAGAGGAGAGGAAGGAGAAAATGAGAGAGGTAGGGGTGATGGGAGGGGAGAGTGGATGGGGTGGGAGGGTTGAAGGAGAAATGTCACTGAAGAACCGGCTTCTGTTTTGGCATTAAAAGAGAAAAGTGAATCTCTAGATTTGCACAAAGCAGTAAAAACAACACTGAAGTGATTTTCTTTCTCCTTTGACAGCGTCTCTGTCTCTTTAATGTCGCTTCCCAGCCGAGCCATTCCACACTTCCGTGCTGTCCATGTGACATCAGCGGTCTCCTGCTGCTCTAGATGCCTGGGAATCCTCCCCCAGCACGACAGCGCACACAGCAAGCCCAGGGGGAAGCTGGCCCTGGTGGCGGAACAGATGTCATCGTGGGGACGTGGGGTCACAACGCCCCGCCTGGTGCCATGAGCTCACAATGCTCAGCGTGTGCCCCAGGCGTTCTGTGCCGCCCAGCAGCACTCGCTGTGGCTGCAGCGGTGGTGGTGGCAGCATGGCACGAGTGTGGGGGGCCACGGCCCCCGCCCGCCTTGCTCTCCTCCTCCTCCTGACGGCCACGTGTTCCCAGGAGACTTGTGCCGCTCCGTGGCGAGCGCCAGCAGCAGGTGGGTGGGCAGAGACAGGGCCACAACCGAGTGGCGGTGAGGGTGAGAGCTCCGGGCTCTTGTCCCCGTGTGCCGCGCTGCCCTGGGGCTGCCTTCTGTGGGGGTGTTGGGATGGGGGGGACGGGCAGCAGCGCAGGAGCCAGGCGAGGGCGTGAGGAAGCAGTGCTCTGCAGGGCTGGCTCCAGCCGTGCCGGGCCGTGGCTCTGCTGCTGGCTGAGCACGCTCTTTGGCCGGGGCTGACCTAGGGGGAGCTCAGAAGATGTGTGCTGGGAAAAGCGGGAGCATTTCTGCTCCGGCTTCCTGGTGCTCCCCATAGATGAATCCTGGTTCCCAGCAGAGACCCCCGGCTGGAGCCCAGTTTGCTCTAGGTGTCTTTTCTTGGTGTGCTCGTCCACACAGTCCCGGAGGGGTGTTGCACGTGGCCTGGAGAGCTTCGGAAAGCTGCCCAGTGCCAGGCTCCAGATCACCCTGTAGCTTTGGCAGTCACGGCCTGAGTCTGCCATCCCATTAGCTGAGCCCTCCCCCACCACTAAGGGAGGAGATCACAACATGCCATGGGAACATCCCTCTTCTGTTCTTGATTCTAGATGATGGTGCTCCATATCCGGACAATGGGATGAAGGCTGCTTTTGTGTCTCAGGGGAAACCCAGAGGTAAGTTGTGAGTGTCTGCTTCCTTGAAGGCAGAAAAGTTAGTGCCGTCATAGTTTATTTGGGTACTCAGGAACCTCCAAGGGTCTTTCAAGTCTCTTTGTGCCTCAAAGGCTGTACACAGATCAGTCCTGAGTATTTCTTTATTTGGAGAGTTGTCACATATCTGTGGGAAGGCAGCCCTTGCCACTCTTTGGAGGAGAGAACCTATACGTTTGCTGTTTGGGCCATGTCATTCCCTGACCTGCAGCCAGTCCTCGCAGGTCACTGCAGAAAAAAACCCCAGGCCCCAAGGTGCAGTGGAAGCTCTCCTCACCTGTGTCTGATCACATCTGTGCCTGCAGGTCCTCTTGGTGAATTACCAAAGCAGAGTCCTGTTCCTGAGCCTGGGCTGGATGCCAGAGGTAAGTCACCAGCCTTCATCTCACGCTCTCTGCTCATATGTGGTTGTGGTAGTTCAGGAAGGGTTCAGCTTTTCACTGCCCGGTGATTTCTCCTGCACGAGAAGCCTGGGTGCCAGCCAACTGCCCACCTCTCCAGCTTGGCAACTTTCAACCCAAGTCTGAGTGCCACGTCATCAGCTGAGCCCCTTCCAGTCACTGCAGGTCCCTAAGGAAGAGAGAGATCACAACACACAATGGGAATGTTTCTCATTACAGCTGCGCCTATAAGCAGTGTCTTGCCAAAGGCTCAGCATAATCTGCTCCATAAGCCTCCTGTGGGGCTATCCCAAAGGAAAGGGATCTTCCCTTCCCCTTCCAGCCCCTTCCCTTCTGCAGACAGTTCCGCACACGGTTCCTTCTTGGACTGGCACGGTGCTGCTGCAGGCACCCAGCAGCTATTTGCCAGATGCTGCTGTGTAGCAGGCAGAGAAGAGTGCTGTGGAGCTGGCATTGCAGTCTAAACAAGTACCTGGCCATGTCTGACAGGAGCTGCTCTGTGTTTGTGTACAGGTGCGGGTGGAGTCGAATGGTCTCCAGCTTCCCAGCCGAGCTCAAGGACAGAAGCCCCAGCAACTCGTATTGGTATGCCATGAGTTTTTGCTTCCTTTGAGAGATGCCAGCTCACAGTCCTAATGTCAGCCGGGCATGTCTGCAAGCGTGAGTGAGAATGCACAGCTGCATGTGCGTACCCTGTCCTCACATGATCCCCTGGCACCATCTGCTCTTCAGTGATGCCCTTGTGCAGTTGTGTAGATTGCAGTGTGTGGTGGGAAGTTCTCCTCATGCTTTGGGTGCAGAATTGCCTCCAGGGAAGGCTGTGCCAAATTCTCGGCTGCTTCCTGTGCTGGAGCCCCACAGGCATCCCAGGGTGGCTGTTGTCTTTGTTGACTTCACCGAAAAGACCGCTCAGTTCAATACTTTGTTTCTCTAAGATTTATCTTAATGCTTTCTGTTAAGGTCCTGGGGGATGGAAAGTGGCATGGGAAGATGGAAAATATTCCAAGAGACTGTCCCATTTACTAATGAAAATCATGAAGAAGGCAGCACGTGGTGAGTGTATTTCTGTCTATACCCTGATTAAACAGATCCACACGCTCTCCTGCTCTAGTGAGATTTGTTTAGTCAGACAACTACCCAGCCTCAGGAGGCAATGGTGGGCAAGTGCAAAAGGAGTCTTAGAGCACGATGGAGAAGAAGGAGCAAATCCATGGCCCAGGAAGGTCTGGACCGTGGCAGAGCCAGAGTGTAAACAAAGCTGAGAGGCCAAAAAGAGGTTCCCTAAGGCGCTGCCTTGATGTGCAGTGCCTTAGGGAGTTCCCTTTGCTTCGCTGGAATCAGGGAAGCATTGCAGCCCAAGGATTTTCACATGTTCCTGGAGGCCAACAAAGTGAAAGACAACATTTTTGGCCATGTCAGACCTCTCGTGAGACTGCCAGTAGGGCACAAGACACAGCAGTGAGCACATTGTTCCTCCAGGTGTGGAAGATGAAGGACGTGCAAACGCCACAGAAGATCAAGTTTTACTGAAGTACTGCCTGGCACTGACTGCAGCTTTCCTGGTTTCCATGCTGGCAGCCATGCTAACATGCTGTCTGCTTATCCGGCGATGGAGGCAGAGAAACCAGTGAGTTGTTGTTCACCCCCACCCCCATCCTGCCCAACTCTTTACTGTAGGGCTGCTGTGAGCCAGGAGGCACTTGTAGTTCCAGCAGCACAGAGGCCGGTTAGTTGTTGGCTAACGTGGTCTGAGATTTACGCTATCAGATGTTTGAATTGGCACGGCCGTTCCTGCAGCCCGTTCTTAGTGCTGGGCCTGAGACAGGCTGAGAGCTGAGGGCGGCTCTTTGCCATTGAGGAAGGAGAGCAGGGGCCCTCAGCACGTTCCTCTCTCCACAGGCGCCTCGCTGCAGCTGATGGAGCCCAGCACGATGTCTGCGGCCACAGTTTGCCCTCGTCCTGCTCTCCTCAAGGGGCCTGGCAGATGGACATGATGCCAACGGCGGTGACCACCTGCCCACCAGCCGGATGGCACCACCAGGGCGGCCCCTGCCAGACCTGACAGCAGCCGGGCTCAGCTGCCCCCGTCACGGGCCCCACAGCCCACCAGCCCAGGCTCTGCAGCCCGGGGGGCATCAACACCACCCCCCATCCCCCACCGCCATCTTTTAGGGGACGGGAGGAACCCGCTTGGCTTGGAAGCTTGTGCTCATCGGCCGGCACCCAAACAACGGCACCCTGGCGGATGAGCAACAGGCCCAGCAGCCCCCCAGCCGCCCTGGGCATCAAGACCACCCCCCATCCCCCACCACCATCCTTCGGGGGTCGGGAGTGGTCCCTCAGGGTGTCAGCCTGGGGGCAGCCACATCCTCAGGGAAGCCTGAGAGGCCTGGCAGCCCCCAGCACCACCTCTGCCTTCGCTCTCCCCTCCAGCATCCATCAGGGGATGGAAGCGAGCCCAGCAGTGTGTAGACTTGGGGACATTGTCCAACCGACAGACAACCGCTGCCTTGGGAAAGCCAACTGGCCCAGCAGCCCCCCATCCCCCTGGGCATCATCACCACCCTCCCACTCCCCTCCACCATCCTTCAGGAGGTGGGAGCGGCCCCCCTAGGTTGTCAGTTTGGGGGCATTGCCCAACACCCAGAAAACCACCCAGAATGCCAGGGGGAAGCATATCAGGCCCTGCAGCCCCCAGCCCCCCCAACACCACCTCTGCCCTCACACTCCTCTCCACCATCCATCAAGAGGTGGGAGCGGCCCCCTCAGGGGGATCATGTAACACCTGTAAAAAAAACTGTCTGGGGGAAGTATGACAGGCACAGCAGCCCCCTGACTCCCGCCCCTTCCCCCCCCAGCATCACTTCTGCCCTCCCACTTCTCCACCATCAGTCAGGAGCTGGGAGCACCCCGTGTGTGGGTTTGGGGACATCATCTGACAGCCAGAGAACCACAGCTGGCATCAACTGGGGCTTTCTAGGCTGTGCTGTACCAATAAATAGAAAGTACCATCACAATTGTCCACGCTGTTGTCATGTTACTACCTGACCCACGAGGAGACCTTGTGTGCCACTTGGCATTGGCAGACAGCCACTGTCGTGTGGGAATGGCTTTGAACTCCAAGAGTGGAAACTGAGGTTGATGTGTAGAGAAATCCCTCCCCCAGAGGCAGCGAGGCCCTGGCCCAGGCTGCCCAGAGGCTGCGGGTGCCCTACGTCCCGGCTCGGGCAGGGGACAAGGGTGGCAGTGCATTATGCAAAAGCATCAGTGCTTCTGCGTGAGCTTTACCGGACAGCAGGCAATCATTTGCTCTGCAATAGGAACCAAGCAAGAACTATGAGCACATTTCCTGCCTCCTCTACTTCATTTTGCTTTGTGGGCTGGGCCGAGAATCTGAACGTGGAGAGAGACGGGAGGAAGGCAGTGCTGCAAGCCTCGTATGCCTGCTGTCACTGCTCGCTCTGTGACTGCAGTCGCCTTAGCAGAGGCACAGTCCGTTGTGCTACCAGCAGCGCCCAGCTGCCACGATAGCACCCTGCAGCTCCTCTCCAG
Organism: Phasianus colchicus; assembly: GCF_987193195.1. Taxonomy (NCBI): domain Eukaryota; kingdom Metazoa; phylum Chordata; class Aves; order Galliformes; family Phasianidae; genus Phasianus; species Phasianus colchicus. Next base: position 687,887 of record NW_028325233.1, on the reverse strand, counting down.
CACCTGCCCTAGGCCACTGATTTCTCAGCATCCTCCAGGAGGTGCAACATTCCCCCATTTCAGCTCTCAGCACTGCTGCACTCCTCAGGAGCTGTGGCCACAACCAAAGCAGCCGTCAGCTGTAAAAGCATCCCGGTCCTCTGCAAGAGGACACAGTGCTCCTGTTCCGACAGCTTCCCTCAGCAGCCCAGCGCTGAAATGCTTTGTGGGGTTCCTTTGAGCAAGCTGCTGAGGACAGAGGCAGTCACATCAGCTGCCTATACATTAACTGGGAGCTGTTTTTATGTTCATCCCTGGTCAACACATCAGAGGGTTCTTTCTTTAACATCCTTATTATACCTTTTTAACTGAGTATGACTGTTTTCTAAAAAAGTTTTCAGCACTACAAATAATGATATTCAAAACATCTATATGGAATATAGATATTCCAAATGAATTAAAATTAAAAGGGAGGAAGGGAGGAAGGCAGGAAGGCAGGAAACAAGAAGCTGCTTCCTTCAAAAGTCGGAGTATTCTGACGAGGAGAAAACAGCAAAACTAAGCCTGCCATCACCACGTCATTGCCATCAGGGCTCCAACTAAGGCAGCCAGCTGAGCAGGGAAGAACTTCCATTAGATGCTGCTCAGTGACGGCACCCAGAATGAAGCAGCAAGGATGTTACGAGTAGGAGACTGCAGCACCATTTAGCAATCCCCACCTACTAATATTTATTATAACAGTTAGCTCAAAAATCCAGATTGTTTGTAATTACTGTTTTTAATTAGAAGACAACCTTGCAGCTGTGAATCTTTATCACTGGACTGTGAGATATTTCTGTCAGTGAATTCTCTCTTTGTACCATTGGTTTTGTAGCAGTCATTGTTAGGCTTGCCTTGCTATTCCTCTGGGTTCTCTGTACACGTCCCTTTCTGAAACTGTACTTCTCACTGGGGAAACCCCCTGACAACCTTTCCTCTTCTCCTTTAGACTGGACATAAGGAAGAAGTCTGTTACGATAAGAGTGGCACTGGTGCAGGGACACTGAGGGACCCTGGGGATCTCTGGAGCCCTGAGCACTGGGGATGGATGGGATGGAGGGCACCATCCCTGCCCCATTCCAGGGGGACCAGTGCCACCCCAGACCTTCCCTCGTGCTTTGTGGGGCTGTGCAGAGGAGGAGGGTCTCAAGGTGTCCTAGGGATGGCCCAGGGTCACTGTGCAGATGGGGCAGGGGCTGTGGCTGCTGTCCCCAGGGGACCCACGTCCTGCCCTGGGCTGCTGCCAGCCCTTCTCCTGCCCAAAATCCTGAGGCACAAACCCTGCTGGGACAAAATCCTCAGATGGAAAACAAAGATCTGAAGAGCAATGCCCTGATACCACTGCCCAACACAGATGGATAAGCTGCTTCATTAACAAGTCCAGCTTTTACAGCGGGGCTGGCAGCATCTGTGCTGCTGTTCACCTGCAGTCAGGAATGTCACACTGCCTTTTTTTCAACCCACATTTTCACAAAAGAGCATCAACTTCTGATATTTGTTCTGCAAACTGGGGAAGAGTAACCCGCAGAATGCTAACTGCTGCAGAGGACAGGTTGGAAGACAGCCGCTCCACGCGCCCATCGTGCCACAGCAGCTCCTTGCTGGATGTGCCTGGCATAACTGGTTGGCTCCTGACAGCAATCCCTCACAGTGGGGAGGAAAGCAGCACTTGCACAGCTGGTTTTAAGAGCGCTAACCAAGCTCAGCTAAAATGCTCAAGGGAGACTGTCTTCAAGCACGGTCACAGGATGCGTTTGTTATACTGAGGACTAAAGGAGATCACTTCAGATTGACATCAGGGAGGAGACGGGGTAAAACTCCCCGCTGGCCCACACTTCAGGATCTGTGGCATGTTTTTCTGCACAGCTGCCGTTTCTAAATTTGGAAAGAGACAGTAAAACATACCTGGAAAGAGTTGAGAAGTCAGGGTCTCCGTAGCTACAGAGAGATGTTGGATGCTTCTTTCTGTGGGAATGTTTGTGGAAAAGTGACTTTAGGTAGCTTAAATCTCTGCCTTCTGACACAAGAGCAAAATGGAGCCAGGAATGTATTCTTACTTCCATAATAAGAGTGTCAAAAGGAAACACCCTGAGACTTCTTGTAGGGGTGTCCATTTGCTGTCTCCCAAAAACCAGTCGGGAGAAAGGCACAAGAGGGGTGTGCCCTGCCAGCTCCGGGTCTTAAGACCTTAGAAACCCAGTCTCTTTCAAAAGTTGAGGGAGTTTCCATTCTTAGAGCTCAGCCCTGAAGCCTTGCTGGTTCAATTCCTCTCAATGATGCATCTAAAAGATGCAGTGCAGGTGGGCAAAGGCTCCACAGCTGTACAGCATCTATGGGACAGCTCTTATTGAGCCGGCAGGTGTAACTGCTTCCCGAGGAGCTGTGCAGCCATAAAGGCATTCCAAAGCACCTCTTGCTCTTACATGAACGCATCACTGGCCTCATCTCACTGCCGTGCTTAATTCCCAGTGCTGACAGGTCTGTCCGGCAGCTCTGCCTAGAGAACCAGCATTTGTTTCAGGCACGTGTCCTGAACGAGTCACTTCGTTTCAGTGAGTTTAGCATCAGTGAGAGCTCCCTGCCCCAGCAAGTCTACCGAGCACCTGTGTTCTCTTACATCCCCGCACCATGCCGTGCTGCTCAGCGAGTCCAGCGCAGCTCTGCAGGACCCGGGGGACTACAGAACACGTGCCAGCGGTGAGCTGAGCTCGTTCTTCAGGTCCTGCTCCGGGCTGTGCCCTTCTCACATCCCACGCACCGAGCCCGGCCGGGCCACCGCTCGGTTCTTCCTTGGAGGAGAAAGTGGCCAGAGATGCCGCCGCAGGAGCCGTGAGAAAACCGGGCAGAGATGCGCGCTCGGCTTTCAAGAAGCGCCAGCAGCCCGGAATCGGCCTGGAGAAAGCGATTCTGGGGAAGCCGGAGACGCCGCACGACTCAGCGCGGCTCCCGCAGGAGCCGTGCCGTTCGACGGCGTCGCCACGGCGACGGCGCCTCAGCGCCTCAGCGCCGGTCCGTCGCTACGGCGCCGCGCCGTCCCCGCCGAGTGACGTCATCACGCCGCGACCCGAGGAGGCGGCCGTGCGGAAGCGGTGCGGGGCGCCTCGGGGCTCCGGGCGCCGCCTCGGCTCCTACAGGTGGGTGTTCGGGGGGCGCCGGGGCGGGGGCCGGGGTGAAGGCGGCGGGGGGGCCGCGTGCCGCTCTGCCTCGGCCCCGCGGGGTCTCCGTGGTGCTCGGGGCTTCCCTCGGCGGGGGCGGCTGCCCTGCGTCTCGCCGCCTCCCCCACCCCGTGTCTTCCGCTGCCCTCCCCCCCTCTCCCCCTGCCGCTGATCGCCCGCACCCCCCAGTCCCTCTGTGTGCCCCCCGGGGTTACACCCTTCCCCCGGTCTCCCTCCCTTCCAGTCCCCCCGTTCTGATCGCCATAGTCCTCTTCCACCCCTCCCCTCTGTGCCTCCCCCATTCTGATCCCTGGTGTCCCCCCACCCCCCCACCGCTCTCCCCATTCTGTCCCCTAGAGTCCCCCCCTTTCCCAGTCTCCTCTATCTGACCCCCGAACCCCCTCTCCTCCCCCCGAGTGCCCCCACTCCAATTCCCCCATTCTGATCCCCAGAGTCTCCTACCACCCCCCATTCCCCTCTATTTGACCCCCAGGGTCCCGTGTCCTCCCTTCTCCTCCCACCTCCTGGCCCCTTTTTTCTGACCCCTAGAGGTCCCTGTGCGCTCCTCCCTGACCCCTGGAGTCAGTTCCCTCATTTTGACCTCCAATTCCCCTCAGTCAGACCCCATAGAAGCCTCGCACAACCCCTGGCTCTTCCCTCCCACCCCTCCCTCCACCCCGAGATGCTCTTCCTGCCTTGTAGAAACTCTGTTCACCCCTTTCCCCCACACAAGCCACTAAGTTTCCCCCCAGACTCTTTTTCCACCCCATAGACATCCCACTCTCCTCTTCTCCCCCCCAATACTTCCCTAAGGTGTCCCCCAGACTCCCCTTCCACCCCATAGAAGCCCCCCACAACCCTCCAGATTTCCTCTGCCACCCCTTCTCCATTCCTAGACCCCTTTTCCTCCCAGCAGAGACCCAACTCACCCCTTTTTTCCCCCACACAACCCCCCGTCCACTCCCAGACCCCCCTTTCTGCCCTACAGAAGCCCCCTTTCCACCCCTCAAGTTCCCCTCCACAATGTACCCCTCCATCCCCAGGCCCCCTTTTCACTCACAGAAGCCTTGTTCTGCTCTTTTCCCCCTCACAACCCCCTCTCTCCATCCTCAGAGCCCCTTTCCACGCCACAGAAGCCCTCCACAATCCCTCAGTTTCCCCTTCCAACCTTTCTCCACCTCCAGACCCTCTTTCCACCTCACAGAAGCCCCACTCACACCTTTCCGCCCATAGATTCCCCACAAGCCCCCCCCTATATACCCCTGGAGGCATGCAGAAGAATCTGGAGATGTTGTAGAGGGGTTTTGGGCATCCAGTTGGTCCCCAGGTGGATCCAAGGTGTCCTTGGATTCATACAGAAGGATCTGGAGATGTCCCAGAGGGATCCTGGGGTGTCCAGGGGCTCGCGAGAATGGTCCTGGGGGTCTCTGGAAGGATCTGGAAGCTCCCAGGATGGGTCCAGGAGCTCCGAGGAGCCACTGGGATGATTTGGAGATGTCCCAGTAGAGTCTGGTAGGGTCCAGAGAGTTCTCATGTGGGTCTGAGTGGTCCTGGAGTCATCCCGTCATCAGAGACATCTCTGGGGATGTCCCAGAGAGGACTTGGAGGGTGCAGGGGGTTTTCAAATTGATCCAGGGGGTCCTTGGATTCATCCAGAAGGGTCTGCAGATGTCCCAGAATGATCCTGTGGAATGTGGGGGGGTCCTGAAGTGGGTTCAGAGGGTTCTATTGTCTTCTGGAAGGGTCTGGAGATGTCCCATGGGTGTCTTGGGGTCCCCAGGCGTTCCTGGAGTCCTCCAGAGGTCTCCAATGAGGATTTTGAGGACAACCTCACATAGTGAGACATTCTCGCTCTTCTTTGTCCCCGTGGGATCGCCCCCAATAATGTCTGTTTCCATTAAAATCAATACTATGTCACTTTTCTTGTATATTTTTTGCCACTTCCTTTCAGAAATGGATGGTTCCCACCAATCCCTGTGCAAAGCCCCACGGAAACAATCCCCCCAGGGCCACCGGGTGACACCGGACAACCACTTGTCCCCAAAGTTCTCACCGTCACCGTAACCGTGGAACCTGGGGCCGTACCAACGTACCTTGAGAGCCCCATCAGCGTCCTACAGCTCCTGGACGCTGTCACCCTGGCTGTCCATGACTGTCCCATGCTGTCCCCCCTGCCATGGTGGCACAACTTCAGCACGGTGCCATCCTCATTGAAGAGGTGACGAGGAGGGGTACAGGGAGGGGGGCAGGGGACAGTCGGGGGACACGTGGGGTCTGGTGCAGGTGTGACATGGGGTCGGTGGTGTCACCATTGTTGGGTGCCACCTTCACTGGATGCCATTGGGTGTCACTGAATGTCACTGTCTTCAGGTGACGCCGTGACACAGGGTGACCTCGATGTGGAACAGCCGTGACGCAGCGTCCCCATCCCTGGCTGTCACTGTTGTTACCGTCATCTGGTGTCACCATCACTTGTGTGCCACCATCTATCGGGTGACACCATTCCCTGTACTCTGACCATCACATGGGGGCAGGCACAGGCGGCACCATGTTGTCACCGTGCTGTCACTGAGCCTCTCACTGTTCTTTGTCACCCCTCCAGACCTGCCTACTGCAGGACCCGGTGACACCAGAGTCCTCTGGTGCTGTCACCATCGTCTGCCATGAGGACGGGGACATGCACGGTGGTGAACTCTGTGCCACCACCAGAGGGGACTGTGTGACACCAGTGTGTCACAGCCGTGATGCGGTGTCATCACCGTTGGGCGTCACTCCTGGCAGCTGGCGCCGGGTGTCACCGTCATGCAGAGGGCACAAAAAGAACCCTGGGGACATTGAGCTGAACCTGGGGACACCGTGACCACCTGGAGGACTTCCCGGGGAAGTGGGAACACCACATGACAATGTCACACCACCAAAATTGGGGACATCCCTGTGTCACACCCCAAAGCTTGGGACACCTTCATGGCACCCTGGTGGTGTCATATCCTAGAGTTGTGAACACCCCCCAGAGTTTGGGACAGCCCTCTGGAGACGCCATCTGTGCCCTCCCCCACAGAAAACATTGTTCCCATGGGGCGGAGTTGACACCCCTCACTTTTCTAATTAAGGTTTATTTTTGATAATGGGGGTTGGGGGATGTCCTCCCCATGAAAGTGACAAAGGGCAGAGGAGCGGCTGTGGGGCTCCATGTGTCACACTGGGGATGAACTCTGGGGACAGAGGTGACTGCAGCATCCTGGCCCCATCGCCCCTATGGCCCCATAACCACTACAGCCCCATCTCGTAGCCATCCCTCGTCCGTATCCCACAACGTTATCCCATCCCATATCCATCATATCCACCCCACAGCCATCTCAAACCCATCCCACATCCATACCCCCACATCCTATCCCCATCCCTAACCCTATATCCATAGCCATTCCGAATCCTTATCCCCACATGCATCCCATGTCCATTCCATCTACTTATCCCATGCCACTATCATCCCAATCCCATCCCGTGTCCATATTTCATCCCCAATCCATCCCACATTCTTCAGTGTTGGTCCCATGTCCATCCCAAGCCCATCCCATATATATTCCATTTTCCTATTTCCCATTCCATATCCACCCCATATCCATATCCCCACACCCCAACCCTACATTTCACATCCCAATGCACATCCAACATCCCAACCCCAGCTCCCAAGCCCAGTTCCAAACCTCATATCCCAACCCCACATCCAAGCCCCACCTCCCACCTGTCAATCCCATTCCCATCTCGCACCCCCTATAGCAGTAGGGCGCACCCCGAGGCCCCACCCACGGCCCGCCCCCTGCCGCGCTCCTCCCACCAACAGCGCAGCGCAACGCCGCACCGCCCCCGGGCTCTCATTGGTCAGGTGCCGGACCGTCCCGCCCCCGGGCTCTCATTGGTCAGGTGCCGGACCGTCCCAGCCCCGGGTTCTCATTGGTCAGGTGCCGGTCCGTCCCGCCCCCTGGCTCTCGCTGGGCACGTGCCGATCCGTTCCGCCCCCGGGCTCTCGTTGGTCAGCGGCAGCGGCGCCGGCTCCGATTGGCTGAGGCGCGGCGCGCGGGAACGGCCGTTGGCAGCTGGCTCAGAGCTCTTCTCCCCTCAGGCGGCGGCGCTCCCGCAGCCCGGGCCGCCCCGCACCGCCGCTGCGCGCCGGAGCTGTCCGGGCAGCACCGAGACGGAACCGCGGCACGACGGGAGCGGTGCTGAGCACAGCAGAGCCGGAGCCGGGAGGGACAGAGAGCGGCGCCGGGACAGGGGAGGAAGCCTGGTGGGGTGAGGGGCTGGGAAGGCGGGGGGGGGGATAGGGAGGCAGGTGGGGCTGCAGCGGCTGTGGTATTGGGGTACATGGGGCGGTAGGGGTGGGTACAGGGGGATTTAGGGCAGCAGAGGGCTGTGAGGGGGCAACGGGGGGACACGGTGCTATAGGGAGCATTGGGGGGTGGGAGGGGCTGGGGAGAGCTACGGGGAGGGATATAGGGAGCTGGGGGAGGACCTAAGAAACTGTGGCTCTATGAGTGGCTGTAGGGGGAATGGAGGTGGGATAGAAGGGGATGTGGGGCTACAGGGAGCAGTGGGAGGGCTGTAGGCGTGGTATAGAGAAACAGGTATGACAGGGGTCTGTGGGTGGGATTGGGGGGGAAGTAGAGAGGTGTAAGGTTATAAAAGGCTGCAGAGAGACAATAGGGGGCTTGCGTGGGCACAGGGAAATAGAGGGTAATGTGGGGCGACACCAGGCACTAGACGGGAATGTGAGAGAGAAGACCCACTTGGAAACACAGATAGAGGCAAGCTGAGGGGGATAAAGGTGGAGAATTTCAAGGGGGCAAGGAAAAAAAAAAACAAAAGGAAAAATGAGAATGAAAAGTAAGAAAAAAAAAGATGGAAAAAGAAAAAAAAAATGAAAGTGCTGAAAACAGAAAAAAAGAGGCACAGAGGAGGAAGAAAAGTAAAAAGCAATCCATGTATATCAAGAGAAAGCAAGTAGGAAAGCTAACTGCAGCAGAGCAAAGGAAAGCAACCTTGCAGGAATGGAGGAGTGTGGGAAGAGCTGAGCCCCGGCCTGGCACAGGAGCTGCACGGCAGGAGAAGAAGCTGAGCCCAAAGGTAAGAGGAGCTCCTTGGGGATTTTTGTGGGCTTGAAGCAAAGCTGAGAAGCCGTGCCCGGGAGGAGGTGTGGGTAGCTCCAGGCCACCTTGCTGTCTCCCCAAGAGATGCGGGCTGTGGGCTAGGCATTGGGCAGGAGTGCTGGCCAGAAGCAAGCATCTGTGTGGAGAAAGGCAAAGGGCGGAGGAGGTTGAAGGGGAGCTACTGGGTATGGGCTGGCTCAGCAAGGGGAGCAGAAGCCTGAAGGGCACGAGAAGGGAATAGAGAAGGGCATGCAGAAGGAGAGAAGCTGCGAGCAGAGTTGAGAGGCACTTGTCAGAGCAGCAAGCAGAGCAGGCAAGTGTTGAGATTGGGAGTGAGTAGCAGGAAAAGGCAAGAGCACCAAGAAAAAGGAGGCAAGGGGCAAGCAGCTCAGGTAGGGAAAAGGAAGGGCATGCAGCTCAGGTAGGGAAGGGAGGGGACAGCAGCTAAGCTGTGTGTTATGGGAAGTAATGTCAGTGATCTGAATGGCAGTAACCTGCTGTTCTGCATGGGGCTGTTGTGGAAGTTTACTGTTCAGACTTTCTTAGTGAGGTCTCCCTAGATTGTTTCTGTCCTTTTTCTACACTTGCTTTGTTTTTTTCCAGTCCTCTATAATGAACAGCCCTGTGGCAATGATGCGGAATCTGCACCTGAAGGACTGAGAGGAAGAACATCAGAAGGCAGCAGCTGCAGTGTGTGGTGTTACAGGGCAGCGCTGCGAGTGCCGCCCAACTTGGCACTCCATGTCTTACCTGGTTGTACTCAATCAATAAACGATCACAATTACGGACTCACAAAGAATAAGGCTGTCTTTTTCACCTTAGAAGAAAAAGGGGGCGATGGCAAGGAATGAGAGGCAGGTGAGGTCAGCTGTACAAAATCCCAACACAGATGGATAAGCTGCTTCATTAACAAGTCCAGCTTTTACAGCGGCGGTGACCAGCATCTGTGCTGTTGTTTATCTGCAGTCAGGAATGTCATATCGCCTCTTTTTTCAACCCGCATTTACTCTTTCACAAAAGAGTATCAACTTTTGATACTCGTTCTGCAAACTGGGGAAGAGTAGCTTACAGAATGCCAACTGCTGCAGTGGACAGGTTGGAAGACAGCTGCTCCACCTGCCCATCTGCCACGGCAGCTCCTTGCTGGATGTGCCTGTGGGAACTGCTTAGCTCCTGCCAGCAATCCCCTCACAACGGGGAGGAGAGCAGCACTTGCACAGTTGGTTTTACGAGCACTAAACAAGCACAACTAAAACGCTCAAGGGAGACTGTCTTCAAGCACAGTCACAGAATGTCTGTTATACTGAAGACTAAAGGATATCACTTCCAATTGGCATCAGGGAGAAGACACAGAATAGCAGAATCACAGAATGGCCAGGGTTGGAAGGGACCTCAAGGATCATGAATCTCCAACCCCCCTGCTACATGCAGGGCCACCAACCTCCACATTTCACACTAGACCAGGCTGCCCAGGTTCCCATCCAATCTGGCCTTGAACACCTCCAGGGATGGATGGGGCATCCACAGTCTCTCTGGGCAGCTGTTCCAGCACCTGACCACTCTCTCTGTAAAGAACTTCCCCCTGACATCCACCCTAAATCTTCCCTCACTCAACTTCAAACCATTTCCCCTCGTCCTGCAGTTTTCTACCCTTTCCAAGAGTTGACTTCCCTCCTGCTTGTAGGCTCCCTTTAGGTACTGAAATGCTGCAATGAGGTCACCCCGCAGCCTTCTTTTCTCCAGGCTGAACAAGCCCAGCTCCCTCAGCCTGTCCTCATAAGGGAGGTGCTCCAGTCCCCTGATCATCTTTGTGGCCCTCCTCTGGACCCTCTCCAACAGCTCCCTGTCTTTCTTGTACTGAGGGCTCCAGATCTGGACACAGTACTGCAGATGGGGCCTCACAAGAGCAGAGTAGAGGGGGACAATCACCTCCCTGTCCCTGCTGGCCACCCCTCTTCTGATGGAGCCCAGGATCCCATTTGCTTTCCCACCTGCAAGGGCACGCTGCTGGCTCATGCTAAGCTTTTCATCTATCAGGATCCCCAGGTCCTTCTCCACGGGGCTGCTCTCAAGGACCGCTCCTTCCAGTCTGTATGGATGCCTGGGATTCCTCCGGCCCAAGTGCAAAACCTTGCACTGTGCTGTGTAGGACCTGATCAGGTTCACCCCGGTCCGCCTTTCCAACCTGTCGAGGTCCCTCCGAATGGCATCCCTTCCTTCAGCCGTGTCAACCGCACCACTCAGCTTGGTGTCGTCAGCAAACTTGCTGAGGGTGCACCCGATTCCACCATCCATGTCATTGATAAAGACGCTAAAGAGCACCGGTCCCAAGACAGACCCCTGGGGGACGCCGCTCGTTACTGGCCTCACCTGGACATAGAGCCATTAATAACCACTCTTTGTCTGCGGCCTTACTACCAATTCCTTATCAATCCAGTGGTCCACCCTGTTGTAGTAGTCTCTCATCGTTCGTCCTCTGCCGACCGAGGGCGCCACTTGCCAGCGAAACCGACCCCAACCGGGCCGGGGCCAAATGCTCACACAGACCCCAGAGTGCGTGAGGCAAAATGGCGTTTATTAAAATGTGGTAGGCACTTAAATATTCTTGTCCCGCTTTGTCCACACCCCTTGCTTACCTGCTGTCCTATTGTGGGGCAGCGTTTGGCAAGCCCTGAGCATAGGAAACCTGACCCCGTCACATACCGTTTCCTCGCCACGCCTACTACATCTCCCCCTCCCTATGCTCAGGAATATCCCGTAACAGCGCGATCGCAACGCGAGTACATCTCTCACAACTGTTCCTTCGTTTTGTGATACAGAATCCGTTGGTCCATAACTTGCCACATGATCCTTGTGAGGCAATTCTGGAAACACATGATTATGCACGGCAAAATGGCCGCAATACAAATTATTGCGAGCAATACTAGCGCAACTACCTTAATAATTTTCGCAACCCATCCTCCAAAGTTGCCAAACACACTTCTCAGCCAGTCCCCGATGGGGTCGTCCTCCACTTGGATCTTCTCCGTATGGTCTCGCAGGGCTTTCAGCGCTTTATGGATGGATACACTGTGGTCGCTAAGATTGAAGCAACACATTCCTTCTAGGTCTTCACATCCATGCCCCTGTGCCAGGAGCAAGAAGTCGATGGCTGCTCTGTTTTGCAGCACCGCATGCCGAATGCTGTTTGTGTCTTCTAGCATCGCATTCAATATTAATGTTGTTAAATTCGCCTGCTTAGCTGACCAACATGCTAGGCGTTCTATCTGAGCCAAGCTCTGTGCTGCAGCAACCCCAGGGGCGAAAAATGATGCGAATATCCGTGCTGTGGCACTCCATAACTCTACCTCATCGTTACAATTCTCCGGGAGAGGGCTCGAACGCTTTCGGCGACGATGGTGACCCGTGATGCTCGGGCCATACTGCATCCATGTCGTGAAATTCGGAGACAGTAATGTCAGTTCCCCTAGGTAACAGGGTCCCCCTAAGGCATTGTGCGGGATGCCCTGCCAGGCTCTATCCCCACAGATCAGGAAGATTCCAGGGGGCAACGCCTTAGCCGTTTTGTTATTCCATAGCACCTCGTTGACCCCCCGTTTGAAAGTGAACCCATACCCATAAAAGTCCCAAACTGCCGTACAATTAAATGAGGATCTACCGCTAGATTTAGAAAGGACCCCACCCTTTGACAAGCAGGTTGTATTGCGCCCTGTGAAGACCCGTGTTTCATTTTTGGTATACCCGCAATAACCCGAAGTAATGGAGAAAGCCTCCGTGTTCACAGGACTGACCACAGTCCAAGAGGTCTCGTTGTATGGCTTCAGCCGCGGATCTGTGCCTGCCCACCGGGCAATTAAGGCCTGCAGTTGTATCCGAGCAGACACACCCCGCAGGTAATCTCGCCCCAACAGGGTTCCCGGTACCTGCGCTACCAGCGGGGTTAGCAGGACGGGCTTCTCCAGGGAACCGTCTCTGTTGACCACGATTATCTCGATCTGCTTGGCTGACCTCCGCGTTGGAGCAGTTCCCCCCACTCCCGCTATAGTTTGAGTGGCCCCCGTTGGCCACGTGGGCGGCCAGTCGGACTCCGCAAAAACCGTCACATCCGCTCCTGAGTCCACCAGGGCGGTAAGGAAAATAGATCGCGGCCCTGGGGAGCCAGCGGGGAGCTCCGTAATTGCGGCTGTAATCTTCACCAAGGGGCGCTCCCCGCAGCTCAATGATAGCGCAGCTAGTGGCAGGCCTAGATCCAAAGGCCGCCTTTCCTGAGAATCCCGTGAATCGTAAGAGGGACCCTCATCCCCCCTACCTCGAGATCGCAGCCCACGAGCTCTACATTGCGGTGCAGTGTGACCTCTCCTCCCGCACATTTGGCACACTATACCCCCGTTGCTCTTACACTGTGCCTTAAAATGACCTAATTGACCGCACCTGAAGCATGGCCCAGGCGGGCGATCTGGACTCTGCCGCCCGGCAACCCCATGCGCTAGCATCACCTCAGCTACCGCTGCAGCAACCTCGCTTGCCACTGATGATTGAGACTTTTGCTTGTCCATCACATACTTAAGGACCTCACCGGGGGTGTGGAACCTGTCTGGCGCCGCCCGTAATAGAGCCCGTACGTCCGAGCTCGACTTTTGATAGAGGCAATCCAGGATCACGGGGCCGTGCACTGCCCTAGGCAGCTCCGATCCCTCCACTGCCTTGATCAACCTATCCGCAAAATCCTGGAAGGATTCAGTGGGACCTTGTGCAATCTCCGTCCACGGAGTAGACGGCTCAGCATTTCTTGCGAGCCTTCTGAACGCCTCAAGGGCAGCGTCTGTAGTGGCTATTAGTTCCCCGGGCCTCAGCTCCGCAAGCTGGGCATGTGCAGTGATCATACCCGGCGTACTACCCGTCAATCTCTGCAGGTTAGACGCGTGAAGCGGATTCCCCTGATCGTTCTGGGCTGTAACCAGCATTTGTCTAAGTCTAGCCTGCCATTCCTCCTTCCAAAGCGTATACTGCACCGGTTTCAAAATCATGCGCATCAGATTCTCAATATCGTATGGTAACAGGGGTCCCGGCAATATTAATGTCTCCAAGGCGTTCATTGTCAGGGGGGACTTCAATCCTTTCTTTTCAACTGCCTCAAGCACCCTCACTATCGCTTTCGGGTCCAGCGGGACCCAGATCGGGTTATCATCATCGGAAATCACTACCGGAAATGCCTCCGGGTTCGCAAGGCCCCGGTCTTGTGCCTCCTCCTTTACTTTAGCCCAATCAGTCAGCAGACGCCCGTCCCTCCCCCCTTTGGGACGAAGCCCCGCCCTTGCCTTTTCTTCCTCCAAAGAAGGATATAACGACCGCGGAGGGTAGGGCGGGGGCGGAGCGGGCGGAGTGGGCGGAGCGGTTGGTAGACATGCGGTCGGGAGTTCCTCTTCCCCGCCCTTCGCCGCGGCGACCGTCGCCATCTTGTCCGCCACGCTTTGGTCGTCAGTACTGCAAGGTAGCAAAGACCCGCCCCCCGGAGCCCTTTCCACCCCTTTTTCCACCTTAAGCTTACCCTCCTCTTTAGCCGCCTTAAGGGCTCCAAGTATCAAGCCCCAGGTTTTAAGTTCAGCAGCCTTTTGGTTATTCATGGCGCGTTGGCATAAAGCCGAGGTGAGCGAATCCCACCTACCCGAATCCAGCACTTGCTGAGGGGAGTCCAGCTCCCCTCCCTTTTTTAAAACCGAAAGCACCGCGGCTACCTCCTTCTTTGAAGGGGTATTTTTGCCGCAGTAGTCCTTACAAAACTGCAAAAGTACCTTAATAATCTGTTCCATGGTTACACACGCGACCTGCCGCCACTTCACAGGCTCTTCTCCGCGATGTGTCTTCCGTGAGCGACCTGCCGCCACTCCGCAGGCTCTTCTCCGCTTCACGGGCACGCCGGGTGGTTAACCCTCGATAGGCAGATCACGTCGGGGTCACCACTTGTTGTAGTAGTCTCTCATCGTTCGTCCTCTGCCGACCGAGGGCGCCACTTGCCAGCGAAACCGACCCCAACCGGGCCGGGGCCAAATGCTCACACAGACCCCAGAGTGCGTGAGGCAAAATGGCGTTTATTAAAATGTGGTAGGCACTTAAATATTCTTGTCCCGCTTTGTCCACACCCCTTGCTTACCTGCTGTCCTATTGTGGGGCAGCGTTTGGCAAGCCCTGAGCATAGGAAACCTGACCCCGTCACATACCGTTTCCTCGCCACGCCTACTACACACCCATCAAATCCACATCCCTCCGGTTTGGAGATAAGGATGTGGTGGGGGACCGTGTCAAAGGCCGTGCTCAAGTCCGGGGAAATGACATCGGTCACCCTCCCCTAGTCCACCGATGCCGTCACTCCATCACAGAAGGCCACCAGATTGGTTAAGCATGACTTCCCCTGCTGAAGCCGTGCTGGCTGTCTCGGATCACACGCTCACTCCTCATGTGATCAAGCATGTCATCCAGGAGGATCTGTCCCATCATCTTCCCAGGCACAGAGGTGAGACTCACCGGCCTGTAGTTCCCGTGTCCTCCTTGCTCCCTTTCTTGCCAACGGCAGTGACATGACCCTTCCTCCAGGCATCCGGGACCTCACCTGACAGCCACGACTTCTCAAATATGATGGAGAGCGGCTTGGCAGCCAGCTTCTTCAGAGCCCTGAGATGCACGCCATCCTGCCCATAGACTTGTACACGTTCAGTCTCACATCTCACCATCTATCTGCTCCATAGACTTGCACACGTTCAATCTCATCAGGCAGTCTCTCTGCTCTGCCCTCACAGCAGGGGGTATTTACCACCCCGGTCCCCACCTGGAGGTTTATGGATGCAGGGCTCAGGGACGTGACAAACTCTGGAATCCTGGCTGCCAGTGAAGACCGAGGCACAGAACTCATTCTGTACCTCAGCCTTCTCTCCATCTGTTGCAGGCAGTTCTCCTTTTACATTTACAAAGGAGGCACACTTGCTTTGACCTGTCTCTTCTGGCCAATGCACGTGTAGAAAGTCTTCCTGTTGTTTTTCACGTCCCTTTCCAAGTTCAGTTCTGCGCCTTGTGTTTCCTGATCCCACGTCTGCAGGTCCAGACATCCCTGTATTCTTCCCAGGTGACACGGCCTGTTTGTTAGCCCTGTATTGATTGCTCCAGGTGACACGGCCTGTTTGTTAGCCCTGTATTGCTCCAGGTGACACGGCCTGTTAGCAGAGCTCGTTGCTCCTTGCTTTGCCCCCAGCTGCCCAGCAGGTCTGCGCCGAGCCGATGGGCTTCCTGCGTCCTCTGCTTTCTATTCAGAGGGACGGAGAGCTCTTGTGCTCTCAGAAGGGAAGGCAGCCTTGAAGAGCAGCCAGCTTTGCTCACCATCTTTGTTTTTACAGACAGATCCCGAGAGATCTGGGCCATCAGCCCGTGAAAGCTTAAAGCTCGCCGTCCCAAAGCTCAGGTCCTGCCCCACTCCTTGCCTTGCCCACATCCCTCGGATCACCAACCCCACAAGCCGTGCTCACTGCAGCCAGGCTGCCCCAACCTGAACGCCTTTCACTCATCATCTCCTCCGCACTGCTGAGCAGCAGATCCAGCCACGCTTCACCTCTGGTCGGTCTGCCCAACGCCCGGAGCACAAAGTGACCATGGCTGCATTCCAGGAGCCTCCTGGAGCTCCTGGAGCTGGCCGTCTGTCCTTCCAGCAGATCTCCGATGGCTGCAGTCCTATTTTTGTAAAGATAACTGGTATTTCTGGGAGGAAATGTCCTATTTTTGGGAGAAAATGTCATACTGAGGATTGTAATGTCATATTGTTTGGAGAAAACATGAGGTATTTCTAAGAAAACTGTGACTCCCTGGAGAAAGTATCACATTATGGGGAAGGGGGGGTATTGTAATGTTGTATTTTTTGGAGGAAACGTGAAGTATTTCTAAGGAAACTGATATTTCTGGGAGGAAATATCATAATTTTGGAAGAAAATTTCATATATCTCTGATAAAGCTGGCATTCTGGGAGAAAATATCATGGATTTTGGAGAATGCTTGTATTTCCGGGAGAAAATATCGCATTTTTGGAACAAATTGTCATATTTAGGATTGAAAAGTGATCTTTCCGGAAGAAAACATCGTGTATTTGGGAGAACACTGATATTTGTGGGTTATAACGTCGTTTTTCGGCACTAGTGACATGAGAGAAGAGGCTGAAGCCCAGCTCTCTACAAGCTCCCTTCAGGTAGTTCTAGAGAGCAGTAAGGTCTTCCTGAGCCTCCTCTTCTCCAACTGAACAACCCCAGCTCCTTCAGCCGCTCCTCGTGAGCTCTGTGCTCCAGACCCCTCGCCAGCCTTGGCGCCCTTCTTTGAACCCGCTCCAGGGCCTCGATGTCTTTCTGGCAGTGAGGGGCCCAAAAGTGGACACAGCACTCGAGGTGCAGCCTCACCAGAGCTGAGGACAGGGGGACAATCACTGCCCTGTTCCTGCTGGCCACACCGTTCCCGATGCAGGCCAGGATGCCATTGGCCTTCTTGGCCACCCGGGCACACTGCTGGCTCATTTCAGCCCAGCATCCATCAACACCCCCAGGTCCACTTCCTCTACGCATCTTCCAGCCGCTCCGCCCCCAGCCTGTAGCGTCGCCTGGGGTTGTTGCAGCCAAAGTGCAGGACCTGGCCTTTGGCCTTGTTGGAACTCATCCCATTGGCTTCAGCCCAGCTCTCCAGCCTGTCCATATCCCTCTGTGGGGCCTCGCTACCCCCAGGCAGATCCACACTTCCAGCCAGCCTGGTGTCATCCGCAAACTTCCCGAGGGTGCACTCAGTGCCCTCAGCTCATCAAGAAAGATCTTGAGGAGGACAGGCCCCAGCACCGACCCCTGGGGAACAGCACTGTGACCCACAGATACCACTTTTCTCACAGATACGTGACATTTTCATCCGGGAACACTATTTTAGTCCCCTACACATGATCTCTTCCACCAAAAAACAAGGACATTTTCTCCCAGATAGACCACTTTTCTCCAACTATGTGACCGATTATCTGGGAAATACCCATTTTTTCCTAAAAATATGGCGTTTACTCCCAGAAATACCAGCTTTCTCACATACATGTGATCTTTTCCCCCCAAAACAAGACATTTTCTCCCAGAAATACCACTACGCTTAGAAATACCTCACGTTTCATCCCAAGAATACTACTTGACGCTCCTCAGGATCACACTTACTCCCAGAAAAATGGCAGTTTCTTCCAGATAGACCAGTTTTTCTCCCAAATACACGACATTTTCTCCAAGATAGACCACTTTTCTCCCAAAGACGGGACATATTCCCCCAGAAATACCAGCTTCGTCTTAAAAATACGGCCTTTTTTCCCAAAATACCAGCTTTCTCACAAACACCTGTCATTTTCCAACCAAGGATGCTACTATCTCCCAGAAACAGCAGTTTTCTGAGAAATACCTGACATTTTCTCTCAAAAGTACTACTTGACACTCCTCAAGAGGACATTTTCTCCCATATTTACCATATTTTCTCCCCAAAGGACCAGTCGTCACACCAAAAATGTCACAGTTGCTCTCGAATAGAAGACATTCTCTCCCACCATTTCCGAGTTCTCTCCCTCAAGTATGTCATTTTCTCCCAGAAATACCACATTTCAGTGGTAAATTTCACCTTCTCTTCCAAAAAGAGGATATTTTCTCCCAGAAATACCCCTTCTCTTAGAACTACCACACGTTTTCTCCCAAAAATACTGGATGACAAAACCAAATGGGACACTTGCAACCAAGAAGAGGACTGGCACAACTGCAGAGCGGTGCCATCCTCATTGAAGAGGTGACGAGGAGTGTACAGGGAGGGGGGCTGGGGACAGTCGGGGGACATGTGGGGTCTGCTGTGGGTGTGACATGGGGTCGGTGGTGTCACCATTGTTGGTGCTTCCCTTCACTGGATGCCACTGGGAGTCGTTGAGTGTCACTGTCTTCGGGTGACACCGTGACACAGGGTGACCTCGATGTGGAACAGCCGTGACGCAGTGTCCCCATCCCTGGCTGTCACTGTTGTTACCGTCATCTGGTGTCACCATCACTTGTGTGCCACCATCTATCGGGTGACACCATTCCCTGTACTCTGACCACCGCATGGGGCCAGGCACAGGCAGCTCTGTGTTGTCACCATGCTGTCACTGAGCCTCTCACTGTTCTTTGTCACCCCTCCAGGCCCGCCTAGAGCTGGACCTGGTGACACTGGAGTCCTCTGGCGCTGTCACCATCGTCTGACATGAGGATGGGGACACGCACGGTGGTGAACTCTGTGCCACCACCAGAGGGGACTGTGTGACACCAGCGTGGCACAGCCGTGACGCGGTGTCATCGTCATCGGGTGTCGCGTTCGGCAGCCAGCATCGGGTGTCACCGTCATGCAGAGGGGACAAAAGGACCCCCTGGGGACGTTGAGCTGAAGCTGGGGACACTGTAACCAGCTGGAGGACTTCCTGGAGAAGTGGGGACACAGCATCGTGCTGTCACACCACCAAAGTTGGGGACACCTTCATGGCACCCTGGTGGTGTCACGTACTGGAGATGGGGACACCCCCACAGTGTCACCCCCACGGACCACTTTGTTCCCATGGGTCGGGGGTTGACACCCCTCACTTTTGCAATTAAGGTTTATTTTTCGATAATGGGGGTTAGGGGATGTCCCCCCCCATGTCCCCATGTAAACTAAGCATGCACGCTGCAGTTTTCAGCCTAGGCTTTTAAGAGCAAAGCCAGAAAATTCCACACCGCTCAGTACAAAGCTGTGCGATGATGAGAGTGACTCAAGCTCTGCCCAAAGGATGAAAAGTAGCATCAAAACGGCTGAAGAGAGGGGGGACAATGAGGCAAGGTAGCACTGCAGAGAAGTCAGGAGAACACCTCTGCCTTCTGGGATCAGGAGCCTCTCTTCCCCCAACAGAGACGCCTGCAGGGTGAGGGGCACACGCTCACTTCTGCTCAGTGCTGCCCCGAGAAACTCAGACAGCTCGAGACAGCTGTTCTCTAACTCAGCGCGCCTGTGCTCAGGCCGTGCTACTTGCAGTTCTGTGCACGTGCTTTGCAGGCAGTGCGTTTATGGGCAGGGCCAAGGACTGGTGCGTCCATTGCTTCTATAACCTGCAGCATCCCCTGATGGAGATGTGGGAGTTCTGACCCAGCGCCGCGAGTGGAATAATGAGGAGGTGGTGCAGCAGCTCACTGAGTGCCACTGGACAAATCAGGCCGTGCGCTCTTTGTGAATACAAAGCTCCAATTGTTTATTGATGGACTGCAACCAGAGTGCCAAGTTGGGCTGCTGCCACGAAGCCGCTGCCTTCTGATGCTCCTCCACTCAGTCCTTCAGCTGCAGCTTCTCCATCATCTCCACAAGGCTGTTCATTGTGGAGGACTGGAAAGAAAGAAAGCGAGCGTCAAAGTAGGACACCGCTTCCCCCAGCATTCTACAATCCCCTTCACGTCTGACAGACAGAGAACAACAAGAGCCGTGTCTGTGCTCACCGAGGACTCACCTCTGCACGTGCAGCGGCAGCTCTCAGAGCAGCCTTCTTCATTTCTGCTCTCCTCTCTTTTTGTCGTTGTCGTCTTGCTATAGAGAAAGAGGAGAGAAATTCAGTTTGTCAACAGCAAAACCGCGGAAACATGGGTACATGAAAACAGGCTAGGAAGCCTCTCAAGGAAGGGTATTTCCAGTGGGACAAGCAGAAGGCCGTCATGGATTTCATGGGAAAAGAGAGGGTTACACTTTCTGGCACTTCCTTGCCATTGGACTCGGCAGCCTTCTACTCTTTTCCCCTCTCCGCAGAGAGAAGGAGAAAGCAAAGCAAATCCTAAGCAAACTCCATGCACCTGATAAGGGAAGCACCTCACCAGGGCAGCTGCAGCACCTTCCTACCTCTTCGCTTTGAGGTCCGGAACCGCTCAGTCGGCGCTGGGGCAGGCCCAGGGTGTGTTGCTGGAGCTGGCACACCGCCTCTGCTCTGATGTGGGCTCTGAGCCTTCTCCCCATCGCGCTCCACCTTCACTTGTTTCTTGGCAGGCCACAGCTCTGCTTTTTGCTCCTCTTCCTCCACTCCCTTGCGCTTTCTTGCAGCCATGGTCTTGGAGAGGGAGTGGTTGTCAACTGCAGGGGAAGGTCTTTCCCCTCTGCTGGGACCTGCTGTTCCAGGAAGCCCTCCTGGAGCCTGGAGAGGAGCTTTCGCGTACATCTTGCCGTTTGGCTCAGCACCTCTCCCTGTTCAAATCAAGCAAGGGGAAGCAGCAAGATTAAAAGAGAGTCACACACTGCCTTCGGTCTGCAAAATGGGCCACAATGCTAGGAACTCTCGAGTGTTCACAGCAATGGACCTTGGGATCTTGGCTGAACTGTGGGCCATTTCCAATTGGGACAGGAAAGGCAACTGTAATCCCCAGGGATTAAGATCTCAAGCAACACGCAACGACAGCAGTCCCAGGAAAGGACAGACAGAAAGCCTAACTAGAAAGACAGTGCACCAAACCCAGATGCTGCTGTGTGTCTGTACCTCTCTTGGGGGCTGTGCCACGCTCCATGCTCCTCCCCTGGCTTCCTGCAAGGCTGCGCTTCACTGCAAGCCTGCTTGCATCAGCTTCTGTCAGAAAGGAAACAAGAAAGACATGAAGAGCATCTCTTTGGAGGAGCATTTTAGCACAGCCAACCACAAACTCCTCAAGCGTAGTTTCTTCAATTGGCCTTTCTGCTGCTACAACGCTGTGCCATTTCTGCAGTCAGCACAGATCTGCAGTGCCCCTTCTTTTCTCCTCCATCCCACACAGCCCTTCATGCAGCCCTATTTAGAGGCAGGTACCCACACCACAGCTCACAAGAGCTTCTTACCTGGGGAGGCTTTCCGTTTCCCCCCAAGCCCAGCACCATTCCATGGACGCGCAGGCTCCGTCCCTACAACAACAGATTGTGTGTTGATTTCACAGACACCAGGAGCAGCACTGTCCTGTTAGCCCACGTCCACCACAAAAACCAAAAGACACCGTTCTACAGCCAGAACAGAAACTGATCTTTAAACTGCAGTGCGCTTGCACAAAGCACTACTGCTCTCATTCCCGCTCAGGTGGCAGCAGAGGAACCCCAGTCTGCCTGACAGCTCTGCATGCTGCAGAGCAAAGCTGCGTCAGCACACAAAACGCTATCAGCTGCAAAAGTCGAGGCACGGATTTTTTGTCCCTACAGGGAATGCACTCAGCTCTGAGCACCACCACTTACACACACACTTCTGTCTCACTGCTGCCATCTGTTGCTGTCGGCCTCTCTAATGCTTCCACCATGGTTACCGGACATCCCTGCAGTGCTGCACCGCTCAGAAGTAATACTTAAAATGCATTCTTCCATACTTCATGACAGAGGACTGCAGAGACTCACTTTTGCGTGGTGCTAAGGATGGTCCGTCCCCATCGCGTCCCTCTGTGCGCTGCAAGGCGCTGTTGGTTCTCTGGCAGCCTGCTGGGTGCTGCTCCCTAGCACAGGGAACCGCGCCGCGCTGCTTCTGAGGAGAGAAATAAAGGAAGGGCCATGGAAACGGGCACCCAACGTTTGCAAAGAGATGCAGCGTTCCAGATGGTGCCAGAGATGGGTATCAGAGTGCTGAGACGTTAGTTATCACTAACGGAAACATTTGGGAGCGCATTCACAACATCTGCACGCGCTGCAATTTCTGGGCATATCCAGCTTTCTCATCGTTCAGGTGGAGAAGACGGGCGCTCTCAGACATCACTTCGGGGGGTTAAACCAACACACCTGCAAACACCAGCATTATTCCGAGGGAAACAGTGACTTCAGGTGCCACAGTTCAACCCATGCAAAATTACCGTACACAGCCTTAGCTCTTCACCACTATTTCTTCCCCACCCTTTACTACTGCAGGCAGCTAGAACAAACTTCTCAGCAGAAACCCAGGGCAGCTGGCAAACCATAACCAGGCGCAGCTGGCAGGAGGGCAGTGCCCGCTCTCTGCTCCCACCCTGCCCCAGCAGGTTAAGGAGCCTGGCAATGCTGTCCTGTTGCTGCAAGTGCACAACCCAGCCGCTTACTGAGCTAACAAAGGACCAGCAGGGCTCCCCCTGCTCCACCCCTTCCGCTCCAAAACCAGAGAAAGGAGAAACCCAAGCGAAAGAAACCCAGCCATACCTTTCCACGTGCAAAGCAGCGATGGGAACTGCGTCCGTCTCCCTGCTGAGACATGCTGGGGAACGTCTCAGGGGAAGCTCAAGTTCCCGGGGTCCTCTCCACAGGGACTGCCCGCACTGTTGGAAAGAGCTGGCTTCACTCTCTCTTCAAGTGCCTCGATCCCCAAAATCTCCTTTTGGAAAGGAAAAAGGAACCCTAAGGAAAGAACCTGCAAGTGAAAAACAGTGAGGAAGAAGCATTTTCCCAGCATTCTTCTGCTGTGCAGTTTAGACTCTCGGGCAGGGCAATGTCTCGAAACCAGCTGGTTACAAGGACTGTCCCCAAAATACACCCAGCTCCTGTACAGCTGCCATGATTTCTGACAGCAAGCGTTCTCCATCTCCTCAATAGTTACGCGCCTTGAAGCACATGGCTGGTGTTGCTGTCCTGAAGAAAACTCCCTCTGTCTCACCGCCAGCCGGGACGAGGGCTGATGCAGCGTGCCCACCCCAGCCCAGCTTTCCTGCTGAGACACCTCCCGGCAACCACCCAGCACCAAACCCAGCTCACCTGCTCGGCCTGCTCAGCCTGAGCTGTGCCCAGCTCACGCACACGCCGCAGCGGTGCTTCCGACGGGCTCTCGCAGGGTGATCTCTCAAGGAAAGCTCACAGCTCAGTCTCTGCGTGCAGCACACTCACCAGAGCACCAGCTCTACTCACCGGCTGTGCCACAAACGCTCCCACCTCGGTGATGACTGTGACCTCAGCGAGTGCCCGCATCACTTCTGTGCTTCCATCATAAGCAAAGGGCGTGCTCACCTCCCAGATCCAAATTTTAGGAAACCAACACCACGGTCTCCCAACGGGTTTATTTAAGTAAAAGAACAGAGAAATTAAGATGACCCTCGTGCAGCCAGTTCTTGCTCAGGTGCTGCACGATCGGACCAAGGAGATGTTACCCCCAGGCTGCCTCCAGCTTGGAGGATTTGAGCTCCCAAGCAACCAGCAAGCATTTGGACGTGCCCTCCCCCTGCTTTTTACAAGGACAGACGAGTCCTTCTTGGGATGCCAGCTATTCTGCAAAGGCGGAATAGCTCTGTTCTTGGGCCGCAGCTCCATGGCCACGCGCTTCTCAAATACTGGGGCTGCATTACCTCCTGGGCATCCACACGTGCTCTGACTCTCCCGCAGGGTTTCTGGCTTCCTGCTGGGGAGCTTCTCATCTTCTGCAATATCATTCCTGCCTCCTCTGGTACCATCCTGGGAGATGCTGCGGAGCTCATGAGCCGGAACTACCTTCCTCCCATCAGCAGCTGCTCTTGCTTTAAAGAAGTGCCAGCACCTACGAATCAGCTTGGAGAAAGTAATTCTGGGGACCCAGAGACACTGCAAGTCTCAATGCAGCTCCCACAAGAACGCTGCTGTTAAATCCATAGAATCATAGAATGGATCAGGTTGGAAAAGACCTGAAAGATCATCGAGTCCAACCGCAACCTGACCATACTCCCCTAACTCTAACAACCCACCACTCAATCATGTCCCTGAGCACCACATCCAGAGCTCTTTAAACATGTTCAGGGACAGCCAGGACACATCCCCAATTAGCCAGGACTGCTGAAGGATGATGGAGAGCGGCTTGGCAGCCACGTCTGCCAACTCCCTCAGCACCCCAAGGTTCAATCCATCCGGCCCCATGGCTTTCAAAGCAGGTTTTGTTTCTTTAATTATTGTCTCCCATTATATCTTTTCTTTTAGAAAGGAATCTAAAAGATGAAAAGTAAGAAAGTACTAAACAAAATGAATCAAAAGAAATGAAAAAAGGAAAGAAAGGGGAAGAGGTGAAAAGAGACGGAAAGAAAAGGGGAGAGGGAAAGAAAAGGGGAGAGGGAAAGAAAAGGGGAGAGGGAAAGAAAAGGGGAGAGGGAAAGAAAAGGGGAGAGGGAAAGAAAAGGGGAGAGGGAAAGAAAAGGGGAGAGGGAAAGAAAAGGGGAGAGGGAAAGAAAAGGGGAGAGGGAAAGAAAAGGGGAGAGGGAAAGAAAAGGGGAGAGGGAAAGAAAAGGGGAGAGGGAAAGAAAAGGGGAGAGGGAAAGAAAAGGGGAGAGGGAAAGAAAAGGGGAGAGGGAAAGAAAAGGGGAGAGGGAAAGAAAAGGGGAGAGGGAAAGAAAAGGGGAGAGGGAAAGAAAAGATGGAAAACAGAAAACAAAATGAAAAAAGGAAAAAAAGGAAAGGAAGGGAAGAAAAGAAGAAAAAGGAAAGGAGAAAAAACCATCCTTCCATCACCATTGCTACCACAAGCACTAAATCATATCCTGTAACTCCTAATCCAGATGCCTCTTGAACACTGCCAGGGACGGCGACTCCACCACCTCCCTGGGCAGCCATTCCAGTGCCTGGCTGCTCTCTGAGAGAACAAGTTCTTCCTTATGTCCAACCTAAACCTCCTCTGGTACAACTTATGGCCATTTGCTCGGGTCCTGTTTGTTGCCTGGGAGAAGAGGCCAAACCCCTCCTCATCACAGCCTCCATTCAGGAAGTTGTAGACACGTTCCAGGGCCTCAATGTCTTTTTTTGTAGTGAGCGGCCCAAAACTGAACACAGTGCTCAATGCGTGGCCTCACCAGGGCTGAGTACAGGGGGATGATTCCCTCCCTGCTCCTGCTGGCCACGCTATTTCTAATGCAAGATGCTGTTGGCCCTCTTGGCCACCTGGGCACACCTCTGTCCCTGGAAAGGTGATGGAACAGCTTGTGCTGGATGCCATCTCCAGACAACTGGAAGAAAAGGAGGTTATCAGGAGTAATCAGCAAGGGGGAGGGCATGCTTGACCAACCTGGTAGCCTTCTACAATGTTGTCACTGGCTGGGTGGATGTAGTGCATGTAGTCTACCTTGCTTTCAGCAAGGCGTTTGATACCGTCTCCCACAACATCCTTATGACAAAGCTGAGGAAGTGTGGACAGATGAGTGGACAGTGAGGTGGGTTGAGAACTGGCTGACTGGCAGAGTGCAGAGGGTCGTCGTTGGCGGTGCAGAGTCCGGTTGGAGACCTGTAACCAGCGGTGTTCCTCAGGGGTCGGTGCTGGGTCCGGTCTTGTTCAACATCTTCATCAATGTCCTCGATGAGGGAATAGTGCTCACCCTCAGCAAGGGTGATCTGTGAGGCCCCGTGTACTGAAAGGCAGCCACACGGTCTCCCATGAGCCTTCTGTTCTCCGGGCTCAACAAGCCCAAACCTCTCAGTCTCTCTCCAAAGGAGACATTCCCGATGCTTTGAAGCCTTTGAAGTCACGTTCCTGATGTCCAAGTTACGTGCCCATCATGTGTTAATGCTGCTGTGCCAATCGGTGGGCTCAACAGCTGCAACAAAGACACCAACGTCTTTGGGATAGGCTTATTTTACTGCCTATGACAAAATAAAACCAAAGTCATATTGGCAGCGTCTATAGCCAAAAGAGAAGCTTAGCAGTAAAGGGAATAAGCAAGGCAGTGGGCCTACTCATTGCCACGTGAGCACAGTGGTGAAGAAAGATCCACGACCAATAGCCCCAGCACTTTACCATCAGCCAGATCCGCAGTCACTGGGGAGCCCCGTTTGCAGGGAGGATCTGAAGAACCTCTCCCAGCCATGGGGAAGTTGCACAGCAATGCATCCATCCCACGAGTGAGGCGTCCAGAGCCGCTGCAAGCAGCTCCAGCCTTTCTAGCACAGAGTAAACCAATGTACGGAGCAGTCCGGGGGAACAGCCGCTGCCCTCTTTCTCCTCTTGGTTTTCGCCCCGAAGCCTGCCCAGGGCTCAAGGGGAACAAAAGGCGTCGTGCTGTCAATCTTGCTGTAGCACGGGCCTCTTTGGCAAGACTGTCTGCCCAGCCCCCCCGCGTCGGGCTTCGTCGGGTAACGAACTCAGCAGCAAAGCGCCGTGACTTCCTCTGCCTGCCCTGGAGCCGCAGCCCGAGAGCTTTCCGGCCCCCGGCCTCCCTCTCCCTGGTCAGCGCCAGCGCCGCCAGCTTTCTTCTCGGACAGACGTGAATACAGAAAACGGCAGTCGAGTCCTCCGCCTGCGGGGCAGCGGCTCAGCACGGCGCTGCTGACCGTTCGAGCCGAGCCGAGCCGGAACCGAAGGCGGCCGCCCGACTCTGCCGGGCTCCAACGCGT
Organism: Phasianus colchicus; assembly: GCF_987193195.1. Lineage (NCBI taxonomy): Eukaryota > Metazoa > Chordata > Aves > Galliformes > Phasianidae > Phasianus > Phasianus colchicus. Next base: position 661,261 of record NW_028325233.1, on the reverse strand, counting down.
CTCGATCGGCGGGGTCGGTCCCTCTCTTTCGGGGCTGCCCGGCTCGGCCAGGAGCCGCTCCCGGACACCGGGCGTCCCGCCGCTCGCAGTCAGCCGCCGGTTCTCAGCCGGCGGCGCCCCGCCGCGACGCCGACTCCGGAGGACGGCTCCGTTCTGACGCGGGACGGACGGGGCCCCGAGGCGCGGGGCGGGCGGCGGCGGGGACGCGGGGCGGCGGAGCGCCGCTTTCCCGGCACGGAATCCCGCGGCCGCCATTGGCGGAGAGCCCGCGCTCGGCCCCGCCTCTCCCGCTCTCCTATTGGTCGGCCCGCGGAACGGGGCGGGCGCTCCCGGCGGGGTCGTTTGCGCCCGCGGTCGCGCCGTCATTGCGTCATCACCGCGCGCGTCCCGCGTGGCCCCGGCCCGGCTGCCCGCGGCGCTGCCCCGCGCCGCGCGCCCGCTCCGCTTCCGGGGACCCGGGGCCCGCGCCCCCGGATCCTTTTCCTCCGCGCGGCCTTCCAGCCGCTCTGCCCCCGGCCTGCAGAGATGCCTCGGGTCGTCGTGACCGAAGTGCGGGACCGGCGCGTGGCGGTGTTGAACGTCGTTCCGTTGGCATCAGCCGTCGGTCAGCCCGTCCAGAGCCCTGTGCGGGGCCTTCGTTTCCTCAGGCGGATAACGGGAGGATGCCGGAGCCGAGGGGCGGTGGGAGGGAGGCGGGGACGGGAGCATCCTGCCGTGCCGCCAGCAGCCCGGGGGCCGCGTGCTGTGGGTGCCGGCACGAAGCTCCGCCGTCCGTCAGCACGGGAGCTGCGGTTCTGGTGCAGCAGCAGGAGCTCAGCGCAGCCCTGCAGAGAGCGGTCCGGCAGCACGGGAAGAAGATGACGGCCTGGAGCGCGAGTGCCTCAGCAGTGTCTGCAGCCTGCGAGGAGCCGAGCCGGGCTGGGGAGAGGAAGGTGTGGGAGTCCCGGGGAGGGACGCGCGATGGCAGCGTTATTGGCAGGATCAGCTGCTTCCTCCACCGCTCCCGACGCCGAGCACTGGTTTCCTTTGAGAAGCAGCCCACTGTCACATCTGTGGGGTTCCGCAGGACACACAGGCATGGGGTAAGTTTAGGTTGGATATCAGGACAAACTTCTGTGCGGAACTTCTACAGCCGTGGGTGGGATCCCCCTGAGCTCCCCTTCTCCAGGCTGAGCAGCCCCCTCTCTCTCAGCCTCTTGTCATGGCAGAGGTGTTCCAGTCCCTTCACCATCTTGGTAGCCCTGCGTTGGACTCTTTCCAGCATGTCCAGCTGTCTCCTGTACTGGGAGCCCAGAGCTGGACGCTGTTCTCCAGCTGCAGCCTCCCCAGTGCCGAGCAGAGCAAAAGGAATGGTGCAGAATACTGGTCCTTACCTGCTACAAGAGAAGTCAGGACTAGGGCTATGATGGGAGCGCATTGCTTTATGATTGACGTGGAGAACTGCTAGGAAGAAGGCCTGGTGGGCCTGAACACAGATGCCGGGTGGTCCAGCTTTTGTTTCATTGGAAACCAGGTACTCCGTGGGCAGCAATATGGAGATATGTTCTCCATGCAGTTGTGCCCCCGTGGCTTCTTTCTGATATGCTTGGGAAGTCCCACTAGAACAGGCTGCCGTGTGAGACAGAAGTGAGAGAGAAGCATCAGTTGTGTGGGTGGAGTTTTACTATCTCTGTGTTCACATCTTTCATGTTTGTCTTCTTTTTTTTTTCCAGTTCAACTCTGCGTGCGTCGGTCTGCCTTTGCTAAATCCTTTTCTTGTGGCCTTAGGCAACAATCGAGGGGGTCTCAAGTTTCAGCGCTGAGCAAGAAGCGCAGGCTCTCAGGAAGGCCATGAAGGGCTTTGCTAAGTTGATCTCCCTCCATGGTCAACTTTTATTTTTTCCCCAGCACTGCGAATGGCTGCTCTGGTGGTTTGATAGAGGGAAGCATAGCTGCTTGCACTGCTCTGCTGCACAACTGCCCTAAAAATTGTTGGAAAGTGGAAACAGAACTGCCCTTCGTGTCCCGAAATGCAGCTGCTCTGGTGGCGTGGGTCCTGGCAGCTTTGTGTGCATCGATGTAGTCCTGGAGCTGTTGAGAGCTGGCTGTGTGAGGGACTGGAGGTGGCACAAGACCAGAGGGCACTTCTGATCCTTGTGCAAGCATCCTGACTAGCTTCCATTTGTTTCTTGCAGGCACGGATGAAGATGCCATCACTGACGTCTTGACCAAACTAAATGTTTCCCAGCGTCAGCAAGTTCTGATCACCTCTAAGAGCACTACTGGCAGGGTGGGTGGTCTGCAGAGATGCATGAACGTGGTTGTGTCACTTGGGCGCAAAGTGAAAAACGACCCAATCTCTACAAGAGAAAGGTCGGCAGAGACTTCACCTGACCAAGGTTGTTTTGTTCTTGTTCAGTTCAGAGCAGTTGTTGATGCAAGGAGGGTTGGAGCCTGAAGAGGAGTGCTGAACAGCTCAGTTCCTCTGTCCTCAAAGGCCGTCCCTTCTGCCAACTCCTTTCTCCTCTTTGCCTTCTAGGATTTGATTGATGACTTGAAGTCGGAGCTGAGTGGGAATTTTGAGAGGGTGATCATTGGGGTGATGACTCCCACCACCATGTATGACGTGCACGAACTAAGGAGGGCTGTGAAGGTTTGGAAATCTTCCTTTTGTATTGCTTAAGTTCTGGCCAAGGACTTACTGCTTTGTTATGCATGTCTTCTCTCTCTTAAAGAAACCTGGTTGCACGTCACAAGCAGGTGCTGGTATCTTAAGTCTTGCCTTGGTGATTCCCTAGGGAGCAGGAGCAGATGAAGGTTGCCCAATGGAAATTCTGGCTTTTCGCACCAATGGAGAGATTTGTGGCATTAATGAGAACTACAAGCTTCGTAAGGAGTGCAAAAGGCTCTCTTGTCAGTTTCTTCCTGTCTGCGCTTCTTAATTGGAGGCTGTAGCAGTAATGATGATGGCTGGAGTGCTGCAGTGCTGCTGGGAGCCCTGGGCACAGTTCTGTACTTAGCTAGGTTACAGCTGGCAAATGTTGTGGGCAGCACCCAGGTGGTGGCCCTGCTCCTAACGGGTGCTGTGTGTGTGTTCTTGCTGGAATATGGCTGCTCCCTTGAGGATGGCATCGTATCTGACACATCTCCCATGTTTCGAAGGGTCCTCGTGTCCCTCGCAATGGTGAGCCAAGCTGAGGGGAGAAGGGGGTGAATGTTCAGAGCTGTGGGCACAGCTCTGCACTCAGTGGTGAGGAGCTCCAGGCTGGCTTTTTCTCACCCTGTGTGTCCCATGACCTGCTCCTCAAACCCAGCCTCTCCGGGGAGGGAACTCTGACTCTGGGTGTGCATGAGTGCTGTGGGCTCTTCTTTAAATGTCCCAGTAAAGTGGGTTGCTGCTCGTTTCAGAAGGAAGCCCAAAGTACATCTGAGCTGCATTTCATTTGTAAGCTAGTGTTCCCTTTGAAGGACTCCATTATCCATCCCCAGCAGCTTTTCATGAGTGGGGAATTCTCAGGAGTTGCTTCCAGTAGATGCTCTGGTGAACTGAGTCTTCTATCCTTGTGTCTTTGCAGGGAAACAGAGATGAAGGAATGTATGTGGATGATGCCCATGCTCAGCAAGATGCTCAGGTGCGTAGTAATGTGCTTCCCAATCTATTCTTGTGCAGGTGATGCGTGGTGAAGAGAAGCCAGCCTGTGAAATGGAAATAATGTTTTTAGCCTTGTTTGCAAGTCTCTAGTGAGAGGTCTCTCGACAGGCTGGCTACTTGGCAGGGGCAATGAGATTTTGGCTGTGGGTTGCCGTGCCTGGTAGGTGCTTGTTGGAAAATATCCGTGATCTAGACAAGTACGTGCCAGCAGTGCTCTAGCTGCAAGGGATTTAAGATCTCCTGTACGCCCAGTCTTCTCCATGAGCCTTACTTTGTCACCCCTAATGTCTTGAAGTGCCTGTACGAAGCGGGGGAGAAGAAGTGGGGAACAGATGAGGTGCAGTTCCGTGTACAGAGGATGGACATAAACAGGTATCACCTAGTGAGAGGTAGGACCCCTGCACAGTGTCCTGGGTTTTTCTTTCCTTCCTTGTTTGTGTGTGATGCTTTTGTAGGAGCTCTGTAGCTGTCCAGTAGATGTGAACTCTTCTGAGGCAGCAGGTGTCCTAGAGAGAGCCCCATTGCATCCATTCCATTCTGGCTGTTTTATTCCCTCCTGAGACTGAAAGGGACTTGAGAAACCTAAGTCCAACTGGCTGCAGCTCCAGCATGGAAAGCAGAGATCATGAAGTGTGACTGCCATTGGGGCAGGGGGGAGAGGAGCTAAGAAACTTGATTGGCAGCACAAAGCAGCAGGTCTTGAAAATGGTACTAGCTGTGGTCGGCCAATTTGCAAGACTGTTAGCAGTGAAAATGAATTATTTCTGTGGGGCGATCCTGATTTAGCTGAGAGTGCTGCAGGGATGAAAGAATGTTCATGCAGTATACGAGGAGCTTGTTGCAAAGCGGTCCTTTGAATCTCTGTGACTTTCTGCCATAGTTTTTGATGGTACAGAGGCATTGCTAACAAGGACATAACAGCATTAAATCTGAGATGGTAGGCAGTTATTCAATAGATTGTTTAGTTCTTGTTCAGCCTGTGCTTTTTGTTGTTGTCTGTCTGCTATTCAGCTCAGAATACAGAACTATTGTATTTCTCATAAATGCTTAGCACTCAAATATGGAAGTGCTTCACAGGCATTAATTTTTGTACCTAACAAGTTTTACTATGAAGCCGCGAGTGTCTTCATCATTATTTAGCACAATAATTGCAGCAGTACAACAACCAACCTTATAAAAAATATTACATGCATTATTTTTTTTTAGCTCATCAAGGAAAGGGTTCTGTGAATCTTTACCTACACCTAGATCTACTGTGCAGTATACAAGATGGATACTCATCTGAAATATCTAGTGCTGTATCTATATGCAAAGTGTCAACCTAAATTTTTGGCTTTACAAAATTCTGATGACTATATTTTGCAGTAGATACATTTACAGCCTAGTTGTTTCTTCATTTCTTTTTATTTCCAGTACTTGAATGTATTATAGGATTCTATATGGGTTTATTTGTGTGGCAAAGATCACCTTTCTTTGTTTACTGCTCCAAGGTACTCGTTTTATTGAAAATTACTCATGAAGACTTATGATGTTTCTCTGAAAATGCTGAAAATAACTAAATGGCAATCTTCAACATTTACCATTAGAAAACAAATGGTTTGTGCATGAGATGAAAAGACAATAAAATCTGTTATGTTAACAGATAGATATCATTTACTTTTAAGCAGAGTACTATGAAATCTTTTACCAAGAGGTACAAAATTACAAAAGAAGCACTGAATTTACTTCAGTCATTTTTAAATTTTACTTGAGAGTCTGTCACGGAGTTATCTAGATCAACGTGTGCCCTCGACAGGGGGCAGCAAGCCCATAGGCCCCCTGGCCCAAAAACAGGACGGAAAAGGGGGAAGGGAAGGGAGATGGGAGCTGGGCCCAGAAACCAGAACAGCAGCAACAATCTAAGGAGGAAAACTTAATTTTACTGAACATGATATCGGAATGCAAGATAACACAATATAATATAATATAATTGAAATTGAGGCTAATAAATCAAATAAGAGAGAGAGAGTGTCCGAAACTAAAAGGCCTACTTTGAACTGAAGGCACACGGTTGGGGAGCAGACCCACACACTGCTAGGCAGTGAGCAAGAGAGCCAGAGAGCAAGATCCCATGACTCCCTCCCATGGCTTATCTTCCTCTCTGAACATGAAGTCCCCTGGGATGTGTAGTTCTTCCTTTCTTCTGAGAACCAGGCATCCAGAAAGATGTCAGTCCACGGAACTGGAGTATTAACTCTTTAATTACCCGTGCTTTACATGATGTTTGGTGTGGAATACCGATAACAAAATTATAAAACCATGACAGAGTACTGTGTTTTGTACTTTTTTGACTTCCAAAGTCAAAAAAGAGCTGATTTTGCTGTGGGAGGTAACTATGGTTAGGAGAGAAACTGTGTGCTCATTTTCCAGAAGGTAGTACATAAAAAATAAAGAAAGATCTTTGTATTCCTGGAAATTTGAGAAATTGGAGGGTCTGCTGTAGGAAATAGGATATATCAGTGTTTCTGTTTACAAGACAGTGACTGCTGTTTGTAATCTGTTAGAGGATGGGTATCTTGTCACAGAACAACCCTTTTGGACATCTTTATAAATGTTTTAGTAACTGAGCAATGGATCAGTGATGCAAAATACTTTCTTATCTAGCAGCAGCTCTTATCTGAATTTACTGTATCTATTGTGGAGAAAGCACGAGGTTCCAGTGCTACAGTGTTTGTGTTGTGAGCACTACAAAACTTTTTAAAACCACTGTTCATTTGCTCAGTATCAAAGAAAACATTTTAACCAAACTTAAGTGCTAACTAGTCACTCGGAGGTCTTCACTACCTAAAATTTTCCTTCATAACAGAATCTTTACAGTGTATGAGATAGAAATAATAAAATAATTTTCTTATTCTTTCCCTTAGGCATTTCCTGGAAACACAAACTCTGATAGTGTGGTCCGACATGATTTGCAACACCCAGTCATTGCTCGCTATGTACGTATAGTTCCTTTAGATTGGAATGGAGAAGGCCAAATTGGGTTAAGAATTGAGGTCTACGGTTGCTCCTACTGTAAGTTTTTCCATTATATTCCTTTAAAAAAAAAAATGTAAATAGAAACTGTCTTTGAATTTCAGATTAAATCTGAATCTCAAGTGCTTTTTGCTAAAATGCATGAAGATATTCCAGGATTACTAATTGTAATAACTGGAGCTTAATTTAATATTTACTGTATCCTTTATTCTGAGTTTCTAGTTAGCTCTTCTATAGGAAATACAGCATTAGAATTAGTAAGAGTGCTTTGAAATCACTACTTTTGATCTTCAAAATTGTTTTTGCAGAAGACTTGAATAGACCAGTTGAGGAAAAGATAGCATTCAGATACATTTCATGCTGGGTCTTGAGAGGGAAACAAGACATAATTCATTGCCTGATGACAAAGATAAAAATAAAACAAGTAAAAATTCAATTGAAGAAGCTCATCTTGTCTAAATATGACATGTTTTTCAGAGATTTTTCCTTTAATATTTGAGTATAACTTTAGAATCTCTTCTAAAAAAAAAAAACGAGATGAGCAATGGTGCAAGTGGTTAAGAGCACAACAGATCAAGTTTTAAGAAAAGCAAGTGTAGTTTCTAAATACCATTCCTTGAATTTGATCCTGTGGGTGCTTACGTGAAGTCCACATGCCTGCAAACTGTAAATGTCTGATGTCCTATTTCTATGCAAATTTAGTACAGTATTCTTGTAGGTGTTTTAGGGGAAATAAATACTTGAGATTTATCTTAAAAAAAAAAAAAAAAAAAAAAAGTTAGAACAAGTTAAGAAGCACCTATATTGAAGACTCTTCCATTGACATCAAGTGATTTAAGGCCTATTGAAACACTTTGTCATGGTAACTAGCAATTATGTTAATTAACTAGCAAAAATATCTTGTGATTTCTGTTGTTTTGACTTGGCTATGTGCTTTCATTAAACACTATTGAGAATCACATTCTGGTATTATTTTTCCTATTTCCATGCAAAGAATTAAAGCCTCATTTTAAAATTTAGATTAAACTTAGATAATTTTTTAACAGCTGAAATAACTTAGCTGAAAAATCAAATCAAACTTGCTGCGGTGTTGGTAGGGCTGTGCTGGGGGAATTCATGGGTGTTGGATACGTTTGTAAGAAAACACATTGTATTTGTTATCTGAGGAACTGTAGGTTATCCTACAACAAGTTGGTTCTTGTTCAAAAAGGTAGTGATCATCTGAAGTATTAGGTAGCACTGTGTACAAGGCTCTTAATGAACCAAATTTGCCATCACTCTATTAAAATATTTTATATGCTGTTTTAAGTGTAGCCAACACTATAACATGGTTGATTTCACATCATGATTACATTTTTTTACATTTAAGTATATCTACTTTGAATACAAATACAAGTATATGGAGACAGAAACCAACTTTTTTTTTTTAATCCAACACTTTTTTAAACAACAACAAAAAAAAGAAAATATTTTTAAGTTGTAGGTTTTTTTTTTTGTTTTTTTTTTAGCCAAAAATATTTACAAGCAAAAGGTTTTAGGTTTTTGTTTTGTTTCCTTTTTTTTTTTTTTTTAATTAAATTGATATCTAATGCACTGTAAGCACGTTACAAGATGAATTTGGAGTCTGAAACTAAATGTGAGGAAAAGCATAGTTGGCTAACAAAATGAAAAGTTGTCTGCTTGAAAGACTGCATATTTCTGGAGAAAAATAAAACACATCTATCAAGGAAATAATGAATCAACTAAAAAAATACTGATAAAATTTGTCTTCACAGACAACTGAAGTAAGAAACCTAACCTTTTGTTTTCCTCGAAGAGAAGCTTTGAACTGCTAGTATTATAAGTTATTTCAGTATTTTGTTAATGACATTAATAATAATGTTTTACATTTATATGTCTATAGGAACTTTTTTTTTCTTTCTCCTCCCAAACAAACAAAACAAACAAAACAAAGAAACAAAAAAACCCTCTCCTAAAATACTGTTAGATTTTAGAAGCAGGAATCAGGCTGTCCTTGAGTCAGTATGCTGAAACCAGTAGACAGCAGCAGCGCAGTTGAGAAGAAAAGTTCACTGTCTTATGACTTCTTGGAAAAACAGAATAATGTTTGAGAGTTCCAAACTTGTTTTCAAATGCATTATTTGGAGCAACTTATGTAAAGTTACATTGTTCCATAGATATGGAATTCAGCAGGAGCAAAGTTTTTAGCCCTATAATTAGTATTGTATATTGAAGCATTGTCATTAACCAGTGAGATTTGCAGATTAATCCTGCTGTCAGTGAAGAAACTGACTGTATAGATAAGTAGCAATTTTTTAAGCCTGATTAAAACATGGGCATCTAATCCAATTTGTGAAAATTTTTGAAACATTACCTAAAGCAAAAGGTTGCTTAATACCTTACAATCATATATTTTTCTTCAAGTTTGTAGGTTTATATTGAATGCAGTCTTTTATTTAGAGAATATTTGAGAACATATTTCAGATGTAGAACTTGCACATTTTCTCATAGTAAAGGTTTAATTGGAAAGTCATAAACTTAGTGCTTAAGAAAAATATTTCATTGCACAATACAGCAATCTGGTTATTAGTCTCAGAGTATTAAGAACTCTCATTAAACCACATATTGAAATACGTGGTCATTAATTGCCATATTGATTTGTTCTTATTTTTCTTGAGTATGCTGATAAAATACACATTATTTTTTGTGTGTCAGAAATGGAAACTACATTCTTCCTTACACAGCAATGTGAATTAAAAAAAAGGTTCAACTTTAAAAGAGAATTAGAGATGACATCTATTCCCTAGAGAAGTTTGTAAAATTACAAAATATTTCCTTTCAAGGTGCTCTTATTCATTTAATTATTTGCTTGCCTTCTTGCTTTGAGATTTTTCTATGTTTGAAACTGCAGATGAGATCTGCGACGTTACTTTCTAATAGATCTCTCGGAAGTCACAAAAATTAATTAATTAATTAATTAATTAATTAATTAAAGGCTCCCTCTACAGTAAGATTGAAAATGTTCTTTACATTTCTCTCTGTGAATAAGTGCTGATGTCAAATTTAGAAAAGATTTTAACTGTGTGGGAAGAGAAGCAAACAAAATATTTAACATTAAAAAAAAATATACTGTAGTCAACGGGAGTTGTAGCTTTCATTTTAAAATCATAGAATGACTTATGTTGGAAGGGATTTTAAATATCATGTAGTTCCAATGCCCTCACATGAACATAGTTATCAACCACTAGATCAGGTTGCCCAGGGCCTGATCCAGACTGGCACTGAATGCCTCTAGGGAAAAAGCATCTGCATCTTCTCTGGGCAACCTTTTCCAGTCCTTTACCACAGTGAATAAAAAATTTCCTCCTATCATCTAACCTAAATCTCCTTTCTTTTAATTTAAAACCATTCTTGCCCGTTCTCACTAATAGACCATGAAAAAAGTTGGTTTTCTGCCAGTTCATAAACTCCTCTGAAGTATTGGAAGGTCGCAATGAGGTCTCCCCAGAAAAACAATCCTCCTCTCCAGTATAAACAAGCCCAACTTCCTGAACCTCACGGGAGAGGTGCTCCAGCCCTCTGATCATCTTTGTGGCTGCCCTCTGGACTGATTCCAACAGCTCCACATCTTCATTGTCTTCAGGGCCTAAGACCTGGGCACAGTATTTCAGGTGTGACTTCACAAAAACAGAACTGAGGGGGACAACTTCTTCCTGTTACCCAGTTGGCTGCCCTTCTTTTGAGGCAGTCCAGTATACTGTTGGCCTTCCAAATTGCAAGTGCACAATGCTGGCTCACATCCAGCTCTTTATCCACTAGGACCCCCAAGTTCTACTTGACAGAGCTGCTCTCATTGAGTACTTCTCCCAGTCTGTTCACATATCTGAGATTGCTCCAACCCAAGTGGCAACACCTTACATTTTGGTTTGATGAATCTCATTTGATTTTACATGAGCCCGCTTTTCAAGCTGTTCCAGGCGATTACAGATATGGAGTGAAGCTGTGCAGAGAGAAAATTAGAAAAACCAAAGCCCAGTTAGAACTGAGCTTGGTCATTAAGATAAAAGACAACAACAAATATTTCTATAAATATATCAACAGCAAGAGGAGGGCTAGAGAGAACCTCCATGACTTGTTGGACACCGAGGGCAGCATGGTGACCAAGGATCAGGATAAAGCTGAGGTATTAAGTGCTTTCTTTGCCTCAGTCTTTAATAGTAAGACTTGTTACTCCCTGGGAACACAGCCTCCTGCACTGGTAGATAGGGATGGGGAACAGAATAGGCCCTGCATAATCCACGATGAGATGGTTTTGGACTTGCTCCAGAAGCTGAATGCTCAAAAGTCCATGGAGTCAGATGGATTGCATCTAGAGTGCTGAAGGAGTTAGTGGATGTGGTTTCCAAGCCACTCTTCATCATCCTTCAGCAGTCCTGGCTAACCGGGGATGTCACAGTGGACTGGAGACTGGCAAATGTGACACCCATCTTCAAAAAGGACGGAAAGATGATCCTGGTAGCTCCAGGTCTATCAGTCTCGCCTCAGTACCAGGGAAGATTATGGAACAGATAATCTCAGGAGACATAATGGACCAATTAAAAGTCAACCAAGGGATCAGGCCTAGTAAGTATGGGTTTACAAATGGTAGATCATGTTTGGCAAACCTGATTTCATTCTATGACAAGGTGAGCCATTTAGTGGATGAAGGTAAGGCTGTCGATGTGATCTACCCGGACTTCAGTAAAGACTTTGACACTGTCCCTCACAACATTCTCATGGAGAAGGTGGCTGCCCATAGCTTGAATGGATGTATGCTCTGCTGGGTGAAACACTGGCTGGATGGCCAAGCCCAAAGAATTGTGATCAATGGAGTTGAATGTAGTTGGCGGCTGGTCATGAGCAGTGTCCCCCAGGGTTCAGTACAGGGGCCGCTTCTATTTAACATCTTTATTAACAATCTTGATGAGGGGTTTGAGTGCACCCTCAGTAAGTTTGCAGTCTACACCAAATTGAGAGGGAGTGTTGATCTGCCAGAGGGGAGAAAGGTGCTACAGAAGGTCCTGGATAAACTGGATTGATGGGCCAAGGTGAACCGTGTGAGATTCAATAGTGTCAAGTGTCAGGTCCTGCATTTTGGTCACAACAACCCCAGGCAACCCTATAGGCTTGGGAAGGAGTGGCTGAAAAGTTGCCTGTCAGAAAGGGACCCTGGTATATTGATGGACAGTCAGCTGAATACGAGCCAGCAGTGTGCCCGGGTGGCCAAGAAGGCCAGTGGCATCCTGGCTTGGATCAGGAATGGTGTGGTGAGCAGGACTAGGGAAGTAATTTGGCCCCTGTACTCAGCACTGGTGAGGCCTCACCTCGAGTACTGTGTTCAGTTTTGGGCACCTCAATACAGAAAGGACATGGGGTGCGAGCAGGTCCAAAGAAGGGCTGCAAGGCTTGTGAAGGGCTTGGAAAATGTGCCGTATGAGGAGCGACTGAAGGAATTGGGCTGTTTAGTCTGGGGAAAAGGAGTCTGAAGAGAGACCTTATTACTCTCTTCCAGTACCTGACAGGTGCTTACAGCAAGTGCAGGGTTGGTTTCTTCTCACTGGTGACAGGATGACGGAAAATGGTCTCAAGTTGTGCCAGAGTAAGTTTAAGCTGGATATCAGGAAAAGCTTCTTTACAGAAAGGGTTGTTAAGCACTGGAATAGGCTCCCCAGAGGCAGGGTTGAGTCACCTTTCCTGAATGTGTTTAAAAACCATTTGTTTACTGTGCTCAGAGACATTATTTAGCAGAGGGTTGTTAGAATTAGGGTAAGTTTGGTTAGGTTGTGGTTGGACTTGATGGTCTCTGAGGTCTTTTCCAACCTGAGCACTTCTATGGTCAGGCATAGTCTATCCTTGATGAAGCTGTGTTGGCATTCTTGAATCACCCCCCTCCCCTTTCTTGCACATGCCTTAGAGTAGATTCATGGAGGTTCTGCTCTGTGATCTTCCCTGGCACAGGTAAGGCTCACTGGTCGATAGTCTCCCAGATTTTCCTTTCTCCCTTTATTAAAAATGGGAGTGATGATTCCTTTTTCCACTTGCCAGGACCTTCACCTGACAGCCATGAATATTCAGAAATGATTTAGAGTAGCTTGGCAACCACATCAGTCAGTTAGTTCAGGACTCTGAGATACATGTTGTCCAGCTCCAGAGACTTGTCCATATTTAGTGTCATAAGGCAGTGTCAGACTTGCTCTTCTCTGACAGTATAGGAGGCATTTTGCCCCCCATCCCCTTTGTAGAGTTTCAGGTACATATAATATATTTAATACACTCAAAAGAGGGGAAAGGATCTTTACATTTGCAGTGACATAATTTAGCAGAAAGCAAGCCATAGGAAAAATTTATCAAAAAGCAAGTCATAGGAAAGAAAGTAATGTTACAGAAGGCAAAGTATCCACTGAATTCATTAATGCAAAGCTGATGGAATATTTATATTCAAGCTCTTTTTGAGACAGAGAGTAAAGAGACATGATAGATAGATGTCTCTCGTCATGTTCCCATTTATGAATTTTTTAGACAATCAGCAAATTCAAGGCATCTGGAGGCTATGACAACTACAATATATATTGTATTTTATCACTGATTTTTGAAGTTCATAATAAGCTCCTGCAGAATCATTGCCATACGAATAGTTCCTTCAATCACAATACTGCAGCAGATTAATGCATACAAAACAAACAAACAAACAAACAAACAACAACAAAAAAAACAGTAGCATTCCTATTGAACAGTCTTTGACAGCACTTTTTAAGATAAGAAGGAGAGAAAAGAAGAAAAATAAACAAGTCAGACCTTATCGTTTTATGAAGAAATGAACATTTTTTATGGAGATTATTTACTCCTTAGATAGTACAGTGAACAAAATCTTGGTCATGTGAATATTTACAAGAGAAAAAAAAATTAGACTTGGAGATGCTGTTAAGGCTTAAGCCATAAGTATTTGAAAGGAATATTTACAATAACTGTTTTGAAAATATTGAAGTGCTAAAAATTAGAGCTTGAACAGATTTTGACAAGTTAATCCTATTTGCCTGTAGTGACTTTAAGTGAAACCATTGTTCCTCTTCACTATTAATTCCACATTCATCAGCTGTATTCATCATTAGAAAAATTTCTGTGATACTTGTAATTTCCTTTGCCATTGTCATGCTATTGCTACCAACTATTCATATCTCCATCACTCTCTCCTATGGTTGCCATATGTACTTCACAGAAACTCCATTCTCTCCAAAACTATATATTACATCAAAATATCACAGGGAATATTTAAAGTAGATAAGAAAGCCACTATTTAACTTGTGTGGAACCTAACCAATTTTCTTTTGTCCAGTGCCACTAGATAGATATAGTGGACATTTTGTTTCATCAGCCTATGCTCACAAACAAACGATCAAAAAACTGATGAAGTGTCTTGATGGCCACTGGAACTCCCTATGCTGAATGAACTATATGTCCATATGTATGTAAACATATGAATACATATTTATTCTTTTACACTTTTTTTTTCCACCTAAATTGTGAAGATACTTATGTGGTCTCATAATCCATGTAAATGGTTCTTTGCCAACCTCTCATAATATTTTATTACTCATAATAATAATGTTCACTAAACTGTCTTAATGAAAAGATGGACTTCTATGCCCATAGAAGTGATGGAACTGCATAAAAATATTAAATGATAGATAGGAAGAAACATTTTGAAGCATATGTTTTGTCTAATCATGTTCTCATATTTGTAGCAACTGTATTAAATCATTGTAATTAAAATTGTTTTTCATTTTGGAGAAAAAAAGAATCACAGATTTGAGAAAATTATCAGCAGTCACTGTAAACTTAGTAGCTTTGTTTGTGACAGTGAATAGAACACTTAAGAGTTATCCGAAGCATCCAACCCTCTTTTTCTCTGTTTCTCTTTAGATATTTTTATTCTGGATATTTCTACAATTTCTATGTAATTGATTTTCAGCCAGCATAGTCACAGTTCAACATCTGCAAGCATAGCTTGGTATTTACTTTTTCTGATATTACAGGTGCATGTCTCAGTACTTGTATTAAAACAGTGGAGAGTGAGGGAAATGAACTGTGAAAACATTTGAAGATCTCTTTGAAAACATGCTCTGTTTGAAAGCTTAATTCTTTTCTAATGTACTCTCTAGCATGTTTTTTTTTTTTTCTTTTTTTTTTTCTTATTTGTTTTTACATAGAGGGGACTTCTTATCTTGAAGATCATAAAAATTGGTGATTTTCCTCATTTGCTCCATGGTACTCCTCAAACAGTAGAGTTTTGCAGATTTAGGATCAAAAATAACTTTTTTTTTTTTTTTATAAGTATTTAAAGTGTGGGTTGTTTACCTACTCCCCAGGAAGAAATAGTTGTGATTGTTTCTTTGCAAGTGTTTGTTATTCTGGTATGAAAGTAAGTGAGAACAGACTTCAGCTAATTTCTTATCTCTAGTGGTTAACAGTAATAGGTATGGGTCTATTTTGGTTCTGGCTGTGTCCAGCACAGGGCACCCCAGACACACACAGCAGCCCAGCAGGCCCTGTCATCAACTCAGCACCTAAGAATGGTACAATTTTTAAATGAAATATTAAAATTTAACATATATTTTTCATTCTTTTAACATATATTTAGTCTGATACAAAAAATGTTTTATTTTTGTATCAACTTCTTGAAACCACAGCAAATTGAGCAGTCCATTATTTTTAAATGTCTAGCTGTAGTGAAGTTACTGGTGGATATTCTCAGGCACCACAGGTTTGTGATCTGCAACAGCAATGTGTATCCCATACAAGTACATTTGTTATGCATCAGTGGATGCATAATCAAAGTCAGATTTAAAAAAAATCTATTTTACATGCATACATATCCCACCAAAATGTTCAGTTGCATACTCAAACATTTTTCAATTACACTTGAACACTTTTTTAAATCATTCAGCATTTCCTTTAGAAGAGTATGTATTGCTAGTTCATTTTTAAAAGATTTTTTAAGGTTTTTTGATGGAATACTGTATAATCAATGAATGTACAGATGTTATAACAGAATCACTGAATGGCCAGGGTTGGAAGGGACCTCAAGGATTGTGGATCGCCAACCTCCCTGCACATGCAGGGCCACCAACCTCCCCATTTAATGCTAGACCAGGCTACCCAGGGCCTCATAAAATCTGGCCTTGAACACATTCAGAGATGGGGCATCCACAACCCCTCTAGGCAGCTGTTCCAACACCTCACCACTCTCTCTGTAAAGAACTTCCCCCTGACATCCAACTTAAATCTTCCCTCCCTCAACTTCAAACCATTTCCCCTCGTCCTGCCATTATCTACCCTTTCAAAGAGTTGACTCCCCTCCTCTTTGTAGACTCTCTTTAGGTACCGGAATGCTGCTAAGAGGTCACCCTGCAGCCTTCTTTTCTCCAGGCTGAACAAGCCCAACTCCCTCAGCCTGTCCTCACAGGGGACGTGTTCCATCCCTCTGATCATCTTTGTGGCCCTCCTTCAGAAAAATTGATTTAGAAATACTAAATTTTTTTTTATGGGACACTTGGACTTTGTTTATCTTTTAGAAAGTCACAATAAATTAAATAAGATTTAAATACATTCCCTTAAATATTTTCTTTGCTCTGAAAGTAATGCTTCCCATTTATCAAATTGTATCATCATAATCTTATATAATATAGTTTCCATTTAAATAGAATAAGTTCTAAGCTACAGAAGATTATTTTTCAATGTAGTCACCATGACTAGCTATGCATTTTTGGTGGTGATTGAAGAAGGGCTTGTATGCTGCGCGTATTGTTTAAAAAAAAAAAAAAAAAAAAAAAAAGCCTGGAGCAGCAGATTTGATCCACTATTACTGTCACCACTGCTGAAACACACCACCTAACACACTATGCTAACACTGACTGTTAAATCTCTGTGAATATTCATCAAGTATTGAAGAATGTCAATGGATGCTGTTTTTTCCACATGGAGGAATTCAGTTATATCTTTGTTTCATGTGCACTTCTGTGTCAGATATAATTTTCACAGACTGCCACTATGCTGCCATCATGGCAACAAAATCTAGTGGGATATTGGTGGGAACGTTCAATCTCTACTGTTATACTACTGATGTCTACCTCTGATATCATGGGCCAACAAAATAAAATAGAAGGCATTGCTTTCAGAGCAGCCTTTGCATGAGAAATCTATAAATCTTTCCTTTTCACATAAGTGCTTATGTAACTTCTAGATTAGAAAATTATTTTAATAAAGGAACCTCAAACTTTTAGAAGAATGTATGTAATTAGCGAGTTCTGAAAATAAATATATTTTTTTACATTATTAATTGTTTTCAGCATTTATTTTTCCAAACAGAACTTCATATTTCTGTATTGGTTGCTGGAAAAAGAATTATTGCTTAATTCCTTGCATGGTAACATCTCTATTTTTCTTTTTCAGAAACTTGAAGAGTGGATTTTTAATTCTTTCAATATAAACATGTTCTTACTTCCTTTCTTCCTTCGTTTTCTCTCTCCTTATTTTTCGTTATTTCTCATGGTACATAGTTGCCCTTTTGGTTCTAAGTATATTGAACAACTTGAGAGAATAACTTTATAAAACTATAGCTATAAAAAAGTTCTTTGTTACCTAAAAGATCGCATCCCTGGATGTGTTTAAAAACCATTTGGATGTGCTGCTCAGATAGATGATTTAGCAGAGGCTATTTAGGGTAGTCAGGTTAGGTCGTTGGACTCAATGATCTTTAATGTCTTTTCCAACCTGAGTGATTCTGTGATTCTATTTGTTTAGCCACAGCTGGCATTTATGTAGCATGCTTTTATTTACGGATGCTCTTGCTTAGTGATGCATGTATAAGTGTGTCTGTCCCCCCATCACTTTACCCCTGTGTACATTCTCTTCAGGTAGAGAGAAAAGCGGTGATTCTGTTTCCTATGAAGACTAAATTGCAAACAATCATACAGACTGTTACTGAACTAAAGAAAACTGAGTTAGTTGTGTTGTTTTTGGTGACATCAGTGTTGCCATGGTACCAGAGGATCTCAACGCACCCCTTTTGCTTGGGTACTTCTTATATTTTTTTCTATGCCTTGTATAGATGCAGAAAATTGTACCATTGAACTGTCCACTGGACTAATGGGGTAAGTGGGACAGCTGTCCCTTCACCGCTGCTTCATAGCTTCTCTTCTTTGACTCGTTTCCTGAGGAAAGCCTCTGAACGGAATACAACTTGCAAGCATTGGTTGTTGGTTCTTTAGGTTAGATTCAGTGAAGCTTACTTATATCTGGTTAATCTGGGGAGGATTGAGATCCTCTGTATCTCTGTCACCTGTTCCACGTTTGAGCACCCTCACAGTGAGAGCCTTTTCATTCTACTAAGTGTCACCCTGGGTAGGGACACATTTCACTAGATGAGGTTACTCTAAAGTGCCATTTAACTGGACCTGGAGCTCTTCCACTGATGCATCCACAGCTTCTCTGGGCAGCTTGTTACACTGCCTCAACAGCCTCATAGTGACAGATTTCTACCTTAATTCTAATCTAAATATATCTTTGAATTTAAATTGTCCCCATTCTCCTGTCACTAGAGATCATCAGAAAAAGTCTTTCTCCATCTTTCTTAAGCCCACTGTATGTATCAAAAGGCTACAATAAATCATCTCCAAAGCCTTGTCCAAGCTAAAATCTCACAGCTTTTCTTCAGAGGAGGGGAGTTACATTCAGCTAGATTGAGTCAAGGTTAGATATCATGGGGAAGACAGAGACCCCCATGCTTTCTGGGAACGCATCCTCATGGGGACAGTCTTTTTCTCCCAGCTGGAAGATGTCCATGCTGCAGCATGTGTCTGGTGCCGCTTGTGCTCCTGTCACTGAGCACCTGTGAGAAAAGCCAGGCTTCATGATCTTCCACAATCCCAGTAAGCATCTGTAGGTAACACTCACTTTTTTTAATACTGATTGTAGGCAGTTCCCTCAGCCTTTGCTGCGACTGCTGGGTGCCCTGGACTCTCACCAGCCCTGGCTGAGCTCTTGCTCCATGTGGCAATGTCTTTTTCATACCAGGGTCACCAGGTAGGGACTTAAGAATCCCCATGCAGATTCTCAAGGTCCAAAAGGGGGGAAAAATAGAGAGAGAAATATGTGTTGTTTTTGTTGTTTTTGTGAGTTCGTTTTCTTAAGTATTACTCATTTTTTATTTATTGAATCAATTGTTCAATATGCCTCATCTTGAAAAGATGACCTTCATGCTGAACTTCAGGCTGCTTCATGTCAGAACCAAAGTCATCTTCTCCACGTGAGTAGCCACTTCTGTAACTTGTTTGACACATTCTCAGGGCCCCAGTCAGCTCAGGTCCTTCTGCTGGATTCCTTCTGTTGTCCTGGCACAGCAGCTCAGAGAATGCTGGTCTCTGCCTTCCCCTATTCCTGAGGACTTGGGGAAGAAGAAATGACAGATTTTGGCAAGGGAAAAGGATGGAGATGCGAAGGATGGTCTCACAGGAGCTTTTGTTGTCAAAAGAATTACCAGGAATGGCCATGTGAGCCTGCAAGGTGGTACTGGAGTTGGGACTCCGCCAGCTAGTGGTAAACTTATGGGATGGATAGTTTGGTGCCAAGACAGAGGTGGCCATCTGGGGAGAGGTGGACAGGACCCTGCCTGGCCACCAGAGCACACAGCTAGTTTGAGCTGAAGGGGAAATACTTTGTCCAGTAAAGATCCCAGTAAATCCTGGGAAAGCATCCTTCAGGAATAATATTGCAATATTTTTTGGAATTTTGAATACTTCTTTCTTTCCAGACTTTTTCTGATAATTTGAAAATTTTACACCAATCTATATAAGTCGATAATTATTAAACTTGCTTTTAGCTTTTACATTATACAGTTTTTAATTTTTTACTTGTAAATTTACTTTCCCTCTTAAAAGCTCAAAACATATCCTGACTGTGTTTTATCAAAAAATATATAAACAGGTAATTTCTCTAAAATTAGAAATCTGTTACTCAATTTTCAGGCACATAAGAAGCTGGCTTATCTACAATGTATCTTTCAATTTTAATGGATGTTTGTGAGTCAAAGAATCAGTGGGATCGTATCTAAAGTATGCTTCTGCATAATCTTCACACATTAGCATTAAAAATAATCCTTATACATACCTAGGTGCAATTTTCCTTGATTTTTTTTTTTTTTTTTTTTTTAAGAGAACAACAGTAGTTCACAGCTTGAAGCAAGCACAATATTAAAAATCATAAAATAAAATTACAATAGTTTTTCTTAACATTGTTTCTAATAAGTTGCATAACTCATCAGAAGATATAAAAATCTTCACGTGGAAGATACATTTATTCAGTATATTCTATCATTGCTGTTTCAAAGTGTATTAGTTACTGTAAGCTTTCAGGTATTATTTATTTTTTCCCCTCAAGATTTAGCTTTTTGACCTCAAACATTAGTGAAAGATGCAGTCAGGATTAGCAGGTTCTAAACTGTATTGACTTTCAGGGAAAAAAAAAAGCACAGAAGTTTCTGTTCAGATTCTATCTGAAGAGACTGCTGATCAGTTCTTTATTAGAAAAATTTCCATTTTTAGTGAACTTTTGTCATAGGAAATACAGACAAAAATAATAGCTATTTAATAATATATTACAAACTACCAAAATAAAAACATCAGAAGAAAGCTAGAAATTACTTCATCAAAACTTACTATAGGAAGTAGTGAAATTGAAGTAAAGTAATTGAAATTAAAGTAATTGAAAAATTCCTTCTTCAAGTCCATACCTCTCCAATTTTGAGATAGGGATGTGATGAGGGACCATGTCAAAGGCTTTGAAGAAGTCGAGGTAAATGACATCGTCCTTCCTCTGTCCAGTGATACCGTCACTCCATTATAGAAGGCCATCAGATTGGTCAGGCAAGATCTGCCCTTTGTGATGCTGTGCTGGCTGTCTCTGATCACCTCTTTATCTTGTAGGTGCCTTCGCATGGTTCCTACTCTATGATCTTCCCAGGTACAGAGGTGAGGATCACCAGCATGTAGTTCCCTGGGAATTTTTCAATGGATTAAGAACTGGTTGGCTGGACATGATCTGTGGTTCTGTGTCAGGGTGAAGGCCGGTCACAAGTGGTGTCCCACAAGGGTCAGTCTTGGGAACGGGGCTCTTCAACATC
This sequence comes from Phasianus colchicus, assembly GCF_987193195.1. NCBI lineage: Eukaryota > Metazoa > Chordata > Aves > Galliformes > Phasianidae > Phasianus > Phasianus colchicus. The sequence continues at coordinate 640,403 of NW_028325233.1, read as the reverse complement.
TTTGTCAATGGTCTGGCCAATGGCATCAAATGCATCCTCAGCAAGTTAGCAGGTGACACGAAGCTGAGCAGTGCAGTTGATACATTGGAGGGAAGGGAAACCATCCAGAGGGACCAGAACAGGCTGGAGAAGTCAGCCCCTGAGAATCTAATGAGGTTGCACTTAGGCTGGGACAACTCCAGGTATTTATAAGGGCAGGAGGAAGACCACCTTGAGAGCAGCCTGCAGAGAAGGACTTGGGGGTACTGGCAGATGAGAAGCTAGACATGAACCATCAGTGTACATTTGCAGCCCAGAGGGCCAACTATGTTCTGGGCTGCATTAAAAGAGGAGTGTCTAGCAGGGAGAGGGAGGTGATTGTTCCCGTCTACTCAGCTCTTGTGAGGCCCCATCTGGAGTACTGCATCCACACCTAGGGCCCTCAGCACAAGAAAGACACAGAGCTCTTGGAACAGGTCCTGATAGGGCTGCTAAGATCAGAGGACCAGAGCACCTCTTGTATAAAGAAAGAAAGGCTGAAGGAATTGGGCTTGTTTAACTTGGAGAAGAGAAAGCTCCAGAAAGACCTCATTGTGGCCTCCAAATACTTGAAGGGAGCTTATAAACAGGAAGGGAAAGACTGTTTACATGGGTGTATAGTGATAGAACAAAGGGGGATGGTCTTAAACTGAAACAGAGGAGATTTAGGTTAGAGGTTAGGAGGAAGCTTTTCACTCAGATGGCGGTAACACACTTGAACAGGTTGCCCAAGGAGGTTGTGGATGCCCCATCCCTGGAGGCATTCAAGGCCAGGCTGAATGTGGCTCTGGGCAACCTGGTCTGCTGGTTGGCAAACCTACCCGTGACAGCAGGGTTGAAACTAGATGATCATTATGGTCCTTTCCAACCCAGGCCAGTCCATGATTATATGTAAGCAATGCTCACCTTTAATCACCAGTGCAACACAATATGAACTTCTAGGAAAAAATAAATAAATTCTATTCCCCCATTATCAGAGAAGGGATCCTGTTGCCCCTTCACTACAGCCAATTTTAGTGAGGTTTGAACAGTCCCTACTTTCAGCATTCTTTACTTCATTCTTCCCCCCCTCGTTCCCTTTTCAAGCTTTTCTCCCTTTTGATTTCTTTCTTTTCCACTTTCTTCTTAAGAGTTCTTCTTGCTTTCCTTTCCTCTTGGCCTTTAATAAAAAGAATTTTCCTATCTAGATGTTATCATGCTTTTTTTTTTTTTTCTCCATTAAGGTAGGAATAATCTTGTCTATAAATAGTGATAAGCATTTTCAGCATCACAGTGCATGTGTAGGCTTGTTCAGTCAAGAAATCAGACGATAGGACCAGCAGAATATATATTAACAGATAATTAATCTACTTCCTATAGTAAGTTTTGATGAAAACGCAGTTTTCTGCGTTCCCAGAAAGCATGGGGGTCTCTGTCTTCCCCATGATATCTAACCTTGACTCAATCTAGCTGAATGTAACTCCCCTCCTCTGAAGAAAAGCTCTGGGCAACATGTTCCAGTACTCTGTAACCCTCATTGTGAAGAAGTTCTTTCGCTTATTGGTTCGTAACTTCCTATGCTCAACTTTATGGCCATTTCCCCTTGTTCTGTCCCCATGGACTGCTGAAAAGAGGTTGGCCATGTCCCTTTGACTCCCACACTTAAGATATTTATAGACATTAATAAGATCCCCTCTCAGTCTTCTTTTCTCAAGGCTGAAAAGATTCAGGTTACCTAGCCTTTCCTCATAGGGGAGACTCTCCAGGTCACTTGTGGTCCTCTGCTGGACTATCTCCAGGAGATCCCTGCATTTTTTTGTACTGGGAAGCCCAGACCTGGATAGAGTACTCCAGGTGAGGCCTGACCAGAGCAGAGCAGAGGGGGAAGATCACCTCCCTGGACCTTCTGGCCATGCTCTTTTCAATGAACTCATTGGCCTTCTTGGTCATCAGAGCAGTATGTTGATAATATATTGTTTATGTGCTTAAATTTTCATAATGATATTTTGGTGCCCGTGATTAATAACAACAAGAAAATACTCTACATGTGTGGAATATGGTAGCCCAGCGAGAGGCTCTTTGATACATTTTACGTGTTTGAAAGATAGATGCTTTTAAAGGATAGATTCACGGTTAATGCTTTTTAGTCGTACAGAATTAGTATATGCATTAGTGCCCATACAGCAGCATAAGGCTCACATAATATGTTAAGAAAAGAATGCTGAAAGTGAAGATCCTCACTCTAAAAATGTTTTAATCTAAAAAGTATGTCAGATGAAATGGAGTTAATGTAAGTGAAAAAAGTGAGAAAAATTTCACCTAAGATTGCCAGCAATCATTAGTACAGAACCTTTATATTTTTAATCCCAGTGAAATGTTTTGTAAGAAGTGTGCAGAGTTGATCGTGTAGAAGCCATTGGCAATTTTGAAATATGTGTGAATGGTAAATTTCCTATGAATATTGTTGGCTTGATTTCAGATATATTCACAAGCATTTCTCTGGAAAGTACACTGCTATTCTGTCCAATGTAAATTCACTGACACCTGCTCTTAGCAGGAATTTTTTAGTAATTCAAGGCAGTAACGTTTATCAAAGTAGCTAAATTAGCTGTTATGAAATCACTGTTGAGTTTTTGTGAATGAGCACCTCTATGCACTATTCTACTTCTATTCTAGCACTTTTCAGACACTAACATAGGTAATAGACTAATGAGGCAGGGGAACCTGCGAATCCAAGCCCTGGGAAAAGGAAAAGGGGAAAAGGTAGGGAGATGGGTCTAAAAACAGCACAGTGGCAATGATCTGAGGAGAAACAAACTAATTTACTAAATAAGATATCAGAATGCAAGATAACATACTATAATGCAATATAATATAACGTAATTAGAATTGAAGCTAATAACTAAAGTGAGAGTGTCTGAAAAATAGAAGCCTTACTCTAATTAAGCTGAGGTGATATGGCTGGGAGCAGAGATGAGCCAGAAAATCAAAAAAGGGAAGTCAAGAGATCTACGAATGGTTTTTATCTTTCCCACTGAGCAGAAATGGTAACAGAACAGTAGCAGTCCTCTGGGGGATATAGTTCTTCTTCTCTTCTAAAACAGGTACCCCGAAGTATCTACTATGCATGGAACAGGAGCATTAATGCTTTAACATGTACTACATGGTGTTATGATGTGGAATACTGAGAACAAAAATCTAAAACCATGACATATAGTTACACTTCCGTCACCAGAAAAAAGAGGAAATAGGGAAGTTCTGGAGTCTGAGTCTAATTCAAAATTGTTTGTAATTAATTAAATGAATTATTTTGGAATTCAAAAAGGAATCTCTTTTACAGATTTTGTTCACTGACCAAAATTTACAAAATTCTTCAAGTAGACACAAGTATAGGGCAAAAAATATCTGAACAAGCCTACCCAAGTCTAATAAGGTAATAAGACTGTGGGTGGTGACTTATTTTCCTTTGAGATTTGGAATTGGGGTCACTTTTGTCACCAGATTTTTTAACACCTTCTTCGAGATATTCTGATTTATTGTTCTTCAGAGGAAAACTGCTTAAATGTGGCATCACAGAAATATATTGGATTAAGGGCTAATACATTTTCCTAGCCAGATGAAAGTGGTGTTGTATTTTTAACATGTCAATAGTGCTTATCCATATCTCAGGAAATCCAACAGTGGAGAAATCAGGTTTAAAGTAATTAGATTTATATTTCTTATTTAAATGCATATATTTATTTTCAATATTGTCAGTTACTTTTTTCCTATCTTACCACGTTTTTGTCTCTCTTCCTCTTTTCCTGTCTCTCTCGTGCACTAATATATAAACAAATATATAAACATATATGTATACACTTATATACTGTCTCTTTCCTATTAATGGTAGTTAGTTTAGTGACTAAGGATGAAAAATATTGTATATTTACGCTTCAATTATAGGAACAATATGTTTTACTGTCTAAGTACCATTTCTTGTCATGGTTATTATCGTGATATTAAATAGCTGAGAGTCATTGTAGAAGGAACATAAGTCATTACCATCTTTCTATACATAATGACTCTTAAACATAATTGCTATGTAATCTTTAGGTGAATTATTATATTGAATTACTATATAGGCCAGTGCACATGCTGGTAGCTTAGCTAGGAATAAAAGAAAGCTACTCAATCAAAGATTAGTCCTGTTTCTTTTTTAATTGAATGATTTCAAAGCATAATATTCAGGGCCGTGTTTTAGAAATATGTGATACTTTTACTTGACTCTGTTAAAGTGTGTGATATTAATTTATGTAAATTGATAATGAAACGAACATAACTGCATGACTGAAAGACTGATCCAGGTATGAAAAGGATACTTGTATTTCATGAGCTACATATTGAGAACCCACAAACCCACAAAAATCTAGTCAAAGTCTTGATTAGAATGTGAGTCACATGCTTGACAGTCAAGGTAACTTATGCTGATGTTACAAAGAGATACCAGCTGATCTTAGGGGAAAGGTGATATGTTCTACATAGGGGACTTTACAAACAGCAGAAAATTAAATTCTTTCCTTTGACCTCCTTCATAGGATGCGAAGTCAATGCAGTATTTATTTCAAATATTCCTTTCATACGCATCAAAAAAGTACTACTGATTGATCCTCAGAGGCAGAATTACAATCTGTGACTGTCCTCAAACATGCTTATATGTCCTTCTACTTGAATGTGAAAGCTGTTCTCCTTCCTAGGAAAATGAAGACAGTTCTAAGCACCTGGTCTTAAGTAGCTTAAGAAAAAGAAAGAAAACAATATAATGAACATAAGATAATGGAAGGTAGGTTTATTTGTTTGTTTGTTTTAAAGTAAATAATCTGATTTCATGCTTCTGTTTCTTTTGAAGCTTTATTATTTCAGGAGGTTTTTGTTCCTTTGGAAGAGATACTATTCCTCTGTGATTTCCCTGTAGTTCTATTCATGTTTATATGAAACAAAGTACTCCAAAATTCAGAAAGTCTTCTAGGTCAAATGCCCCTGAATAGATCTTAGCATCTGAAATAGGAGGACTTCTGTATCTTAGCAAAATAGATTAAGATGTAAATATCATTTAATAACCAGAAAAAGAAAAGAGCAATAGAGAAGAATGACAAGATTTTGATAGAGTGATTTAAATACATCTTTTCCTTACAAAGAAAATGATTTAATCATTTACTGTTATATCATTGAAGCGAAGTGAGAGATTTCTAAAGACTGTTAGATGTTCTGGAACTAGAATCAGAATGAGCTACGTTCATTCCAGTAAAGATAATCTCTTCTTTGATATGTATTGTGTGGATGTTTCAAAGCATTCCTCTTTCCCTGTTCATAATGAAGTTGTTGTCCATGAAGTGCCTTCCTTTCATAAGCAATTCACTCTGCTTCTTTTTGATGTTCCTGTTCAATAAGAACTTGCTCTCTTTCAAAATGCTCTCATTCCATCCTTTCCCTCTAGATTTTACCTTTCTATTTCTAATTGCTCCCTTTCTCTTTGCAAGCATTCTTCTGGCTCATACATTATTTGTACACATTCTCTCTCATGACACTCCCTTTCAGCAATTTCTGTATTCTTTCAGAGTTCAAGAGCTCACTGTATTCTCTCCAGCAGAACCATGTGTTCTTGCAATCTCTTTTCCTTCATCTTTCCAAAAGACAAGATATCCTCTCTACTCATGTATTCTCTAAACTACACTTTATCTTGAATAATACACTCTTTGTTCCTCTACATCTGTGGTTTATTAAACCTTTCCCTTCTAACTGCCCTAGTGTGGCCTTGATTTCCTTTTGTTTAATCTAAAACTACAACTCAAGCTTTTACCACTTCAGGTTTTCTTCAGGTTTTCTTTTTTAGTTGTTTCTTGATTAGGACCATTATCACTCTTTCTCATCTTTACCCTCTGTTTTCTCGAGTTCTTAAGTTTGTTTTGTTTTATTTTTGTTTGTTGTTGTTGTGGTTGTTTTTCCAAATTTCCTGGATTGCTTCTATTTTGCTTGATGAAGTTTTTCAGGCTTTATCACTTGGTGCGGTTTGTTTATTCCCCATGCTTCTACCTGAAGCAGATTTCTCATCATTTTTCATCAGCTTCTTTTTGGAGGGGTCACCTTTGACTTTCTGAAAAGAAATTTACACTGATTTGGCTTTTTTTCATAAGAACTGGATTAGCTGTGAGAATAATTTCCGTTCATGTATTCATAAGTAAGGAACTGTAAATTAGTATGCAATATTGGTGATATTGCTGCTGAAATAATTCTTCAGTGTAGTTACCATACAGGAGTTTAAAATTACTGGTTTGTCCCTTAAAGAGAGTGATTCATACTTCTTGCTATTCTTCTGTGCAAATAAATTATCCAAGTGAACATAAACTGAAAAAGCTGCAGAAGTATTTTCAGCTCTTTGTTGAATATTGTCTCCTCAAAAGAAACCAGACTGGCTTTCTCTAGTAGAAAACTAGCACCAGCCTCTGAGGGACACCATTCATCACTTATATCCATCCAGACATTGAGGCATTGGCCATCACTCTTTGGACTCGATCCTGCAGCCAGTTCTTCGTCCGTCAAGCAGTCCACCCATCAAATCCATATCTTTCCAATTTGGAGGGAAGGAAGTTGTGGGGTACCATGTCAAAAGTCTTACTGAAGTCCACACAGACATTAATGACTCTTCCCTTATCCATTGACACAGGGACACTATCATAGAAGGCCAGTAGGTTGGTCAAGCGGGATTTGCCCTTGGTGAAGCCATGCTGGTTCTCCCGTATCACCTCTCTGTCTTCCATGTGCCCTAGCATATCTTCTGGAAGGATCTGTTCCACAACCTTCTCTGGCACACGAGAGATACTGACAGGTTGCTAGTTTCTGGTGTTGTCCTTTTTACTTTCTTAAAAATTGGTGTGATGTTGTCTTTTTCCCAGTATCCAGGGCATTCAGTTGACTGACATGGCTTTTCTAATATGTTTGATGCTTGGCAACTACATCAGCCAATTCCGTCAGGACTCTGGGATGCATCTCATCAGGACTCATAGTCTTGTGGATGTTCAGATTCCTCAGGTGATCCTGAACCTGATCTTTGTTTACAGCGGGAAGGATGTTTCTTCTCCAATCCCCTCACTGTGAACCAGTATTTTGAGGGCTGTGTGCTGTGCTGTGCACTCATCAGAACAGGCTGAGGTAAAAATTTTTTGAGTACCTCAGCCTTCTCCTTATCTGCTGTTACCATCTTGCCTGTGTCACTCTTTCGGGGGGGTACACCCTCTTGGACTCACCTTTTCTGGTTGAGATACCCGTAGAAGATTCATTTCAAATACATATTTTTATTTTTATTTTATTTTTATTTTTTGTGATTTATTTATTAAATTTATTGCTCCATGGCATTTATTCAGATTTAGCAAGGCCATCCAATGATTTCATGTAAAGCCAAACATTCTGAGAATTGTGCTTTCTTTTCAAATGAAGAAAAACCACTTACATGTACATGTAAAATTTGAGAGAACTAATCAGCAATACCACTTGTAGGTGAGGAAACAGTCTGATTAAAGCAGGGGAGCACACTGAAGAGATGTGAGACTAGGCACTTTAAAAATTTAGAATACAAATTTTTGCCAAATATTTAGTTAATAAAAAACCTCAGCACTGGGCGTGGAGTCTGGACATCCTCACTTCTAAACTTGTCTTAGCCACAGAACCTCTCTCTTTTGCCACTTCAAGCTTTACATTTTCTTGCTTTGCATTTCAAATGTTAAAATAATCAATATTTAAAATATAGTTTATATGATGGATCTGATCCCTAAAAATTGATTTCAAATAATCAATAAAAGCCAAATAGAACTTTGTCTCAGGTTTTGGAAATACATACAATGATAACATGGCTATCTAGATGCACAGAAACAGAACTGAGGAAAAAAAAGATATTACAAAACAACATTCTCTTTTTTAAAATGTTTTAACTAAAACTAAAACGTTTTAAGTAAACTATTCACTTAATTTGCAGAATTTTTAGACTAGCTTATTTAAAGCACTGCAGGTTATGTGGGGAATATATTCTGTCATAACACCGTAGCTCATAGTTTCCTAAATTTCCAAATTAAGTGAAAACCTGATGGCATAGAGATTACTTACAGATTGTGATCATGGTCAAAACGGATTTAGCTTGGGGAAAAGTAATTTGTTTCCAAACAAATAACATGAGATGGAGAGAAACAAACACAGAGAGCACAGAGCCTATGTTACTGCCTGCTTTTCAGGCCTACGCCACCCCTCCATTTCTGACCCTTCTAACTGTCTCAGAGCTGATCGTCTCTGCTGACCTTTCCTCCTCACACCTTTCCCTGCTCCAGCACAGGCTCTCCAGAACAGCACAATGAACTCTGCTGGATGCACCTCCTCCCCGAGCTACTTGCAGGATTGTTTCTCACTCTTTTCCTCTTAATGCCAGGCAGCATTTTGGATTTCCAAGCTTTCTTCATCCCAAGGCACTTGCCCATGGTTGAGGGGCCTGACTGCACCCTGTGGTGGGGTCAGTGGAGCCAGCTGAAACAGCTGTGTCTGGCACAAAGCAGCTACACCTCACTTCTCACAGCACTGTGGCAATCTGTGCTTGCTGCTTCCTCAGCACCTGAATTTGGTACACTCACTCAAAAGTATACTTGCTTTTCTAGGGCGTACATTATTCCCTCACCTAAAATCTAAGAAATGACTGTACTATGTTGTTATGTTGTTGCTAGCTTCTCCCCCACTCCAGCTCTCTCTCTCTCTTTTTTTTTTTAAAAAAAAACTAATAGATGGAAAACGATTCCTAAAAGATTCAAGTTTATTTGCAACAGAATTTTCCTAAACTTAATTTTACACTGTATTACAAATCTTAGAATATTTAACATTTAGTCAATTGGTAACTAGTTATTTACAAGTCATTTGTTAATTTATGCAGCATGAGGTATCTGATTTATCTGATTCTGGTATGTCTTTCTTCTTATTATTAATTTCGGCAGTCAGGATTTTTTAAAAAAGGAAGTGGTGATATTTTGAGTCTAGCTTTGCTTTGTATCAGGCTGCTAGTTGTATCAATGAGTTGAGATGATAGCCTTTATGGACTGAATAAAGGAAAATTTAGATACCAACAGAGTGCATCTCTGCTATTAATGGTTTCATGTTTTCTTACTGGTGTAGAAGCAGGCAACGGAAATTTTAATATACAAAGTTAAAGGCCCAATGTTTGTTTTACATCACCTACTTGCTAGTTAAAAGGATCTATAACAGCACAGAGGAGTGTGGTTTTCTTGCTATTCAAAGACCCAAATTCCCCAGGAAAGGATTGGTAAAAAATGGTGAGTCTTGTGTATATTTTTCCATATATATAAAATGAATATTTCCCTTTTCCAGTAAGAACAGCTATTCTTATTATAACTAGCTTAATATTATAACTAGCTTAGTAATATGATCTTCACTATTAATACATTGCTATTCTTCAGTGAAGTTTATCCGTTCTGTTAGAATTAGTGTAAGAAAAACTAAAATAGAGCTTGAGAGTACTTTGAAACCATGTTTACAAATGTTCAGAATACCTGCAGGAAACATCTTTACAGCGGTTTGATAAAACTTTGTAAATACATGTAATGCAATGGTACAAGCACCGGAGCCAGGAATGGTGGTTGGAAGTTTTCATTTTGTTGCTCGCATACTGTTTGAATTTAGACCTAACAACTCAATGTCTATGAAACTCATTCTGTCTGTAAAAAGGAGATAATATCCATTATACCCTCAGAAGTCTGTTCTCAGTACAAATTTTTGTACTGATCCTTTAAAAATAAAAACAATAGATGCACTGTTTTTACATCTCTCTTAAAATATAAAATATAAATAATTACTATTTATTTATTTATTAAAAGAGAGACTCAGTGTCCAAATGAGAGCATTATGATAATCTAGTAAGAAGTAAGAAGTAATCTAGTAAGAAGTAAGACACAGAACAGACTCCTATGAAACAGTTCAGTTAATGAGTTCTCAGTCAGGGTCATAGTGAAACATTTAGAAGGTTATTCACTCTTAATTTCAAAACTTATAGTAATGGAAGACAGAATTGACAAACACCCTACAGAAGATCATCCAATAGTTAATAATGTTTACTCTTTAAAATAGGCTTTATTTTCACCTAGGCTATATCTGTTTTGATCCTCTAGGAATTGGATCTCATTGTGCCTTTTGCTTTGTATTAAGGAATAGTTCAATGTTATGCATGTCATCTCCTTTGCAAGTTCCTGGCAAATTATGATGAAACGGATACACTTGCAGAACATCAAAGTAATCACGTAATTAAGCCAAACTGGTGGTTTGTCTGGAACAGCTTGCAAAATGACAATGTGATCTAATTTGCAATATCTGTATAGGTTTGGTTTTAAACGTGCTGGCATATCTTTTAATTAGATCTTCTTCCTCTGTCACTGGTGTAAAAAATCAGACTTAAATAACAGTGTGGGTTTCTATTCTGTTTTTGTTTCCAATTATCAGTCTCATTAACTTATTATTATCTAGCTGGGATTGTATATTGTACAATAACAGAAAACTTCCTCACAGTCTTTGTACTTCATATAAAATCAGCTGTAACTTAATTCACAATGACATAAACAATGTGATAACACCATAGCTTATGCTTCCATTTAAAATTTATCATTTCTATTTTTGTAAAATAACATCAGTTCGTATAATCTGTGTACAATTCAGTCTGATTGCTTAGAATAACTTGTTACAAATGTTAAATAGCTGTCATGCTAATATATCATAAGACATGATGAATATGTAGTTTTTAGGAAGAGTGCCACAAGAGCTCAATCCATCTTTGAAGAGACACATTTTTTATAAGGAACCTATTTCATACTCATACATAAAGCACAGTTGTTTAGCTTTGTTTATCTTTGCAGAAGCTTGCTTATGAATAGAAATAACACATTTTATAGAAGAGAGAAAGGAAGGTAGAAAGAAAGTAGCAGTAGCACATCCTTCTTTTCATAAATTCTCTTAGAAAGTTAACTGAGTTTCACTGAAGGGAATGAATCAATGGTCCTTTATAAAGAAAAAATCAATTAGAAAGTCATTACATAAACGTTAGCATTCAAAAAATAAAATTATATATTAAAGCCAATTAGACTGTATGTCAGAACTACGGTGAATTGCACTTGCATTGATGTATGCAAAATCATTAACAACCTCCATGTCCAAGAAATGTAGAGAGTGAAAAAGAACACGTTTATAGACAACTGAATTTTCTTTTGCAAGCTATCTCAAGCAGCAGATGACTTCTCTGGGCTTTTTAAGAGGTTTACTTTGTCTATCTCAAGTGTTACTGTTGTTACTGAAATTAGAACACTTGAGGCAACACATAAGACAACAGCCACTCCTGTGGCATCCAGGAGGGCTATAGGAAGAACAGGAATCCCAGTAGAGTCTTTCTCCCAATAGCTTGCTGTAGTCCTGGTGTGATTTGTGTTTAATGCCACACTGGAGAGGCAGATGGTGTTAAACATTGAGAAGGAGCACTACTGAGCATCTCACAGAAGAGCTGAAGTCCCCTCCTGTGGATGCAATGGGACAGTCAATCTTATTTATTTCCTTAATGACAGCAAATAGGCTAGCTAACTTTTCGTGTTTGGGTCTGCATCACAGAAGATTAATGTATCTAACCCTGATGGGTTTGTTCTGAGCAATCAGAAGCAGAAGAAATCTCTCCCTGTAAGTCAGATGCTGTAGCTTGCAAAATTAAACATTCCGATACAGGTTGTCACATCATACAACCACTGCAAGGGATGGGGCATTTCAACTGTATCACAGTTTCAGGATTTTTGTAATTGGTATTTCACATCTTAACATCAGGTAGTGCACTGGGAGTTAAAGAGTTAATGCTCCAGTTCTGTGGATTGTTGATATTTCTAGGTATAGCTGTCTCAGAAGACAACTATATAGCCCAGAGGACTTTACGTTTTTATTTTCTGTTTGGATGGGAAAACAAAACTGTTTGCAAATCATGAGACATCTCCTTTTTCCTTTCCGCTCATCTCTACAGCGTGTGTGCTCCCTAGCCATCTCACCTTCAGCGTTAGAGTAAGGCCTTTGTTTTTTGGACACTCTCATTTTATTTGATTTCTTAGCTTCCATTTCGATTATATTATATTATATTGTGTTATCTTGCATTTCAATATCTCATTTAGTAAATCAACTTTTCTCCTCAGATCATTGTTGTTTCATTTTTAGGCCCATCTCTCTACCCTTTACCCTCTCTACCCCTTTTCCCCTTCCCCCTTTCCCAAGGTGTGGGTCTGTGGGTCCCCCTGACCCATTAGTCATGGAACCAGGCTGAACTGGCCTGTAAACCATTGACATACTGCATCTACCATTAGAGGTTCAATCCTAAACACAGTAGATAGAGAGAGAAGGAGACACAGAAGTCTGAATTCATTACATATGTTTCTGAACACATATTCAACATAATACACATTTTAGTTAGATATAACTGAAATGCAAATGGCATGCATTTCATTTCAGAAATGAGATGCATTTCTGAGCTGAGGTAAAAACTATGTTTAGTTAGAAAAGCTGAATTAGGGTACTTAGTGCCAGAGATGCTTAAGTAACAAAGACATCCCTATAGCTCTGTAGATGTGAAGGAGGTATGAGATGAGACAACAACTGCTGGACAGACAAAATGCCTGAGTGTGCCTCAGCTGGTGAAAGATACCTAAATTCAGAAACATAATTTGTCCTAGGTTCCTAAAACACTTCAGTATGAGATGTATACTGTCCTAACGCTATCCATTTATCTTCTAGCAATATGTACTTAGATTAGACAAGTTTGTATAAAAGTCTAATCAAATGTTCTGATAATGGTTATTTTTATATTTGAATTCAGGCATAATGGACCATAGGGTCATAAAGAGTAGATGGTGCATATACAAATTCATATCCACTTCATAATTTATAACAATTAGTAATTTTGATGACAGAATACTAGTTCTTGGGAACAAACATACCAAAAACTACACCCATTTGGTCTAGAATAGCAAACAATCACCAAAGTCAAATAACACAACTCAAAACACTTAGTACTCCACGAATAATTTCAAAGTTTAGCACAAAGGACATTATTTTAAAGACTTAATCTGGATATATGAACAATAAACAGAAAAATAGAAGAAAAAAAAAAAACATGAAAAAAAATGAAAGCAAATAATAAAGAAAGATTGTTAAAGAAAAAATGGTTATGACTGCTACTGGAGTACTGTGTTCAGGGAATCCAGAACAACCACATATTATATTCTTATTGTCCCTCGTTTAATCGTTGCTAGCAAAACCTATGCTTTAAATAAAATGCTTTTATACTAACTTTTCATACATTAAATTTGATTTCTAAATCAAAATATACCTAAGTCAGGTTTCAGTGTAAGATATTTATAAAGTAGCCAGTATTAAATAAATTGTTTGAATATTTATTTTACAACTTGAAGGTCTATTTTGCAACTGTAGCTCATTTTCTTTGGCTCTACTTCAAAAAAAAAAAATAATAATAATAATCCTTTTGTGTCTCACATGTCTTAAATCATCTTAAGACATCTTAAGTCACTGCATGTGTTTAGGAGCTGGTTGATCACATCTGAGAAGTGCTTGTAAAAGGAAGCAACTTTGTAGTATCTTTTATTCCAACAAGTTAATCAGTAAATCCTCTCTGCTTTCATTGCGCATCATCTGTAAACTGAAAAGCTGAAGGCTGACTTGCATATTTGCTAATGCACTAATGCAGTAAATGATAAGAATATGTAAGTGGTTGATTCTAATCACAGCCTTGTGAAGCTATATTGCAGAAAGCAGAATTAAATCCATAGGGCTACCCTGGACATCTGTTGTGTGGAGCTCTGACTTTGCAATTCCTATTGACAGCTACATCAAACATCCGAGTGCTTGAAATATTTGAGTGAGTGACCAGAACTCTTTAGGCTCAAATGAGATGCTGCATTACTGCATTAATAATTAGAGGAATGTTCATCAGTTCAGACATCTACAAGTTAGACTCTATATTTCTATCTAAACTCTGAATTTTAAATAGACATGTTTTCTTAGAATGTAAGAATATTTTACCATTGTGTGCATTGACACAGCTAATCATAGCAGCTAATCATAAATGAGCAGATTTGTAGAAAGATTCAAGCATTAAGCGTTATCTGGAGTATTATGTTCAGGTCTGGGGCCCCCAATACAAGAAGGAAAGGGAGTTGTTAAGGTCCAGAGGAGAGCCACAGAGATGATAGAGGGATGGAGCACCTCCCCTACAAAGACAGGCTAAGGGACATGGACTTGTTCAGCCTGGTTAAAAGAAGGCTACGGGGTGACCTCTTGGCAGCATGTGACATGGAGTATGGAGAGATCAACTTTTCACAGTCTCAGCAAAGATATATTATGCTTCAAATTATGATAGATTCAAAGAAAAACAGAGATTATGCATGGAAAAGGGATGACAATCTGTTAAGCTTATTACTAAAATGCTATCAATACTGAAGGCTTTTGTGGGGTTAAGAATGTAAACTGGGAAATAATATGTAAGAGCCATTTAAAGTTCAATAAATATGCAGTAGAACCACATGACTCAAGAAGTTTTTGAGCCAAAACTAATTCAAAAGTAGAAGAACACTGTCTGGAAGCAACATACCTATTTTTATTTTTTTTATATATACACTTCTTACCAGATCCCAAAGAGATGGCCTTTTCTTACATTTATATATATATAAAAAAAAAAAAAATATGGCCTTTTCCCTCTCAAGCATCTGTTTTCTCACCAATACCTGGCATTTTCTCCCAGAAATACCAGCTTTCTCACGGATACATGACCTTCTCCCCCCCACATCAGACATTTTCTCCCAGAAATATGTCATTTGAGCACAGAGATCAAGTCTCCCCGAAAAAGCACTTTTCTGAGAAATACCTGACATTTTCTCTCCAAAATACTACTTGACACTCCTCCAGTGGACATTTTCTCCCGTGTTTACCATATTTTCTCCCCGAGACCACTTGGCACACCAAAAATACCGCAGTTGCTCTCCTCTACAAGACAGTCTTTCCCACCGTTTCCCACGTTTCTCCCTCATTTATCTCATTTGCTCCCTGAAGTTCCAGCTTTCTCCTCCTTCGATGACATTTTCTCCCAGAAATTCCCGTTTTTCACCCAGAGGATGGCATCTTCTTCCAAAAAGAACACCTTAGCTCCCAGAAATACCAGCTTTCTCCAATCCAATGAGATTAGCTCCCAGAAATACTGCTTTTTGCCCAAACACACGATCTATTCCACCACAACTATCATGTTTTAATCCTCAAGAATACATTTTCTACCAGACCTATGCCATTTCCCCCCACAAATACCACCCTTCTCCCAAATACGTGGCATTTCCTCCCACAAGTACTACTCGGCCATCCAAAAGAGGACATTTCCTCCCCAAAGAAGGAGACTTGCTCCCTGAAAAAACAGCCTTCTCCCCAAACAGATGAAGTTTTCTACCTTAAATACAGCTTTTCTTAGATATGCTTCACGCTTCATCCACAAAATACTATATGACAATGCCAAAGGTGACTTTTTCCAACAAAAATACGATCTTTTCTCCCACAAATATCACCATTCTCCCAAACAGATGACATTTTCTACCACAAGTACTACTTCACACTCCACAGGATGAGACTTACCATCATACTTTTCTAGACTTCATATCACAGTTTCCTCCCAAATTAGATTTCCTTCCAGACATACCAGCATTCCCCGAAACAGAGGACATTTTCCCCCGGAAATACCATCTTTTCTCCCAGAAATGCCAGCTTTCTTACAAATACTTCACATTTCCTCCCATTTACACTACTTCACACTCCTAACAATCCTACGGCCGTTTCATCTCCCAAATGTGTTTCTGCCAGAAATACCAGTTGTCTCTTAAATATATGAAGCTTTCTTCTTAGACAATCCTCAAGATGACATTTTCTCCAAACAGAGGACATTTTCTCTCAGAAATACCAGGACTCGTATGAATATTTCAATTTCCTCCCGAATATACAACATTACACTCCTCAAGAGGACAGTTTCATCCAGAAATGTGGCATTTTATCACACCTAGACCATTTTCATCCCCAATAGAACTCATTTTCCCCCACACATACCACTACTCCAAGAAATAGCTCCCATTCTCTACCAAAAATGCTGCTTTACTCTCCTCAAGATCACACTTACCCCCATCAAGATGGCAGTGTCAAAGAAATACCAGCTTCTGCCCCCCAAAATAGGACATTTTCTCCCCAAAACAAGACATTTTCTCCCAGAAATACCACTTCTCTTAGAAATACCTCCCATTTCATCCCAGGAATACTACTTGACACTCCTCAAGATCACACTGACTCCCATCACAATGGCCTTTTACTCCCACATACACCAGGTTTCTCAGAAATACACCACATTTACTCCTACATAGACCAGGTTTCTCCCAAAGATGGCATACATTCACCCAGAAATTCCTGCCTATTCTTCAAAATACGGCCTTTTTCCCCAAAAAAAACCAGCTTTCTGACAAACACATGTCATTTTCCAACCAAGTCTGCTACTATCTCCCAGAAACAGCCGGTTTCCGAGAAATACCTGACGTTTGCTCTCCCAAATACTACTTGACACTCCTCCAGAGGACATTGTCTCCCCTATTTACCACGTTTTCTCCCCAAGAGACCACTTGGCACACCAAAAAGACCACCGTTGCTCTCCAATACAAGACATTCTTTCCCACCGGTTCCCACTTTTCTCCCTCAACGATGTCATTTCCTCCCAGAAATGCCACTTTTCCCTTGGAAATTTCACCTTCTCTTCCAAAAAGAGGAGATTTGCTCCCAGAAATACCACTTTTCCCTTGGAAATTTCACCTTCTCTTCCAAAAAGAGGCGATTTGCTCCCAGAAATACCCCTTCTCTTACAACTGCCACACGCTTTCTCCCCAAAAAGCCTCCAGGACAATGCCAAATGGGACACTTGCAGCCAAGAAGAGGACACCTTCTCTCAGAAAGACCACTTTTCTCCCCAAGAGAGGAGATTTTCTCCCAATTGGATGACATTTGCTGTAAGAAAGACCCGTTTTCTTCCCTCCAGAGGACATTGTCTTTCCCACTGAGGACATTTTCTCCCAGAAGTACCGCTACTCTTAGAAGCACCTCCATTTCCTCCCAAATCTACTCCATGACACGCCTCAGGATGACACTTACTCCCCAATTTGGGGCATTTTCTCCCAGAAATACCACTTCTCTCCCAAAGGGATGGCCTTTTCCCTCTCTAGCATCTGTTTCCTCACCAATACCTGGCATTTTCTCCCAGAAACAACAGCTTTCTCACACATACGTGACCTTCTCCCCCCATCAGATGTTCTCTCCCAGAAATATGGCATTTGATCACAGATATACTCTTTCCAGGGAATACCAGGTTTCATAAAAATACCTCATAATTTCTCCATGAAGTTCGTTAGCAAGATGACATTTTCACCCTAAATAGGAGATTTTCTCTCAGAAATGCATGCTTCCCCCTCACAGAACAGCATCTTCTCCCCAAATTAGGACATTATCTCCCCGAAATACCACATTTCTCCAATCCAATGACATTATCTCTACGGAGAGTTTGCAGTTGCTGCCCGTTAAATCGCTTTTCTCCCCGAATACCACGTTGTGCTTTCAGAGAGGACGTTACAGAAAGAAAAAAACCCCTGTTTTCAGGAAATGCAGTATTCTGAATTCGCACGTTCTCGGCATCGCAATTTCGCTAATTCGCTCTCGTGGGTCGACAGCGCCACTCTCTGTAAACCGCTTCGGAGAGTCTGCAGTTGCTGGCCGGGAAATCGCGGTTCTCCCGGAATGCCGCTTTCTGCCTTCAGCAGCGGTCTCGTCTCCCTATGATGCCGAGAAAGGTGCGACTTCAGCCGATTGCTTTTCATCAAGAAGCGGCTTCTTCTGCGCACATCGCATAGGAGCGGTTCTGTCTTCTCCTTGTGTCCATGCATTCTTCACTACGCTTCTCTCTCATTCTTATGCCGTTCCTCTTATTCCTAGCGACATTTCGTTTTGGTGTGTTTATCCGATGCTACACTTCAGCATTCTGTGATGAACAGAGTAGGAGGGAAAAGCCCCTCTAAACAGGCAGCTAGAAGTTCCAGGAGAGACACACGTTGTGCTTTCAGGGAGGACGTTAGAGAAAGTGGAGAGATGTGGATTCTATCCTCCGGAGAAAAAAAACCCTGTTTTCAGGAAATGCTGTATTCTGAAATCGCACGTTCTCTGCATAGCAATTTCGCTATTTCGCTCTCGTGGGTCGAAAGCAGCACTGTCGCTGTACCATTACGGAGAGTTTGCAATTGCTGGCCGAGAAATCGCGGTTCTCCCCGAATACCACGTTGTGCTTTCAGAGAGGACGTTACAGAAAGAAAAAAACCCCTGTTTTCAGGAAATGCTGTATTCTGAATTCGCACGTTCTCGGCATCGCAATTTCGCTAATTCGCTCTCGTGGGTCGACAGCGCCACTCTCTGTTAACCGCTTCGGAGAGTCTGCAGTTACTGGCCGAGAAATCGCGGTTCTCCCCGAATGCCGCTTTCTGCCTTCAGCAGCGGTCTCGTCTCCCTATGATGCCGAGAAAGGTGCGACTTCAGCCGATTGCTTTTCATCAAGAAGCGGCTTCTTCTGCGCACATCGCATAGGAGCGGTTCTGACTTCTCCTTGTGTCCATGCATTCTGCACTACGCTTCTCTCTCATTCTTATGTCTTTCCTCTTATTGCTAGCGACTTTTCGTTTTGGTGTGTTTATCCGATGCTACACTTCAGCATTCTGTGACGAACAGAGTAGAAGGGAAAAGCCCCTCTAAACAGGCAGCTAGAAGTTCCAGGAAAGACATACGTTGTGCTTTCAGGGAGGACGTTACAGAAAGTGGAGAGCTGTGAATTATTTCCTGCGAAGAAAAAACCCCCTGTTTTCAGGCAATGCATATACTGCTGAATTCGCACGTTCTCGGCATCGCAGTTTCGCTTATTCTACTCGTTTCGTCACGGAATGCTGAAGTGTAGCATCGGATAAACAGAGAAAAACGAAATGTCGAAAGGAATCAAGGGAAAGACATAAGAATGAGAGAGAAGCGTAGTGAAGAATGCATGGA
The DNA here is from genome assembly GCF_987193195.1 of Phasianus colchicus. Classification (NCBI taxonomy): domain Eukaryota; kingdom Metazoa; phylum Chordata; class Aves; order Galliformes; family Phasianidae; genus Phasianus; species Phasianus colchicus. Next base: position 621,203 of record NW_028325233.1, on the reverse strand, counting down.
CACAAGGAGAAGACAGAACCGCTCCTATGCGATGTGCGCAGAAGAAGCCGCTTCTTGATGAAAAGCAATCGGCTGAAGTCGCACCTTTCTCGGCATCCGAGAGAGACGAGACCGCTGCTGAAGGCAGAAAGCGGCATTCGGGGAGAACCGCGATTTCCCGGCCAGCAACTGCAGACTCTCCGAAGCGGTTTACAGAGAGTGGCGCTGTCGACCCACGAGAGCGAATTAGCGAAATTGCGATGCCGAGAACGTGCGAATTCAGAATACAGCATTTCCTGAAAACAGGGGTTTTTTTCTTTCTGTAACGTCCTCTCTGAAAGCACAACGTGGTATTCGGGGAGAAAAGCGATTTAACGGGCAGCAACTGCAAACTCTCCGTAGTGGTTCAGCGACAGTGCTGCTTTCGACCCACGAGAGCGAAATAGCGAAATTGCGATGCAGAGAACGTGGGAATTCAGCACACTGCATTTCCTGAAAACAGGGTTTTTTTTCTCCGGAGGAAAGAATCCACATCTCTCCACTTTCTGTAACGTCGTCTCTGAAAGCACAACGTGTGTCTCTCCTGGAACTTCTAGCTGCCTGTTTAGAGGGGCTTTTCCCATCTACTCTGTTCATCACAGAATGCTGAAGTGTAGCATCGGATAAACGCACCAAAACGAAATGTCGCTAGGAATAAGAGGAACGGCATAAGAATGAGAGAGAAGCGTAGTGCAGAATGCATGGACACAAGGAGAAGTCAGAACCGCTCCTTTGGGATGTGAGCAGAAGAAGCCTCTCGTCCGAGAAAAGCATCCGGCTGAAGTCGCTCATTCTCGGCATGCGAGAGAGACGTGACCGCTGCTGAAGGCAGAAAGCGGCATTCGGGGAGAACCGCGATTTCTCGGCCAGCAATTGCAAACTCTCCGAAGCGGTTAACAGAGAGTGGCGCTGTCGACCCACGAGAGCGAATTAGCGAAATTGCGATGCCGAGAACGTGCGAATTCAGAATACTGCATTTCCTGAAAACAGGGTTTTTTTCCTCTGGAAATAGAATCCACATCTCTCCACTTTCTCTAACGTCCTCCCTGAAAGCACAACGTGTGTCTCTCCTGGAACTTCTAGCTGCCTGTTTAGAGGGGCTTTTCCCTCCTACTCTGTTCGTCACAGAATGCTGAAGTGCAGCATCGGATAAACAGAGAAAAACGAAAAGTCGCTAGCAATAAGAGGAAAGACATAAGAATGAGAGAGAAGCGTAGTGCAGAATGCATGGACACAAGGAGAAGTCAGAACCGCTCCTTTGGGATATGCGCAGAAGAAGCCGCTTCTTGATGAAAAGCAATCGGCTGACGTCGCACCTTTCTCGGCATCCGAGAGAGACGAGACCGCTGCTGAAGGCTGAAAGCGGCATTCCGGGAGAACCGCGATTTCCCGGCCAGCAACTGCAGACTCTCCGAAGCGGTTTACAGAGAGTGGCGCTGTCGACCCACGAGAGCGAATTAGCGAAATTGCGATGCCGAGAACGTGCGAATTCAGAATACTGCATTTCCTGAAAACAGGGGTTTTTTTCTTTCTGTAACGTCCTCTCTGAAAGCACAACGTGGTATTCGGGGAGAAAAGCGATTTAACGGGCAGCAACTGCAAACTCTCCATAGAGATAATGTCATTGGATTGGAGAAATGTGGTATTTCGGGGAGATAATGTCCTAATTTGGGGAGAAGATGCTGTTCTGTGAGGGGGAAGCATGCATTTCTGAGAGAAAATCTCCTATTTAGGGTGAAAATGTCATCTTGCTAACGAACTTCATGGAGAAATTATGAGGTATTTTTATGAAACCTGGTATTCCCTGGAAAGAGTATATCTGTGATCAAATGCCATATTTCTGGGAGAGAACATCTGATGGGGGGAGAAGGTCACGTATGTGTGAGAAAGCTGGTGTTTCTGGGAGAAAATGCCAGGTATTGGTGAGGAAACAGATGCTAGAGAGGGAAAAGGCCATCCCTTTGGGAGAGAAGTGGTATTTCTGGGAGAAAATGCCCCAAATCGGGGAGTAAGTGTCATCCTGAGGCGTGTCATGGAGTAGATTTGGGAGGAAATGGAGGTGCTTCTAAGAGTAGCGGTACTTCTGGGAGAAAATGTCCTCAGTGGGAAAGACAATGTCCTCTGGAGGGAAGAAAACGGGTCTTTCTTACAGCAAATGTCATCCAATTGGGAGAAAATCTCCTCTCTTGGGGAGAAAAGTGGTCTTTCTGAGAGAAGGCGTCCTCTTCTTGGCTGCAAGTGTCCCATTTGGCATTGTCCTGGAGGCTTTTTGGGGAGAAAGCGTGTGGCAGTTGTAAGAGAAGGGGTATTTCTGGGAGCAAATCTCCTCTTTTTGGAAGAGAAGGTGAAATTTCCAAGGGAAAAGTGGCATTTCTGGGAGGAAATGACATCGTTGAGGGAGAAAAGTGGGAACCGGTGGGAAAGAATGTCTTGTATTGGAGAGCAACGGTGGTCTTTTTGGTGTGCCAAGTGGTCTCTTGAGGAGAAAACGTGGTAAATAGGGGAGACAATGTCCTCTGGAGGAGTGTCAAGTAGTATTTGGGAGAGCAAACGTCAGGTATTTCTCGGAAACCGGCTGTTTCTGGGAGATAGTAGCAGACTTGGTTGGAAAATGACATGTGTTTGTCAGAAAGCTGGTTTTTTTTGGGGAAAAAGGCCGTATTTTGAAGAATAGGCAGGAATTTCTGGGTGAATGTATGCCATCTTTGGGAGAAACCTGGTCTATGTAGGAGTAAATGTGGTGTATTTCTGAGAAACCTGGTGTATGTGGGAGTAAAAGGCCATTGTGATGGGAGTCAGTGTGATCTTGAGGAGTGTCAAGTAGTATTCCTGGGATGAAATGGGAGGTATTTCTAAGAGAAGTGGTATTTCTGGGAGAAAATGTCTTGTTTTGGGGAGAAAATGTCCTATTTTGGGGGGCAGAAGCTGGTATTTCTTTGACACTGCCATCTTGATGGGGGTAAGTGTGATCTTGAGGAGAGTAAAGCAGCATTTTTGGTAGAGAATGGGAGCTATTTCTTGGAGTAGTGGTATGTGTGGGGGAAAATGAGTTCTATTGGGGATGAAAATGGTCTAGGTGTGATAAAATGCCACATTTCTGGATGAAACTGTCCTCTTGAGGAGTGTAATGTTGTATATTCGGGAGGAAATTGAAATATTCATACGAGTCCTGGTATTTCTGAGAGAAAATGTCCTCTGTTTGGAGAAAATGTCATCTTGAGGATTGTCTAAGAAGAAAGCTTCATATATTTAAGAGACAACTGGTATTTCTGGCAGAAACACATTTGGGAGATGAAACGGCCGTAGGATTGTTAGGAGTGTGAAGTAGTGTAAATGGGAGGAAATGTGAAGTATTTGTAAGAAAGCTGGCATTTCTGGGAGAAAAGATGGTATTTCCGGGGGAAAATGTCCTCTGTTTCGGGGAATGCTGGTATGTCTGGAAGGAAATCTAATTTGGGAGGAAACTGTGATATGAAGTCTAGAAAAGTATGATGGTAAGTCTCATCCTGTGGAGTGTGAAGTAGTACTTGTGGTAGAAAATGTCATCTGTTTGGGAGAATGGTGATATTTGTGGGAGAAAAGATCGTATTTTTGTTGGAAAAAGTCACCTTTGGCATTGTCATATAGTATTTTGTGGATGAAGCGTGAAGCATATCTAAGAAAAGCTGTATTTAAGGTAGAAAACTTCATCTGTTTGGGGAGAAGGCTGTTTTTTCAGGGAGCAAGTCTCCTTCTTTGGGGAGGAAATGTCCTCTTTTGGATGGCCGAGTAGTACTTGTGGGAGGAAATGCCACGTATTTGGGAGAAGGGTGGTATTTGTGGGGGGAAATGGCATAGGTCTGGTAGAAAATGTATTCTTGAGGATTAAAACATGATAGTTGTGGTGGAATAGATCGTGTGTTTGGGCAAAAAGCAGTATTTCTGGGAGCTAATCTCATTGGATTGGAGAAAGCTGGTATTTCTGGGAGCTAAGGTGTTCTTTTTGGAAGAAGATGCCATCCTCTGGGTGAAAAACGGGAATTTCTGGGAGAAAATGTCATCGAAGGAGGAGAAAGCTGGAACTTCAGGGAGCAAATGAGATAAATGAGGGAGAAACGTGGGAAACGGTGGGAAAGACTGTCTTGTAGAGGAGAGCAACTGCGGTATTTTTGGTGTGCCAAGTGGTCTCGGGGAGAAAATATGGTAAACACGGGAGAAAATGTCCACTGGAGGAGTGTCAAGTAGTATTTTGGAGAGAAAATGTCAGGTATTTCTCAGAAAAGTGCTTTTTCGGGGAGACTTGATCTCTGTGCTCAAATGACATATTTCTGGGAGAAAATGTCTGATGTGGGGGGGAGAAGGTCATGTATCCGTGAGAAAGCTGGTATTTCTGGGAGAAAATGCCAGGTATTGGTGAGAAAACAGATGCTTGAGAGGGAAAAGGCCATATTTTTTTTTTTTTTATATATATATAAATGTAAGAAAAGGCCATCTCTTTGGGATCTGGTAAGAAGTGTATATATAAAAAAAATAAAAATAGGTATGTTGCTTCCAGACAGTGTTCTTCTACTTTTGAATTAGTTTTGGCTCAAAAACTTCTTGAGTCATGTGGTTCTACTGCATATTTATTGAACTTTAAATGGCTCTTACATATTATTTCCCAGTTTACATTCTTAACCCCACAAAAGCCTTCAGTATTGATAGCATTTTAGTAATAAGCTTAACAGATTGTCATCCCTTTTCCATGCATAATCTCTGTTTTTCTTTGAATCTATCATAATTTGAAGCATAATATATCTTTGCTGAGACTGTGAAAAGTTGATCTCTCCATACTCCATGTCACATGCTGCCAAGAGGTCACCCCGTAGCCTTCTTTTAACCAGGCTGAACAAGTCCATGTGCCTGTCTTTGTAGGGGAGGTGCTCCATCCCTCTATCATCTCTGTGGCTCTCCTCTGGACCTTAACAACTCCCTTTCCTTCTTGTATTGGGGGCCCCAGACCTGAACATAATACTCCAGATAACGCTTAATGCTTGAATCTTTCTACAAATCTGCTCATTTATGATTAGCTGCTATGATTAGCTGTGTCAATGCACACAATGGTAAAATATTCTTACATTCTAAGAAAACATGTCTATTTAAAATTCAGAGTTTAGATAGAAATATAGAGTCTAACTTGTAGATGTCTGAACTGATGAACATTCCTCTAATTATTAATGCAGTAATGCAGCATCTCATTTGAGCCTAAAGAGTTCTGGTCACTCACTCAAATATTTCAAGCACTCGGATGTTTGATGTAGCTGTCAATAGGAATTGCAAAGTCAGAGCTCCACACAACAGATGTCCAGGGTAGCCCTATGGATTTAATTCTGCTTTCTGCAATATAGCTTCACAAGGCTGTGATTAGAATCAACCACTTACATATTCTTATCATTTACTGCATTAGTGCATTAGCAAATATGCAAGTCAGCCTTCAGCTTTTCAGTTTACAGATGATGCGCAATGAAAGCAGAGAGGATTTACTGATTAACTTGTTGGAATAAAAGATACTACAAAGTTGCTTCCTTTTACAAGCACTTCTCAGATGTGATCAACCAGCTCCTAAACACATGCAGTGACTTAAGATGTCTTAAGATGATTTAAGACATGTGAGACACAAAAGGATTATTATTATTTTTTTTTTTTGAAGTAGAGCCAAAGAAAATGAGCTACAGTTGCAAAATAGACTTTCAAGTTATAAAATAAATATTCAAACAATTTATTTAATACTGGCTACTTTATAAATATCTTACACTGAAACCTGACTTAGGTATATTTTGATTTAGAAATCAAATTTAATGTATGAAAAGTTAGTATAAAAGCATTTTATTTAAAGCATAGGTTTTGCTAGCAACGATTAAACGAGGGACAATAAGAATATAATATGTGGTTGTTCTGGATTCCCTGAACACAGTACTCCAGTAGCAGTCATAACCATTTTTTCTTTAACAATCTTTCTTTATTATTTGCTTTCATTTTTTTTCATGTTTTTTTTTTTTCTTCTATTTTTCTGTTTATTGTTCATATATCCAGATTAAGTCTTTAAAATAATGTCCTTTGTGCTAAACTTTGAAATTATTCGTGGAGTACTAAGTGTTTTGAGTTGTGTTATTTGACTTTGGTGATTGTTTGCTATTCTAGACCAAATGGGTGTAGTTTTTGGTATGTTTGTTCCCAAGAACTAGTATTCTGTCATCAAAATTACTAATTGTTATAAATTATGAAGTGGATATGAATTTGTATATGCACCATCTACTCTTTATGACCCTATGGTCCATTATGCCTGAATTCAAATATAAAAATAACCATTATCAGAACATTTGATTAGACTTTTATACAAACTTGTCTAATCTAAGTACATATTGCTAGAAGATAAATGGATAGCGTTAGGACAGTATACATCTCATACTGAAGTGTTTTAGGAACCTAGGACAAATTATGTTTCTGAATTTAGGTATCTTTCACCAGCTGAGGCACACTCAGGCATTTTGTCTGTCCAGCAGTTGTTGTCTCATCTCATACCTCCTTCACATCTACAGAGCTATAGGGATGTCTTTGTTACTTAAGCATCTCTGGCACTAAGTACCCTAATTCAGCTTTTCTAACTAAACATAGTTTTTACCTCAGCTCAGAAATGCATCTCATTTCTGAAATGAAATGCATGCCATTTGCATTTCAGTTATATCTAACTAAAATGTGTATTATGTTGAATATGTGTTCAGAAACATATGTAATGAATTCAGACTTCTGTGTCTCCTTCTCTCTCTATCTACTGTGTTTAGGATTGAACCTCTAATGGTAGATGCAGTATGTCAATGGTTTACAGGCCAGTTCAGCCTGGTTCCATGACTAATGGGTCAGGGGGACCCACAGACCCACACCTTGGGAAAGGGGGAAGGGGAAAAGGGGTAGAGAGGGTAAAGGGTAGAGAGATGGGCCTAAAAATGAAACAACAATGATCTGAGGAGAAAAGTTGATTTACTAAATGAGATATTGAAATGCAAGATAACACAATATAATATAATATAATCGAAATGGAAGCTAAGAAATCAAATAAAATGAGAGTGTCCAAAAAACAAAGGCCTTACTCTAACGCTGAAGGTGAGATGGCTAGGGAGCACACACGCTGTAGAGATGAGCGGAAAGGAAAAAGGAGATGTCTCATGATTTGCAAACAGTTTTGTTTTCCCATCCAAACAGAAAATAAAAACGTAAAGTCCTCTGGGCTATATAGTTGTCTTCTGAGACAGCTATACCTAGAAATATCAACAATCCACAGAACTGGAGCATTAACTCTTTAACTCCCAGTGCACTACCTGATGTTAAGATGTGAAATACCAATTACAAAAATCCTGAAACTGTGATACAGTTGAAATGCCCCATCCCTTGCAGTGGTTGTATGATGTGACAACCTGTATCGGAATGTTTAATTTTGCAAGCTACAGCATCTGACTTACAGGGAGAGATTTCTTCTGCTTCTGATTGCTCAGAACAAACCCATCAGGGTTAGATACATTAATCTTCTGTGATGCAGACCCAAACACGAAAAGTTAGCTAGCCTATTTGCTGTCATTAAGGAAATAAATAAGATTGACTGTCCCATTGCATCCACAGGAGGGGACTTCAGCTCTTCTGTGAGATGCTCAGTAGTGCTCCTTCTCAATGTTTAACACCATCTGCCTCTCCAGTGTGGCATTAAACACAAATCACACCAGGACTACAGCAAGCTATTGGGAGAAAGACTCTACTGGGATTCCTGTTCTTCCTATAGCCCTCCTGGATGCCACAGGAGTGGCTGTTGTCTTATGTGTTGCCTCAAGTGTTCTAATTTCAGTAACAACAGTAACACTTGAGATAGACAAAGTAAACCTCTTAAAAAGCCCAGAGAAGTCATCTGCTGCTTGAGATAGCTTGCAAAAGAAAATTCAGTTGTCTATAAACGTGTTCTTTTTCACTCTCTACATTTCTTGGACATGGAGGTTGTTAATGATTTTGCATACATCAATGCAAGTGCAATTCACCGTAGTTCTGACATACAGTCTAATTGGCTTTAATATATAATTTTATTTTTTGAATGCTAACGTTTATGTAATGACTTTCTAATTGATTTTTTCTTTATAAAGGACCATTGATTCATTCCCTTCAGTGAAACTCAGTTAACTTTCTAAGAGAATTTATGAAAAGAAGGATGTGCTACTGCTACTTTCTTTCTACCTTCCTTTCTCTCTTCTATAAAATGTGTTATTTCTATTCATAAGCAAGCTTCTGCAAAGATAAACAAAGCTAAACAACTGTGCTTTATGTATGAGTATGAAATAGGTTCCTTATAAAAAATGTGTCTCTTCAAAGATGGATTGAGCTCTTGTGGCACTCTTCCTAAAAACTACATATTCATCATGTCTTATGATATATTAGCATGACAGCTATTTAACATTTGTAACAAGTTATTCTAAGCAATCAGACTGAATTGTACACAGATTATACGAACTGATGTTATTTTACAAAAATAGAAATGATAAATTTTAAATGGAAGCATAAGCTATGGTGTTATCACATTGTTTATGTCATTGTGAATTAAGTTACAGCTGATTTTATATGAAGTACAAAGACTGTGAGGAAGTTTTCTGTTATTGTACAATATACAATCCCAGCTAGATAATAATAAGTTAATGAGACTGATAATTGGAAACAAAAACAGAATAGAAACCCACACTGTTATTTAAGTCTGATTTTTTACACCAGTGACAGAGGAAGAAGATCTAATTAAAAGATATGCCAGCACGTTTAAAACCAAACCTATACAGATATTGCAAATTAGATCACATTGTCATTTTGCAAGCTGTTCCAGACAAACCACCAGTTTGGCTTAATTACGTGATTACTTTGATGTTCTGCAAGTGTATCCGTTTCATCATAATTTGCCAGGAACTTGCAAAGGAGATGACATGCATAACATTGAACTATTCCTTAATACAAAGCAAAAGGCACAATGAGATCCAATTCCTAGAGGATCAAAACAGATATAGCCTAGGTGAAAATAAAGCCTATTTTAAAGAGTAAACATTATTAACTATTGGATGATCTTCTGTAGGGTGTTTGTCAATTCTGTCTTCCATTACTATAAGTTTTGAAATTAAGAGTGAATAACCTTCTAAATGTTTCACTATGACCCTGACTGAGAACTCATTAACTGAACTGTTTCATAGGAGTCTGTTCTGTGTCTTACTTCTTACTAGATTACTTCTTACTTCTTACTAGATTATCATAATGCTCTCATTTGGACACTGAGTCTCTCTTTTAATAAATAAATAAATAGTAATTATTTATATTTTATATTTTAAGAGAGATGTAAAAACAGTGCATCTATTGTTTTTATTTTTAAAGGATCAGTACAAAAATTTGTACTGAGAACAGACTTCTGAGGGTATAATGGATATTATCTCCTTTTTACAGACAGAATGAGTTTCATAGACATTGAGTTGTTAGGTCTAAATTCAAACAGTATGCGAGCAACAAAATGAAAACTTCCAACCACCATTCCTGGCTCCGGTGCTTGTACCATTGCATTACATGTATTTACAAAGTTTTATCAAACCGCTGTAAAGATGTTTCCTGCAGGTATTCTGAACATTTGTAAACATGGTTTCAAAGTACTCTCAAGCTCTATTTTAGTTTTTCTTACACTAATTCTAACAGAACGGATAAACTTCACTGAAGAATAGCAATGTATTAATAGTGAAGATCATATTACTAAGCTAGTTATAATATTAAGCTAGTTATAATAAGAATAGCTGTTCTTACTGGAAAAGGGAAATATTCATTTTATATATATGGAAAAATATACACAAGACTCACCATTTTTTACCAATCCTTTCCTGGGGAATTTGGGTCTTTGAATAGCAAGAAAACCACACTCCTCTGTGCTGTTATAGATCCTTTTAACTAGCAAGTAGGTGATGTAAAACAAACATTGGGCCTTTAACTTTGTATATTAAAATTTCCGTTGCCTGCTTCTACACCAGTAAGAAAACATGAAACCATTAATAGCAGAGATGCACTCTGTTGGTATCTAAATTTTCCTTTATTCAGTCCATAAAGGCTATCATCTCAACTCATTGATACAACTAGCAGCCTGATACAAAGCAAAGCTAGACTCAAAATATCACCACTTCCTTTTTTAAAAAATCCTGACTGCCGAAATTAATAATAAGAAGAAAGACATACCAGAATCAGATAAATCAGATACCTCATGCTGCATAAATTAACAAATGACTTGTAAATAACTAGTTACCAATTGACTAAATGTTAAATATTCTAAGATTTGTAATACAGTGTAAAATTAAGTTTAGGAAAATTCTGTTGCAAATAAACTTGAATCTTTTAGGAATCGTTTTCCATCTATTAGTTTTTTTTTAAAAAAAAAAAAGAGAGAGAGAGAGCTGGAGTGGGGGAGAAGCTAGCAACAACATAACAACATAGTACAGTCATTTCTTAGATTTTAGGTGAGGGAATAATGTACGCCCTAGAAAAGCAAGTATACTTTTGAGTGAGTGTACCAAATTCAGGTGCTGAGGAAGCAGCAAGCACAGATTGCCACAGTGCTGTGAGAAGTGAGGTGTAGCTGCTTTGTGCCAGACACAGCTGTTTCAGCTGGCTCCACTGACCCCACCACAGGGTGCAGTCAGGCCCCTCAACCATGGGCAAGTGCCTTGGGATGAAGAAAGCTTGGAAATCCAAAATGCTGCCTGGCATTAAGAGGAAAAGAGTGAGAAACAATCCTGCAAGTAGCTCGGGGAGGAGGTGCATCCAGCAGAGTTCATTGTGCTGTTCTGGAGAGCCTGTGCTGGAGCAGGGAAAGGTGTGAGGAGGAAAGGTCAGCAGAGACGATCAGCTCTGAGACAGTTAGAAGGGTCAGAAATGGAGGGGTGGCGTAGGCCTGAAAAGCAGGCAGTAACATAGGCTCTGTGCTCTCTGTGTTTGTTTCTCTCCATCTCATGTTATTTGTTTGGAAACAAATTACTTTTCCCCAAGCTAAATCCGTTTTGACCATGATCACAATCTGTAAGTAATCTCTATGCCATCAGGTTTTCACTTAATTTGGAAATTTAGGAAACTATGAGCTACGGTGTTATGACAGAATATATTCCCCACATAACCTGCAGTGCTTTAAATAAGCTAGTCTAAAAATTCTGCAAATTAAGTGAATAGTTTACTTAAAACGTTTTAGTTTTAGTTAAAACATTTTAAAAAAGAGAATGTTGTTTTGTAATATCTTTTTTTTCCTCAGTTCTGTTTCTGTGCATCTAGATAGCCATGTTATCATTGTATGTATTTCCAAAACCTGAGACAAAGTTCTATTTGGCTTTTATTGATTATTTGAAATCAATTTTTAGGGATCAGATCCATCATATAAACTATATTTTAAATATTGATTATTTTAACATTTGAAATGCAAAGCAAGAAAATGTAAAGCTTGAAGTGGCAAAAGAGAGAGGTTCTGTGGCTAAGACAAGTTTAGAAGTGAGGATGTCCAGACTCCACGCCCAGTGCTGAGGTTTTTTATTAACTAAATATTTGGCAAAAATTTGTATTCTAAATTTTTAAAGTGCCTAGTCTCACATCTCTTCAGTGTGCTCCCCTGCTTTAATCAGACTGTTTCCTCACCTACAAGTGGTATTGCTGATTAGTTCTCTCAAATTTTACATGTACATGTAAGTGGTTTTTCTTCATTTGAAAAGAAAGCACAATTCTCAGAATGTTTGGCTTTACATGAAATCATTGGATGGCCTTGCTAAATCTGAATAAATGCCATGGAGCAATAAATTTAATAAATAAATCACAAAAAATAAAAATAAAATAAAAATAAAAATATGTATTTGAAATGAATCTTCTACGGGTATCTCAACCAGAAAAGGTGAGTCCAAGAGGGTGTACCCCCCCGAAAGAGTGACACAGGCAAGATGGTAACAGCAGATAAGGAGAAGGCTGAGGTACTCAAAAAATTTTTACCTCAGCCTGTTCTGATGAGTGCACAGCACAGCACACAGCCCTCAAAATACTGGTTCACAGTGAGGGGATTGGAGAAGAAACATCCTTCCCGCTGTAAACAAAGATCAGGTTCAGGATCACCTGAGGAATCTGAACATCCACAAGACTATGAGTCCTGATGAGATGCATCCCAGAGTCCTGACGGAATTGGCTGATGTAGTTGCCAAGCATCAAACATATTAGAAAAGCCATGTCAGTCAACTGAATGCCCTGGATACTGGGAAAAAGACAACATCACACCAATTTTTAAGAAAGTAAAAAGGACAACACCAGAAACTAGCAACCTGTCAGTATCTCTCGTGTGCCAGAGAAGGTTGTGGAACAGATCCTTCCAGAAGATATGCTAGGGCACATGGAAGACAGAGAGGTGATACGGGAGAACCAGCATGGCTTCACCAAGGGCAAATCCCGCTTGACCAACCTACTGGCCTTCTATGATAGTGTCCCTGTGTCAATGGATAAGGGAAGAGTCATTAATGTCTGTGTGGACTTCAGTAAGACTTTTGACATGGTACCCCACAACTTCCTTCCCTCCAAATTGGAAAGATATGGATTTGATGGGTGGACTGCTTGACGGACGAAGAACTGGCTGCAGGATCGAGTCCAAAGAGTGATGGCCAATGCCTCAATGTCTGGATGGATATAAGTGATGAATGGTGTCCCTCAGAGGCTGGTGCTAGTTTTCTACTAGAGAAAGCCAGTCTGGTTTCTTTTGAGGAGACAATATTCAACAAAGAGCTGAAAATACTTCTGCAGCTTTTTCAGTTTATGTTCACTTGGATAATTTATTTGCACAGAAGAATAGCAAGAAGTATGAATCACTCTCTTTAAGGGACAAACCAGTAATTTTAAACTCCTGTATGGTAACTACACTGAAGAATTATTTCAGCAGCAATATCACCAATATTGCATACTAATTTACAGTTCCTTACTTATGAATACATGAACTGAAATTATTCTCACAGCTAATCCAGTTCTTATGAAAAAAAGCCAAATCAGTGTAAATTTCTTTTCAGAAAGTCAAAGGTGACCCCTCCAAAAAGAAGCTGATGAAAAATGATGAGAAATCTGCTTCAGGTAGAAGCATGGGGAATAAACAAACCGCACCAAGTGATAAAGCCTGAAAAACTTCATCAAGCAAAATAGAAGCAATCCAGGAAATTTGGAAAAACAACCACAACAACAACAAACAAAAATAAAACAAAACAAACTTAAGAACTCGAGAAAACAGAGGGTAAAGATGAGAAAGAGTGATAATGGTCCTAATCAAGAAACAACTAAAAAAGAAAACCTGAAGAAAACCTGAAGTGGTAAAAGCTTGAGTTGTAGTTTTAGATTAAACAAAAGGAAATCAAGGCCACACTAGGGCAGTTAGAAGGGAAAGGTTTAATAAACCACAGATGTAGAGGAACAAAGAGTGTATTATTCAAGATAAAGTGTAGTTTAGAGAATACATGAGTAGAGAGGATATCTTGTCTTTTGGAAAGATGAAGGAAAAGAGATTGCAAGAACACATGGTTCTGCTGGAGAGAATACAGTGAGCTCTTGAACTCTGAAAGAATACAGAAATTGCTGAAAGGGAGTGTCATGAGAGAGAATGTGTACAAATAATGTATGAGCCAGAAGAATGCTTGCAAAGAGAAAGGGAGCAATTAGAAATAGAAAGGTAAAATCTAGAGGGAAAGGATGGAATGAGAGCATTTTGAAAGAGAGCAAGTTCTTATTGAACAGGAACATCAAAAAGAAGCAGAGTGAATTGCTTATGAAAGGAAGGCACTTCATGGACAACAACTTCATTATGAACAGGGAAAGAGGAATGCTTTGAAACATCCACACAATACATATCAAAGAAGAGATTATCTTTACTGGAATGAACGTAGCTCATTCTGATTCTAGTTCCAGAACATCTAACAGTCTTTAGAAATCTCTCACTTCGCTTCAATGATATAACAGTAAATGATTAAATCATTTTCTTTGTAAGGAAAAGATGTATTTAAATCACTCTATCAAAATCTTGTCATTCTTCTCTATTGCTCTTTTCTTTTTCTGGTTATTAAATGATATTTACATCTTAATCTATTTTGCTAAGATACAGAAGTCCTCCTATTTCAGATGCTAAGATCTATTCAGGGGCATTTGACCTAGAAGACTTTCTGAATTTTGGAGTACTTTGTTTCATATAAACATGAATAGAACTACAGGGAAATCACAGAGGAATAGTATCTCTTCCAAAGGAACAAAAACCTCCTGAAATAATAAAGCTTCAAAAGAAACAGAAGCATGAAATCAGATTATTTACTTTAAAACAAACAAACAAATAAACCTACCTTCCATTATCTTATGTTCATTATATTGTTTTCTTTCTTTTTCTTAAGCTACTTAAGACCAGGTGCTTAGAACTGTCTTCATTTTCCTAGGAAGGAGAACAGCTTTCACATTCAAGTAGAAGGACATATAAGCATGTTTGAGGACAGTCACAGATTGTAATTCTGCCTCTGAGGATCAATCAGTAGTACTTTTTTGATGCGTATGAAAGGAATATTTGAAATAAATACTGCATTGACTTCGCATCCTATGAAGGAGGTCAAAGGAAAGAATTTAATTTTCTGCTGTTTGTAAAGTCCCCTATGTAGAACATATCACCTTTCCCCTAAGATCAGCTGGTATCTCTTTGTAACATCAGCATAAGTTACCTTGACTGTCAAGCATGTGACTCACATTCTAATCAAGACTTTGACTAGATTTTTGTGGGTTTGTGGGTTCTCAATATGTAGCTCATGAAATACAAGTATCCTTTTCATACCTGGATCAGTCTTTCAGTCATGCAGTTATGTTCGTTTCATTATCAATTTACATAAATTAATATCACACACTTTAACAGAGTCAAGTAAAAGTATCACATATTTCTAAAACACGGCCCTGAATATTATGCTTTGAAATCATTCAATTAAAAAAGAAACAGGACTGATCTTTGATTGAGTAGCTTTCTTTTATTCCTAGCTAAGCTACCAGCATGTGCACTGGCCTATATAGTAATTCAATATAATAATTCACCTAAAGATTACATAGCAATTATGTTTAAGAGTCATTATGTATAGAAAGATGGTAATGACTTATGTTCCTTCTACAATGACTCTCAGCTATTTAATATCACGATAATAACCATGACAAGAAATGGTACTTAGACAGTAAAACATATTGTTCCTATAATTGAAGCGTAAATATACAATATTTTTCATCCTTAGTCACTAAACTAACTACCATTAATAGGAAAGAGACAGTATATAAGTGTATACATATATGTTTATATATTTGTTTATATATTAGTGCACGAGAGAGACAGGAAAAGAGGAAGAGAGACAAAAACGTGGTAAGATAGGAAAAAAGTAACTGACAATATTGAAAATAAATATATGCATTTAAATAAGAAATATAAATCTAATTACTTTAAACCTGATTTCTCCACTGTTGGATTTCCTGAGATATGGATAAGCACTATTGACATGTTAAAAATACACCACCACTTTCATCTGGCTAGGAAAATGTATTAGCCCTTAATCCAATATATTTCTGTGATGCCACATTTAAGCAGTTTTCCTCTGAAGAACAATAAATCAGAATATCTCGAAGAAGGTGTTAAAAAATCTGGTGACAAAAGTGACCCCAATTCCAAATCTCAAAGGAAAATAAGTCACCACCCACAGTCTTATTACCTTATTAGACTTGGGTAGGCTTGTTCAGATATTTTTTGCCCTATACTTGTGTCTACTTGAAGAATTTTGTAAATTTTGGTCAGTGAACAAAATCTGTAAAAGAGATTCCTTTTTGAATTCCAAAATAATTCATTTAATTAATTACAAACAATTTTGAATTAGACTCAGACTCCAGAACTTCCCTATTTCCTCTTTTTTCTGGTGACGGAAGTGTAACTATATGTCATGGTTTTAGATTTTTGTTCTCAGTATTCCACATCATAACACCATGTAGTACATGTTAAAGCATTAATGCTCCTGTTCCATGCATAGTAGATACTTCGGGGTACCTGTTTTAGAAGAGAAGAAGAACTATATCCCCCAGAGGACTGCTCACTGTTCTGTTACCATTTCTGCTCAGTGGGAAAGATAAAAACCATTCGTAGATCTCTTGACTTCCCTTTTTTGATTTTCTGGCTCATCTCTGCTCCCAGCCATATCACCTCAGCTTAATTAGAGTAAGGCTTCTATTTTTCAGACACTCTCACTTTAGTTATTAGCTTCAATTCTAATTACGTTATATTATATTGCATTATAGTATGTTATCTTGCATTCTGATATCTTATTTAGTAAATTAGTTTGTTTCTCCTCAGATCATTGCCACTGTGCTGTTTTTAGACCCATCTCCCTACCTTTTCCCCTTTTCCTTTTCCCAGGGCTTGGATTCGCAGGTTCCCCTGCCTCATTAGTCTATTACCTATGTTAGTGTCTGAAAAGTGCTAGAATAGAAGTAGAATAGTGCATAGAGGTGCTCATTCACAAAAATTCAACAGTGATTTCATAACAGCTAATTTAGCTACTTTGATAAACGTTACTGCCTTGAATTACTAAAAAATTCCTGCTAAGAGCAGGTGTCAGTGAATTTACATTGGACAGAATAGCAGTGTACTTTCCAGAGAAATGCTTGTGAATATATCTGAAATCAAGCCAACAATATTCATAGGAAATTTACCATTCACACATATTTCAAAATTGCCAATGGCTTCTACACGATCAACTCTGCACACTTCTTACAAAACATTTCACTGGGATTAAAAATATAAAGGTTCTGTACTAATGATTGCTGGCAATCTTAGGTGAAATTTTTCTCACTTTTTTCACTTACATTAACTCCATTTCATCTGACATACTTTTTAGATTAAAACATTTTTAGAGTGAGGATCTTCACTTTCAGCATTCTTTTCTTAACATATTATGTGAGCCTTATGCTGCTGTATGGGCACTAATGCATATACTAATTCTGTACGACTAAAAAGCATTAACCGTGAATCTATCCTTTAAAAGCATCTATCTTTCAAACACGTAAAATGTATCAAAGAGCCTCTCGCTGGGCTACCATATTCCACACATGTAGAGTATTTTCTTGTTGTTATTAATCACGGGCACCAAAATATCATTATGAAAATTTAAGCACATAAACAATATATTATCAACATACTGCTCTGATGACCAAGAAGGCCAATGAGTTCATTGAAAAGAGCATGGCCAGAAGGTCCAGGGAGGTGATCTTCCCCCTCTGCTCTGCTCTGGTCAGGCCTCACCTGGAGTACTCTATCCAGGTCTGGGCTTCCCAGTACAAAAAAATGCAGGGATCTCCTGGAGATAGTCCAGCAGAGGACCACAAGTGACCTGGAGAGTCTCCCCTATGAGGAAAGGCTAGGTAACCTGAATCTTTTCAGCCTTGAGAAAAGAAGACTGAGAGGGGATCTTATTAATGTCTATAAATATCTTAAGTGTGGGAGTCAAAGGGACATGGCCAACCTCTTTTCAGCAGTCCATGGGGACAGAACAAGGGGAAATGGCCATAAAGTTGAGCATAGGAAGTTACGAACCAATAAGCGAAAGAACTTCTTCACAATGAGGGTTACAGAGTACTGGAACATGTTGCCCAGAGCTTTTCTTCAGAGGAGGGGAGTTACATTCAGCTAGATTGAGTCAAGGTTAGATATCATGGGGAAGACAGAGACCCCCATGCTTTCTGGGAACGCAGAAAACTGCGTTTTCATCAAAACTTACTATAGGAAGTAGATTAATTATCTGTTAATATATATTCTGCTGGTCCTATCGTCTGATTTCTTGACTGAACAAGCCTACACATGCACTGTGATGCTGAAAATGCTTATCACTATTTATAGACAAGATTATTCCTACCTTAATGGAGAAAAAAAAAAAAAAAGCATGATAACATCTAGATAGGAAAATTCTTTTTATTAAAGGCCAAGAGGAAAGGAAAGCAAGAAGAACTCTTAAGAAGAAAGTGGAAAAGAAAGAAATCAAAAGGGAGAAAAGCTTGAAAAGGGAACGAGGGGGGGAAGAATGAAGTAAAGAATGCTGAAAGTAGGGACTGTTCAAACCTCACTAAAATTGGCTGTAGTGAAGGGGCAACAGGATCCCTTCTCTGATAATGGGGGAATAGAATTTATTTATTTTTTCCTAGAAGTTCATATTGTGTTGCACTGGTGATTAAAGGTGAGCATTGCTTACATATAATCATGGACTGGCCTGGGTTGGAAAGGACCATAATGATCATCTAGTTTCAACCCTGCTGTCACGGGTAGGTTTGCCAACCAGCAGACCAGGTTGCCCAGAGCCACATTCAGCCTGGCCTTGAATGCCTCCAGGGATGGGGCATCCACAACCTCCTTGGGCAACCTGTTCAAGTGTGTTACCGCCATCTGAGTGAAAAGCTTCCTCCTAACCTCTAACCTAAATCTCCTCTGTTTCAGTTTAAGACCATCCCCCTTTGTTCTATCACTATACACCCATGTAAACAGTCTTTCCCTTCCTGTTTATAAGCTCCCTTCAAGTATTTGGAGGCCACAATGAGGTCTTTCTGGAGCTTTCTCTTCTCCAAGTTAAACAAGCCCAATTCCTTCAGCCTTTCTTTCTTTATACAAGAGGTGCTCTGGTCCTCTGATCTTAGCAGCCCTATCAGGACCTGTTCCAAGAGCTCTGTGTCTTTCTTGTGCTGAGGGCCCTAGGTGTGGATGCAGTACTCCAGATGGGGCCTCACAAGAGCTGAGTAGACGGGAACAATCACCTCTCTCTCCCTGCTAGACACTCCTCTTTTAATGCAGCCCAGAACATAGTTGGCCCTCTGGGCTGCAAATGTACACTGATGGTTCATGTCTAGCTTCTCATCTGCCAGTACCCCCAAGTCCTTCTCTGCAGGCTGCTCTCAAGGTGGTCTTCCTCCTGCCCTTATAAATACCTGGAGTTGTCCCAGCCTAAGTGCAACCTCATTAGATTCTCAGGGGCTGACTTCTCCAGCCTGTTCTGGTCCCTCTGGATGGTTTCCCTTCCCTCCAATGTATCAACTGCACTGCTCAGCTTCGTGTCACCTGCTAACTTGCTGAGGATGCATTTGATGCCATTGGCCAGACCATTGACAAAGATGTTGAAGAGCCCCGTTCCCAAGACTGACCCTTGTGGGACACCACTTGTGACCGGCCTTCACCCTGACACAGAACCACAGATCATGTCCAGCCAACCAGTTCTTAATCCATTGAAAAATTCCCAGGGAACTACATGCTGGTGATCCTCACCTCTGTACCTGGGAAGATCATAGAGTAGGAACCATGCGAAGGCACCTACAAGATAAAGAGGTGATCAGAGACAGCCAGCACAGCATCACAAAGGGCAGATCTTGCCTGACCAATCTGATGGCCTTCTATAATGGAGTGACGGTATCACTGGACAGAGGAAGGACGATGTCATTTACCTCGACTTCTTCAAAGCCTTTGACATGGTCCCTCATCACATCCCTATCTCAAAATTGGAGAGGTATGGACTTGAAGAAGGAATTTTTCAATTACTTTAATTTCAATTACTTTACTTCAATTTCACTACTTCCTATAGTAAGTTTTGATGAAGTAATTTCTAGCTTTCTTCTGATGTTTTTATTTTGGTAGTTTGTAATATATTATTAAATAGCTATTATTTTTGTCTGTATTTCCTATGACAAAAGTTCACTAAAAATGGAAATTTTTCTAATAAAGAACTGATCAGCAGTCTCTTCAGATAGAATCTGAACAGAAACTTCTGTGCTTTTTTTTTCCCTGAAAGTCAATACAGTTTAGAACCTGCTAATCCTGACTGCATCTTTCACTAATGTTTGAGGTCAAAAAGCTAAATCTTGAGGGGAAAAAATAAATAATACCTGAAAGCTTACAGTAACTAATACACTTTGAAACAGCAATGATAGAATATACTGAATAAATGTATCTTCCACGTGAAGATTTTTATATCTTCTGATGAGTTATGCAACTTATTAGAAACAATGTTAAGAAAAACTATTGTAATTTTATTTTATGATTTTTAATATTGTGCTTGCTTCAAGCTGTGAACTACTGTTGTTCTCTTAAAAAAAAAAAAAAAAAAAAAATCAAGGAAAATTGCACCTAGGTATGTATAAGGATTATTTTTAATGCTAATGTGTGAAGATTATGCAGAAGCATACTTTAGATACGATCCCACTGATTCTTTGACTCACAAACATCCATTAAAATTGAAAGATACATTGTAGATAAGCCAGCTTCTTATGTGCCTGAAAATTGAGTAACAGATTTCTAATTTTAGAGAAATTACCTGTTTATATATTTTTTGATAAAACACAGTCAGGATATGTTTTGAGCTTTTAAGAGGGAAAGTAAATTTACAAGTAAAAAATTAAAAACTGTATAATGTAAAAGCTAAAAGCAAGTTTAATAATTATCGACTTATATAGATTGGTGTAAAATTTTCAAATTATCAGAAAAAGTCTGGAAAGAAAGAAGTATTCAAAATTCCAAAAAATATTGCAATATTATTCCTGAAGGATGCTTTCCCAGGATTTACTGGGATCTTTACTGGACAAAGTATTTCCCCTTCAGCTCAAACTAGCTGTGTGCTCTGGTGGCCAGGCAGGGTCCTGTCCACCTCTCCCCAGATGGCCACCTCTGTCTTGGCACCAAACTATCCATCCCATAAGTTTACCACTAGCTGGCGGAGTCCCAACTCCAGTACCACCTTGCAGGCTCACATGGCCATTCCTGGTAATTCTTTTGACAACAAAAGCTCCTGTGAGACCATCCTTCGCATCTCCATCCTTTTCCCTTGCCAAAATCTGTCATTTCTTCTTCCCCAAGTCCTCAGGAATAGGGGAAGGCAGAGACCAGCATTCTCTGAGCTGCTGTGCCAGGACAACAGAAGGAATCCAGCAGAAGGACCTGAGCTGACTGGGGCCCTGAGAATGTGTCAAACAAGTTACAGAAGTGGCTACTCATGTGGAGAAGATGACTTTGGTTCTGACATGAAGCAGCCTGAAGTTCAGCATGAAGGTCATCTTTTCAAGATGAGGCATATTGAACAATTGATTCAATAAATAAAAAATGAGTAATACTTAAGAAAACGAACTCACAAAAACAACAAAAACAACACATATTTCTCTCTCTATTTTTTCCCCCCTTTTGGACCTTGAGAATCTGCATGGGGATTCTTAAGTCCGTACCTGGTGACCCTGGTATGAAAAAGACATTGCCACATGGAGCAAGAGCTCAGCCAGGGCTGGTGAGAGTCCAGGGCACCCAGCAGTCGCAGCAAAGGCTGAGGGAACTGCCTACAATCAGTATTAAAAAAAGTGAGTGTTACCTACAGATGCTTACTGGGATTGTGGAAGATGATGAAGCCTGGCTTTTCTCACAGGTGCTCAGTGACAGGAGCACAAGCGGCACCAGACACATGCTGCAGCATGGACATCTTCCAGCTGGGAGAAAAAGACTGTCCCCATGAGGATGCGTTCCCAGAAAGCATGGGGGTCTCTGTCTTCCCCATGATATCTAACCTTGACTCAATCTAGCTGAATGTAACTCCCCTCCTCTGAAGAAAAGCTGTGAGATTTTAGCTTGGACAAGGCTTTGGAGATGATTTATTGTAGCCTTTTGATACATACAGTGGGCTTAAGAAAGATGGAGAAAGACTTTTTCTGATGATCTCTAGTGACAGGAGAATGGGGACAATTTAAATTCAAAGATATATTTAGATTAGAATTAAGGTAGAAATCTGTCACTATGAGGCTGTTGAGGCAGTGTAACAAGCTGCCCAGAGAAGCTGTGGATGCATCAGTGGAAGAGCTCCAGGTCCAGTTAAATGGCACTTTAGAGTAACCTCATCTAGTGAAATGTGTCCCTACCCAGGGTGACACTTAGTAGAATGAAAAGGCTCTCACTGTGAGGGTGCTCAAACGTGGAACAGGTGACAGAGATACAGAGGATCTCAATCCTCCCCAGATTAACCAGATATAAGTAAGCTTCACTGAATCTAACCTAAAGAACCAACAACCAATGCTTGCAAGTTGTATTCCGTTCAGAGGCTTTCCTCAGGAAACGAGTCAAAGAAGAGAAGCTATGAAGCAGCGGTGAAGGGACAGCTGTCCCACTTACCCCATTAGTCCAGTGGACAGTTCAATGGTACAATTTTCTGCATCTATACAAGGCATAGAAAAAAATATAAGAAGTACCCAAGCAAAAGGGGTGCGTTGAGATCCTCTGGTACCATGGCAACACTGATGTCACCAAAAACAACACAACTAACTCAGTTTTCTTTAGTTCAGTAACAGTCTGTATGATTGTTTGCAATTTAGTCTTCATAGGAAACAGAATCACCGCTTTTCTCTCTACCTGAAGAGAATGTACACAGGGGTAAAGTGATGGGGGGACAGACACACTTATACATGCATCACTAAGTAAGAGCATCCGTAAATAAAAGCATGCTACATAAATGCCAGCTGTGGCTAAACAAATAGAATCACAGAATCACTCAGGTTGGAAAAGACATTAAAGATCATTGAGTCCAACGACCTAACCTGACTACCCTAAATAGCCTCTGCTAAATCATCTATCTGAGCAGCACATCCAAATGGTTTTTAAACACATCCAGGGATGCGATCTTTTAGGTAACAAAGAACTTTTTTATAGCTATAGTTTTATAAAGTTATTCTCTCAAGTTGTTCAATATACTTAGAACCAAAAGGGCAACTATGTACCATGAGAAATAACGAAAAATAAGGAGAGAGAAAACGAAGGAAGAAAGGAAGTAAGAACATGTTTATATTGAAAGAATTAAAAATCCACTCTTCAAGTTTCTGAAAAAGAAAAATAGAGATGTTACCATGCAAGGAATTAAGCAATAATTCTTTTTCCAGCAACCAATACAGAAATATGAAGTTCTGTTTGGAAAAATAAATGCTGAAAACAATTAATAATGTAAAAAAATATATTTATTTTCAGAACTCGCTAATTACATACATTCTTCTAAAAGTTTGAGGTTCCTTTATTAAAATAATTTTCTAATCTAGAAGTTACATAAGCACTTATGTGAAAAGGAAAGATTTATAGATTTCTCATGCAAAGGCTGCTCTGAAAGCAATGCCTTCTATTTTATTTTGTTGGCCCATGATATCAGAGGTAGACATCAGTAGTATAACAGTAGAGATTGAACGTTCCCACCAATATCCCACTAGATTTTGTTGCCATGATGGCAGCATAGTGGCAGTCTGTGAAAATTATATCTGACACAGAAGTGCACATGAAACAAAGATATAACTGAATTCCTCCATGTGGAAAAAACAGCATCCATTGACATTCTTCAATACTTGATGAATATTCACAGAGATTTAACAGTCAGTGTTAGCATAGTGTGTTAGGTGGTGTGTTTCAGCAGTGGTGACAGTAATAGTGGATCAAATCTGCTGCTCCAGGCTTTTTTTTTTTTTTTTTTTTTTTTTTAAACAATACGCGCAGCATACAAGCCCTTCTTCAATCACCACCAAAAATGCATAGCTAGTCATGGTGACTACATTGAAAAATAATCTTCTGTAGCTTAGAACTTATTCTATTTAAATGGAAACTATATTATATAAGATTATGATGATACAATTTGATAAATGGGAAGCATTACTTTCAGAGCAAAGAAAATATTTAAGGGAATGTATTTAAATCTTATTTAATTTATTGTGACTTTCTAAAAGATAAACAAAGTCCAAGTGTCCCATAAAAAAAAATTTAGTATTTCTAAATCAATTTTTCTGAAGGAGGGCCACAAAGATGATCAGAGGGATGGAACACGTCCCCTGTGAGGACAGGCTGAGGGAGTTGGGCTTGTTCAGCCTGGAGAAAAGAAGGCTGCAGGGTGACCTCTTAGCAGCATTCCGGTACCTAAAGAGAGTCTACAAAGAGGAGGGGAGTCAACTCTTTGAAAGGGTAGATAATGGCAGGACGAGGGGAAATGGTTTGAAGTTGAGGGAGGGAAGATTTAAGTTGGATGTCAGGGGGAAGTTCTTTACAGAGAGAGTGGTGAGGTGTTGGAACAGCTGCCTAGAGGGGTTGTGGATGCCCCATCTCTGAATGTGTTCAAGGCCAGATTTTATGAGGCCCTGGGTAGCCTGGTCTAGCATTAAATGGGGAGGTTGGTGGCCCTGCATGTGCAGGGAGGTTGGCGATCCACAATCCTTGAGGTCCCTTCCAACCCTGGCCATTCAGTGATTCTGTTATAACATCTGTACATTCATTGATTATACAGTATTCCATCAAAAAACCTTAAAAAATCTTTTAAAAATGAACTAGCAATACATACTCTTCTAAAGGAAATGCTGAATGATTTAAAAAAGTGTTCAAGTGTAATTGAAAAATGTTTGAGTATGCAACTGAACATTTTGGTGGGATATGTATGCATGTAAAATAGATTTTTTTTAAATCTGACTTTGATTATGCATCCACTGATGCATAACAAATGTACTTGTATGGGATACACATTGCTGTTGCAGATCACAAACCTGTGGTGCCTGAGAATATCCACCAGTAACTTCACTACAGCTAGACATTTAAAAATAATGGACTGCTCAATTTGCTGTGGTTTCAAGAAGTTGATACAAAAATAAAACATTTTTTGTATCAGACTAAATATATGTTAAAAGAATGAAAAATATATGTTAAATTTTAATATTTCATTTAAAAATTGTACCATTCTTAGGTGCTGAGTTGATGACAGGGCCTGCTGGGCTGCTGTGTGTGTCTGGGGTGCCCTGTGCTGGACACAGCCAGAACCAAAATAGACCCATACCTATTACTGTTAACCACTAGAGATAAGAAATTAGCTGAAGTCTGTTCTCACTTACTTTCATACCAGAATAACAAACACTTGCAAAGAAACAATCACAACTATTTCTTCCTGGGGAGTAGGTAAACAACCCACACTTTAAATACTTATAAAAAAAAAAAAAAAGTTATTTTTGATCCTAAATCTGCAAAACTCTACTGTTTGAGGAGTACCATGGAGCAAATGAGGAAAATCACCAATTTTTATGATCTTCAAGATAAGAAGTCCCCTCTATGTAAAAACAAATAAGAAAAAAAAAAAGAAAAAAAAAAAACATGCTAGAGAGTACATTAGAAAAGAATTAAGCTTTCAAACAGAGCATGTTTTCAAAGAGATCTTCAAATGTTTTCACAGTTCATTTCCCTCACTCTCCACTGTTTTAATACAAGTACTGAGACATGCACCTGTAATATCAGAAAAAGTAAATACCAAGCTATGCTTGCAGATGTTGAACTGTGACTATGCTGGCTGAAAATCAATTACATAGAAATTGTAGAAATATCCAGAATAAAAATATCTAAAGAGAAACAGAGAAAAAGAGGGTTGGATGCTTCGGATAACTCTTAAGTGTTCTATTCACTGTCACAAACAAAGCTACTAAGTTTACAGTGACTGCTGATAATTTTCTCAAATCTGTGATTCTTTTTTTCTCCAAAATGAAAAACAATTTTAATTACAATGATTTAATACAGTTGCTACAAATATGAGAACATGATTAGACAAAACATATGCTTCAAAATGTTTCTTCCTATCTATCATTTAATATTTTTATGCAGTTCCATCACTTCTATGGTCATAGAAGTCCATCTTTTCATTAAGACAGTTTAGTGAACATTATTATTATGAGTAATAAAATATTATGAGAGGTTGGCAAAGAACCATTTACATGGATTATGAGACCACATAAGTATCTTCACAATTTAGGTGGAAAAAAAAAGTGTAAAAGAATAAATATGTATTCATATGTTTACATACATATGGACATATAGTTCATTCAGCATAGGGAGTTCCAGTGGCCATCAAGACACTTCATCAGTTTTTTGATCGTTTGTTTGTGAGCATAGGCTGATGAAACAAAATGTCCACTATATCTATCTAGTGGCACTGGACAAAAGAAAATTGGTTAGGTTCCACACAAGTTAAATAGTGGCTTTCTTATCTACTTTAAATATTCCCTGTGATATTTTGATGTAATATATAGTTTTGGAGAGAATGGAGTTTCTGTGAAGTACATATGGCAACCATAGGAGAGAGTGATGGAGATATGAATAGTTGGTAGCAATAGCATGACAATGGCAAAGGAAATTACAAGTATCACAGAAATTTTTCTAATGATGAATACAGCTGATGAATGTGGAATTAATAGTGAAGAGGAACAATGGTTTCACTTAAAGTCACTACAGGCAAATAGGATTAACTTGTCAAAATCTGTTCAAGCTCTAATTTTTAGCACTTCAATATTTTCAAAACAGTTATTGTAAATATTCCTTTCAAATACTTATGGCTTAAGCCTTAACAGCATCTCCAAGTCTAATTTTTTTTTCTCTTGTAAATATTCACATGACCAAGATTTTGTTCACTGTACTATCTAAGGAGTAAATAATCTCCATAAAAAATGTTCATTTCTTCATAAAACGATAAGGTCTGACTTGTTTATTTTTCTTCTTTTCTCTCCTTCTTATCTTAAAAAGTGCTGTCAAAGACTGTTCAATAGGAATGCTACTGTTTTTTTTGTTGTTGTTTGTTTGTTTGTTTGTTTGTTTTGTATGCATTAATCTGCTGCAGTATTGTGATTGAAGGAACTATTCGTATGGCAATGATTCTGCAGGAGCTTATTATGAACTTCAAAAATCAGTGATAAAATACAATATATATTGTAGTTGTCATAGCCTCCAGATGCCTTGAATTTGCTGATTGTCTAAAAAATTCATAAATGGGAACATGACGAGAGACATCTATCTATCATGTCTCTTTACTCTCTGTCTCAAAAAGAGCTTGAATATAAATATTCCATCAGCTTTGCATTAATGAATTCAGTGGATACTTTGCCTTCTGTAACATTACTTTCTTTCCTATGACTTGCTTTTTGATAAATTTTTCCTATGGCTTGCTTTCTGCTAAATTATGTCACTGCAAATGTAAAGATCCTTTCCCCTCTTTTGAGTGTATTAAATATATTATATGTACCTGAAACTCTACAAAGGGGATGGGGGGCAAAATGCCTCCTATACTGTCAGAGAAGAGCAAGTCTGACACTGCCTTATGACACTAAATATGGACAAGTCTCTGGAGCTGGACAACATGTATCTCAGAGTCCTGAACTAACTGACTGATGTGGTTGCCAAGCTACTCTAAATCATTTCTGAATATTCATGGCTGTCAGGTGAAGGTCCTGGCAAGTGGAAAAAGGAATCATCACTCCCATTTTTAATAAAGGGAGAAAGGAAAATCTGGGAGACTATCGACCAGTGAGCCTTACCTGTGCCAGGGAAGATCACAGAGCAGAACCTCCATGAATCTACTCTAAGGCATGTGCAAGAAAGGGGAGGGGGGTGATTCAAGAATGCCAACACAGCTTCATCAAGGATAGACTATGCCTGACCATAGAAGTGCTCAGGTTGGAAAAGACCTCAGAGACCATCAAGTCCAACCACAACCTAACCAAACTTACCCTAATTCTAACAACCCTCTGCTAAATAATGTCTCTGAGCACAGTAAACAAATGGTTTTTAAACACATTCAGGAAAGGTGACTCAACCCTGCCTCTGGGGAGCCTATTCCAGTGCTTAACAACCCTTTCTGTAAAGAAGCTTTTCCTGATATCCAGCTTAAACTTACTCTGGCACAACTTGAGACCATTTTCCGTCATCCTGTCACCAGTGAGAAGAAACCAACCCTGCACTTGCTGTAAGCACCTGTCAGGTACTGGAAGAGAGTAATAAGGTCTCTCTTCAGACTCCTTTTCCCCAGACTAAACAGCCCAATTCCTTCAGTCGCTCCTCATACGGCACATTTTCCAAGCCCTTCACAAGCCTTGCAGCCCTTCTTTGGACCTGCTCGCACCCCATGTCCTTTCTGTATTGAGGTGCCCAAAACTGAACACAGTACTCGAGGTGAGGCCTCACCAGTGCTGAGTACAGGGGCCAAATTACTTCCCTAGTCCTGCTCACCACACCATTCCTGATCCAAGCCAGGATGCCACTGGCCTTCTTGGCCACCCGGGCACACTGCTGGCTCGTATTCAGCTGACTGTCCATCAATATACCAGGGTCCCTTTCTGACAGGCAACTTTTCAGCCACTCCTTCCCAAGCCTATAGGGTTGCCTGGGGTTGTTGTGACCAAAATGCAGGACCTGACACTTGACACTATTGAATCTCACACGGTTCACCTTGGCCCATCAATCCAGTTTATCCAGGACCTTCTGTAGCACCTTTCTCCCCTCTGGCAGATCAACACTCCCTCTCAATTTGGTGTAGACTGCAAACTTACTGAGGGTGCACTCAAACCCCTCATCAAGATTGTTAATAAAGATGTTAAATAGAAGCGGCCCCTGTACTGAACCCTGGGGGACACTGCTCATGACCAGCCGCCAACTACATTCAACTCCATTGATCACAATTCTTTGGGCTTGGCCATCCAGCCAGTGTTTCACCCAGCAGAGCATACATCCATTCAAGCTATGGGCAGCCACCTTCTCCATGAGAATGTTGTGAGGGACAGTGTCAAAGTCTTTACTGAAGTCCGGGTAGATCACATCGACAGCCTTACCTTCATCCACTAAATGGCTCACCTTGTCATAGAATGAAATCAGGTTTGCCAAACATGATCTACCATTTGTAAACCCATACTTACTAGGCCTGATCCCTTGGTTGACTTTTAATTGGTCCATTATGTCTCCTGAGATTATCTGTTCCATAATCTTCCCTGGTACTGAGGCGAGACTGATAGACCTGGAGCTACCAGGATCATCTTTCCGTCCTTTTTGAAGATGGGTGTCACATTTGCCAGTCTCCAGTCCACTGTGACATCCCCGGTTAGCCAGGACTGCTGAAGGATGATGAAGAGTGGCTTGGAAACCACATCCACTAACTCCTTCAGCACTCTAGATGCAATCCATCTGACTCCATGGACTTTTGAGCATTCAGCTTCTGGAGCAAATCCAAAACCATCTCATCGTGGATTATGCAGGGCCTATTCTGTTCCCCATCCCTATCTACCAGTGCAGGAGGCTGTGTTCCCAGGGAGTAACAAGTCTTACTATTAAAGACTGAGGCAAAGAAAGCACTTAATACCTCAGCTTTATCCTGATCCTTGGTCACCATGCTGCCCTCGGTGTCCAACAAGTCATGGAGGTTCTCTCTAGCCCTCCTCTTGCTGTTGATATATTTATAGAAATATTTGTTGTTGTCTTTTATCTTAATGACCAAGCTCAGTTCTAACTGGGCTTTGGTTTTTCTAATTTTCTCTCTGCACAGCTTCACTCCATATCTGTAATCGCCTGGAACAGCTTGAAAAGCGGGCTCATGTAAAATCAAATGAGATTCATCAAACCAAAATGTAAGGTGTTGCCACTTGGGTTGGAGCAATCTCAGATATGTGAACAGACTGGGAGAAGTACTCAATGAGAGCAGCTCTGTCAAGTAGAACTTGGGGGTCCTAGTGGATAAAGAGCTGGATGTGAGCCAGCATTGTGCACTTGCAATTTGGAAGGCCAACAGTATACTGGACTGCCTCAAAAGAAGGGCAGCCAACTGGGTAACAGGAAGAAGTTGTCCCCCTCAGTTCTGTTTTTGTGAAGTCACACCTGAAATACTGTGCCCAGGTCTTAGGCCCTGAAGACAATGAAGATGTGGAGCTGTTGGAATCAGTCCAGAGGGCAGCCACAAAGATGATCAGAGGGCTGGAGCACCTCTCCCGTGAGGTTCAGGAAGTTGGGCTTGTTTATACTGGAGAGGAGGATTGTTTTTCTGGGGAGACCTCATTGCGACCTTCCAATACTTCAGAGGAGTTTATGAACTGGCAGAAAACCAACTTTTTTCATGGTCTATTAGTGAGAACGGGCAAGAATGGTTTTAAATTAAAAGAAAGGAGATTTAGGTTAGATGATAGGAGGAAATTTTTTATTCACTGTGGTAAAGGACTGGAAAAGGTTGCCCAGAGAAGATGCAGATGCTTTTTCCCTAGAGGCATTCAGTGCCAGTCTGGATCAGGCCCTGGGCAACCTGATCTAGTGGTTGATAACTATGTTCATGTGAGGGCATTGGAACTACATGATATTTAAAATCCCTTCCAACATAAGTCATTCTATGATTTTAAAATGAAAGCTACAACTCCCGTTGACTACAGTATATTTTTTTTTAATGTTAAATATTTTGTTTGCTTCTCTTCCCACACAGTTAAAATCTTTTCTAAATTTGACATCAGCACTTATTCACAGAGAGAAATGTAAAGAACATTTTCAATCTTACTGTAGAGGGAGCCTTTAATTAATTAATTAATTAATTAATTACTTTTTGTGACTTCCGAGAGATCTATTAGAAAGTAACGTCGCAGATCTCATCTGCAGTTTCAAACATAGAAAAATCTCAAAGCAAGAAGGCAAGCAAATAATTAAATGAATAAGAGCACCTTGAAAGGAAATATTTTGTAATTTTACAAACTTCTCTAGGGAATAGATGTCATCTCTAATTCTCTTTTAAAGTTGAACCTTTTTTTTAATTCACATTGCTGTGTAAGGAAGAATGTAGTTTCCATTTCTGACACACAAAAAATAATGTGTATTTTATCAGCATACTCAAGAAAAATAAGAACAAATCAATATGGCAATTAATGACCACGTATTTCAATATGTGGTTTAATGAGAGTTCTTAATACTCTGAGACTAATAACCAGATTGCTGTATTGTGCAATGAAATATTTTTCTTAAGCACTAAGTTTATGACTTTCCAATTAAACCTTTACTATGAGAAAATGTGCAAGTTCTACATCTGAAATATGTTCTCAAATATTCTCTAAATAAAAGACTGCATTCAATATAAACCTACAAACTTGAAGAAAAATATATGATTGTAAGGTATTAAGCAACCTTTTGCTTTAGGTAATGTTTCAAAAATTTTCACAAATTGGATTAGATGCCCATGTTTTAATCAGGCTTAAAAAATTGCTACTTATCTATACAGTCAGTTTCTTCACTGACAGCAGGATTAATCTGCAAATCTCACTGGTTAATGACAATGCTTCAATATACAATACTAATTATAGGGCTAAAAACTTTGCTCCTGCTGAATTCCATATCTATGGAACAATGTAACTTTACATAAGTTGCTCCAAATAATGCATTTGAAAACAAGTTTGGAACTCTCAAACATTATTCTGTTTTTCCAAGAAGTCATAAGACAGTGAACTTTTCTTCTCAACTGCGCTGCTGCTGTCTACTGGTTTCAGCATACTGACTCAAGGACAGCCTGATTCCTGCTTCTAAAATCTAACAGTATTTTAGGAGAGGGTTTTTTTGTTTCTTTGTTTTGTTTGTTTTGTTTGTTTGGGAGGAGAAAGAAAAAAAAAGTTCCTATAGACATATAAATGTAAAACATTATTATTAATGTCATTAACAAAATACTGAAATAACTTATAATACTAGCAGTTCAATGCTTCTCTTCAAGGAAAACAAAAGGTTAGGTTTCTTACTTCAGTTGTCTGTGAAGACAAATTTTATCAGTATTTTTTTAGTTGATTCATTATTTCCTTGATAGATGTGTTTTATTTTTCTCCAGAAATATGCAGTCTTTCAAGCAGACAACTTTTCATTTTGTTAGCCAACTATGCTTTTCCTCACATTTAGTTTCAGACTCCAAATTCATCTTGTAACGTGCTTACAGTGCATTAGATATCAATTTAATTAAAAAAAAAAAAAAAAGGAAACAAAACAAAAACCTAAAACCTTTTGCTTGTAAATATTTTTGGCTAAAAAAAAACAAAAAAAAAAACCTACAACTTAAAAATATTTTCTTTTTTTTGTTGTTGTTTAAAAAAGTGTTGGATTAAAAAAAAAAAGTTGGTTTCTGTCTCCATATACTTGTATTTGTATTCAAAGTAGATATACTTAAATGTAAAAAAATGTAATCATGATGTGAAATCAACCATGTTATAGTGTTGGCTACACTTAAAACAGCATATAAAATATTTTAATAGAGTGATGGCAAATTTGGTTCATTAAGAGCCTTGTACACAGTGCTACCTAATACTTCAGATGATCACTACCTTTTTGAACAAGAACCAACTTGTTGTAGGATAACCTACAGTTCCTCAGATAACAAATACAATGTGTTTTCTTACAAACGTATCCAACACCCGTGAATTCCCCCAGCACAGCCCTACCAACACCGCAGCAAGTTTGATTTGATTTTTCAGCTAAGTTATTTCAGCTGTTAAAAAATTATCTAAGTTTAATCTAAATTTTAAAATGAGGCTTTAATTCTTTGCATGGAAATAGGAAAAATAATACCAGAATGTGATTCTCAATAGTGTTTAATGAAAGCACATAGCCAAGTCAAAACAACAGAAATCACAAGATATTTTTGCTAGTTAATTAACATAATTGCTAGTTACCATGACAAAGTGTTTCAATAGGCCTTAAATCACTTGATGTCAATGGAAGAGTCTTCAATATAGGTGCTTCTTAACTTGTTCTAACTTTTTTTTTTTTTTTTTTTTTAAGATAAATCTCAAGTATTTATTTCCCCTAAAACACCTACAAGAATACTGTACTAAATTTGCATAGAAATAGGACATCAGACATTTACAGTTTGCAGGCATGTGGACTTCACGTAAGCACCCACAGGATCAAATTCAAGGAATGGTATTTAGAAACTACACTTGCTTTTCTTAAAACTTGATCTGTTGTGCTCTTAACCACTTGCACCATTGCTCATCTCGTTTTTTTTTTTAGAAGAGATTCTAAAGTTATACTCAAATATTAAAGGAAAAATCTCTGAAAAACATGTCATATTTAGACAAGATGAGCTTCTTCAATTGAATTTTTACTTGTTTTATTTTTATCTTTGTCATCAGGCAATGAATTATGTCTTGTTTCCCTCTCAAGACCCAGCATGAAATGTATCTGAATGCTATCTTTTCCTCAACTGGTCTATTCAAGTCTTCTGCAAAAACAATTTTGAAGATCAAAAGTAGTGATTTCAAAGCACTCTTACTAATTCTAATGCTGTATTTCCTATAGAAGAGCTAACTAGAAACTCAGAATAAAGGATACAGTAAATATTAAATTAAGCTCCAGTTATTACAATTAGTAATCCTGGAATATCTTCATGCATTTTAGCAAAAAGCACTTGAGATTCAGATTTAATCTGAAATTCAAAGACAGTTTCTATTTACATTTTTTTTTTTTAAAGGAATATAATGGAAAAACTTACAGTAGGAGCAACCGTAGACCTCAATTCTTAACCCAATTTGGCCTTCTCCATTCCAATCTAAAGGAACTATACGTACATAGCGAGCAATGACTGGGTGTTGCAAATCATGTCGGACCACACTATCAGAGTTTGTGTTTCCAGGAAATGCCTAAGGGAAAGAATAAGAAAATTATTTTATTATTTCTATCTCATACACTGTAAAGATTCTGTTATGAAGGAAAATTTTAGGTAGTGAAGACCTCCGAGTGACTAGTTAGCACTTAAGTTTGGTTAAAATGTTTTCTTTGATACTGAGCAAATGAACAGTGGTTTTAAAAAGTTTTGTAGTGCTCACAACACAAACACTGTAGCACTGGAACCTCGTGCTTTCTCCACAATAGATACAGTAAATTCAGATAAGAGCTGCTGCTAGATAAGAAAGTATTTTGCATCACTGATCCATTGCTCAGTTACTAAAACATTTATAAAGATGTCCAAAAGGGTTGTTCTGTGACAAGATACCCATCCTCTAACAGATTACAAACAGCAGTCACTGTCTTGTAAACAGAAACACTGATATATCCTATTTCCTACAGCAGACCCTCCAATTTCTCAAATTTCCAGGAATACAAAGATCTTTCTTTATTTTTTATGTACTACCTTCTGGAAAATGAGCACACAGTTTCTCTCCTAACCATAGTTACCTCCCACAGCAAAATCAGCTCTTTTTTGACTTTGGAAGTCAAAAAAGTACAAAACACAGTACTCTGTCATGGTTTTATAATTTTGTTATTGGTATTCCACACCAAACATCATGTAAAGCACGGGTAATTAAAGAGTTAATACTCCAGTTCCGTGGACTGACATCTTTCTGGATGCCTGGTTCTCAGAAGAAAGGAAGAACTACACATCCCAGGGGACTTCATGTTCAGAGAGGAAGATAAGCCATGGGAGGGAGTCATGGGATCTTGCTCTCTGGCTCTCTTGCTCACTGCCTAGCAGTGTGTGGGTCTGCTCCCCAACCGTGTGCCTTCAGTTCAAAGTAGGCCTTTTAGTTTCGGACACTCTCTCTCTCTTATTTGATTTATTAGCCTCAATTTCAATTATATTATATTATATTGTGTTATCTTGCATTCCGATATCATGTTCAGTAAAATTAAGTTTTCCTCCTTAGATTGTTGCTGCTGTTCTGGTTTCTGGGCCCAGCTCCCATCTCCCTTCCCTTCCCCCTTTTCCGTCCTGTTTTTGGGCCAGGGGGCCTATGGGCTTGCTGCCCCCTGTCGAGGGCACACGTTGATCTAGATAACTCCGTGACAGACTCTCAAGTAAAATTTAAAAATGACTGAAGTAAATTCAGTGCTTCTTTTGTAATTTTGTACCTCTTGGTAAAAGATTTCATAGTACTCTGCTTAAAAGTAAATGATATCTATCTGTTAACATAACAGATTTTATTGTCTTTTCATCTCATGCACAAACCATTTGTTTTCTAATGGTAAATGTTGAAGATTGCCATTTAGTTATTTTCAGCATTTTCAGAGAAACATCATAAGTCTTCATGAGTAATTTTCAATAAAACGAGTACCTTGGAGCAGTAAACAAAGAAAGGTGATCTTTGCCACACAAATAAACCCATATAGAATCCTATAATACATTCAAGTACTGGAAATAAAAAGAAATGAAGAAACAACTAGGCTGTAAATGTATCTACTGCAAAATATAGTCATCAGAATTTTGTAAAGCCAAAAATTTAGGTTGACACTTTGCATATAGATACAGCACTAGATATTTCAGATGAGTATCCATCTTGTATACTGCACAGTAGATCTAGGTGTAGGTAAAGATTCACAGAACCCTTTCCTTGATGAGCTAAAAAAAAATAATGCATGTAATATTTTTTATAAGGTTGGTTGTTGTACTGCTGCAATTATTGTGCTAAATAATGATGAAGACACTCGCGGCTTCATAGTAAAACTTGTTAGGTACAAAAATTAATGCCTGTGAAGCACTTCCATATTTGAGTGCTAAGCATTTATGAGAAATACAATAGTTCTGTATTCTGAGCTGAATAGCAGACAGACAACAACAAAAAGCACAGGCTGAACAAGAACTAAACAATCTATTGAATAACTGCCTACCATCTCAGATTTAATGCTGTTATGTCCTTGTTAGCAATGCCTCTGTACCATCAAAAACTATGGCAGAAAGTCACAGAGATTCAAAGGACCGCTTTGCAACAAGCTCCTCGTATACTGCATGAACATTCTTTCATCCCTGCAGCACTCTCAGCTAAATCAGGATCGCCCCACAGAAATAATTCATTTTCACTGCTAACAGTCTTGCAAATTGGCCGACCACAGCTAGTACCATTTTCAAGACCTGCTGCTTTGTGCTGCCAATCAAGTTTCTTAGCTCCTCTCCCCCCTGCCCCAATGGCAGTCACACTTCATGATCTCTGCTTTCCATGCTGGAGCTGCAGCCAGTTGGACTTAGGTTTCTCAAGTCCCTTTCAGTCTCAGGAGGGAATAAAACAGCCAGAATGGAATGGATGCAATGGGGCTCTCTCTAGGACACCTGCTGCCTCAGAAGAGTTCACATCTACTGGACAGCTACAGAGCTCCTACAAAAGCATCACACACAAACAAGGAAGGAAAGAAAAACCCAGGACACTGTGCAGGGGTCCTACCTCTCACTAGGTGATACCTGTTTATGTCCATCCTCTGTACACGGAACTGCACCTCATCTGTTCCCCACTTCTTCTCCCCCGCTTCGTACAGGCACTTCAAGACATTAGGGGTGACAAAGTAAGGCTCATGGAGAAGACTGGGCGTACAGGAGATCTTAAATCCCTTGCAGCTAGAGCACTGCTGGCACGTACTTGTCTAGATCACGGATATTTTCCAACAAGCACCTACCAGGCACGGCAACCCACAGCCAAAATCTCATTGCCCCTGCCAAGTAGCCAGCCTGTCGAGAGACCTCTCACTAGACTTGCAAACAAGGCTAAAAACATTATTTCCATTTCACAGGCTGGCTTCTCTTCACCACGCATCACCTGCACAAGAATAGATTGGGAAGCACATTACTACGCACCTGAGCATCTTGCTGAGCATGGGCATCATCCACATACATTCCTTCATCTCTGTTTCCCTGCAAAGACACAAGGATAGAAGACTCAGTTCACCAGAGCATCTACTGGAAGCAACTCCTGAGAATTCCCCACTCATGAAAAGCTGCTGGGGATGGATAATGGAGTCCTTCAAAGGGAACACTAGCTTACAAATGAAATGCAGCTCAGATGTACTTTGGGCTTCCTTCTGAAACGAGCAGCAACCCACTTTACTGGGACATTTAAAGAAGAGCCCACAGCACTCATGCACACCCAGAGTCAGAGTTCCCTCCCCGGAGAGGCTGGGTTTGAGGTCATGGGACACACAGGGTGAGAAAAAGCCAGCCTGGAGCTCCTCACCACTGAGTGCAGAGCTGTGCCCACAGCTCTGAACATTCACCCCCTTCTCCCCTCAGCTTGGCTCACCATTGCGAGGGACACGAGGACCCTTCGAAACATGGGAGATGTGTCAGATACGATGCCATCCTCAAGGGAGCAGCCATATTCCAGCAAGAACACACACACAGCACCCGTTAGGAGCAGGGCCACCACCTGGGTGCTGCCCACAACATTTGCCAGCTGTAACCTAGCTAAGTACAGAACTGTGCCCAGGGCTCCCAGCAGCACTGCAGCACTCCAGCCATCATCATTACTGCTACAGCCTCCAATTAAGAAGCGCAGACAGGAAGAAACTGACAAGAGAGCCTTTTGCACTCCTTACGAAGCTTGTAGTTCTCATTAATGCCACAAATCTCTCCATTGGTGCGAAAAGCCAGAATTTCCATTGGGCAACCTTCATCTGCTCCTGCTCCCTAGGGAATCACCAAGGCAAGACTTAAGATACCAGCACCTGCTTGTGACGTGCAACCAGGTTTCTTTAAGAGAGAGAAGACATGCATAACAAAGCAGTAAGTCCTTGGCCAGAACTTAAGCAATACAAAAGGAAGATTTCCAAACCTTCACAGCCCTCCTTAGTTCGTGCACGTCATACATGGTGGTGGGAGTCATCACCCCAATGATCACCCTCTCAAAATTCCCACTCAGCTCCGACTTCAAGTCATCAATCAAATCCTAGAAGGCAAAGAGGAGAAAGGAGTTGGCAGAAGGGACGGCCTTTGAGGACAGAGGAACTGAGCTGTTCAGCACTCCTCTTCAGGCTCCAACCCTCCTTGCATCAACAACTGCTCTGAACTGAACAAGAACAAAACAACCTTGGTCAGGTGAAGTCTCTGCCGACCTTTCTCTTGTAGAGATTGGGTCGTTTTTCACTTTGCGCCCAAGTGACACAACCACGTTCGTGCATCTCTGCAGACCACCCACCCTGCCAGTAGTGCTCTTAGAGGTGACCAGAACTTGCTGACGCTGGGAAACATTTAGTTTGGTCAAGACGTCAGTGATGGCATCTTCATCCGTGCCTGCAAGAAACAAATGGAAGCTAGTCAGGATGCTTGCACAAGGATCAGAAGTGCCCTCTGGTCTTGTGCCACCTCCAGTCCCTCACACAGCCAGCTCTCAACAGCTCCAGGACTACATCGATGCACACAAAGCTGCCAGGACCCACGCCACCAGAGCAGCTGCATTTCGGGACACGAAGGGCAGTTCTGTTTCCACTTTCCAACAATTTTTAGGGCAGTTGTGCAGCAGAGCAGTGCAAGCAGCTATGCTTCCCTCTATCAAACCACCAGAGCAGCCATTCGCAGTGCTGGGGAAAAAATAAAAGTTGACCATGGAGGGAGATCAACTTAGCAAAGCCCTTCATGGCCTTCCTGAGAGCCTGCGCTTCTTGCTCAGCGCTGAAACTTGAGACCCCCTCGATTGTTGCCTAAGGCCACAAGAAAAGGATTTAGCAAAGGCAGACCGACGCACGCAGAGTTGAACTGGAAAAAAAAAAGAAGACAAACATGAAAGATGTGAACACAGAGATAGTAAAACTCCACCCACACAACTGATGCTTCTCTCTCACTTCTGTCTCACACGGCAGCCTGTTCTAGTGGGACTTCCCAAGCATATCAGAAAGAAGCCACGGGGGCACAACTGCATGGAGAACATATCTCCATATTGCTGCCCACGGAGTACCTGGTTTCCAGTGAAACAAAAGCTGGACCACCCGGCATCTGTGTTCAGGCCCACCAGGCCTTCTTCCTAGCAGTTCTCCACGTCAATCATAAAGCAATGCGCTCCCATCATAGCCCTAGTCCTGACTTCTCTTGTAGCAGGTAAGGACCAGTATTCTGCACCATTCCTTTTGCTCTGCTCGGCACTGGGGAGGCTGCAGCTGGAGAACAGCGTCCAGCTCTGGGCTCCCAGTACAGGAGACAGCTGGACATGCTGGAAAGAGTCCAACGCAGGGCTACCAAGATGGTGAAGGGACTGGAACACCTCTGCCATGACAAGAGGCTGAGAGAGAGGGGGCTGCTCAGCCTGGAGAAGGGGAGCTCAGGGGGATCCCACCCACGGCTGTAGAAGTTCCGCACAGAAGTTTGTCCTGATATCCAACCTAAACTTACCCCATGCCTGTGTGTCCTGCGGAACCCCACAGATGTGACAGTGGGCTGCTTCTCAAAGGAAACCAGTGCTCGGCGTCGGGAGCGGTGGAGGAAGCAGCTGATCCTGCCAATAACGCTGCCATCGCGCGTCCCTCCCCGGGACTCCCACACCTTCCTCTCCCCAGCCCGGCTCGGCTCCTCGCAGGCTGCAGACACTGCTGAGGCACTCGCGCTCCAGGCCGTCATCTTCCTCCCGTGCTGCCGGACCGCTCTCTGCAGGGCTGCGCTGAGCTCCTGCTGCTGCACCAGAACCGCAGCTCCCGTGCTGACGGACGGCGGAGCTTCGTGCCGGCACCCACAGCACGCGGCCCCCGGGCTGCTGGCGGCACGGCAGGATGCTCCCGTCCCCGCCTCCCTCCCACCGCCCCTCGGCTCCGGCATCCTCCCGTTATCCGCCTGAGGAAACGAAGGCCCCGCACAGGGCTCTGGACGGGCTGACCGACGGCTGATGCCAACGGAACGACGTTCAACACCGCCACGCGCCGGTCCCGCACTTCGGTCACGACGACCCGAGGCATCTCTGCAGGCCGGGGGCAGAGCGGCTGGAAGGCCGCGCGGAGGAAAAGGATCCGGGGGCGCGGG
Organism: Phasianus colchicus; assembly: GCF_987193195.1. Lineage (NCBI taxonomy): Eukaryota > Metazoa > Chordata > Aves > Galliformes > Phasianidae > Phasianus > Phasianus colchicus. The sequence goes on along the minus strand of NW_028325233.1, from coordinate 581,592 downwards.
CCCCGGGTCCCCGGAAGCGGAGCGGGCGCGCGGCGCGGGGCAGCGCCGCGGGCAGCCGGGCCGGGGCCACGCGGGACGCGCGCGGTGATGACGCAATGACGGCGCGACCGCGGGCGCAAACGACCCCGCCGGGAGCGCCCGCCCCGTTCCGCGGGCCGACCAATAGGAGAGCGGGAGAGGCGGGGCCGAGCGCGGGCTCTCCGCCAATGGCGGCCGCGGGATTCCGTGCCGGGAAAGCGGCGCTCCGCCGCCCCGCGTCCCCGCCGCCGCCCGCCCCGCGCCTCGGGGCCCCGTCCGTCCCGCGTCAGAACGGAGCCGTCCTCCGGAGTCGGCGTCGCGGCGGGGCGCCGCCGGCTGAGAACCGGCGGCTGACTGCGAGCGGCGGGACGCCCGGTGTCCGGGAGCGGCTCCTGGCCGAGCCGGGCAGCCCCGAAAGAGAGGGACCGACCCCGCCGATCGAGACGCGTTCGAGCCCGGCAGAGTCGGGCGGCCGCCTTCGGTTCCGGCTCGGCTCGGCTCGAACGGTCAGCAGCGCCGTGCTGAGCCGCTGCCCCGCAGGCGGAGGACTCGACTGCCGTTTTCTGTATTCACGTCTGTCCGAGAAGAAAGCTGGCGGCGCTGGCGCTGACCAGGGAGAGGGAGGCCGGGGGCCGGAAAGCTCTCGGGCTGCGGCTCCAGGGCAGGCAGAGGAAGTCACGGCGCTTTGCTGCTGAGTTCGTTACCCGACGAAGCCCGACGCGGGGGGGCTGGGCAGACAGTCTTGCCAAAGAGGCCCGTGCTACAGCAAGATTGACAGCACGACGCCTTTTGTTCCCCTTGAGCCCTGGGCAGGCTTCGGGGCGAAAACCAAGAGGAGAAAGAGGGCAGCGGCTGTTCCCCCGGACTGCTCCGTACATTGGTTTACTCTGTGCTAGAAAGGCTGGAGCTGCTTGCAGCGGCTCTGGACGCCTCACTCGTGGGATGGATGCATTGCTGTGCAACTTCCCCATGGCTGGGAGAGGTTCTTCAGATCCTCCCTGCAAACGGGGCTCCCCAGTGACTGCGGATCTGGCTGATGGTAAAGTGCTGGGGCAATTGGTCGTGGATCTTTCTTCACCACTGTGCTCACGTGGCAATGAGTAGGCCCACTGCCTTGCTTATTCCCTTTACTGCTAAGCTTCTCTTTTGGCTATAGACGCTGCCAATATGACTTTGGTTTTATTTTGTCATAGGCAGTAAAATAAGCCTATCCCAAAGACGTTGGTGTCTTTGTTGCAGCTGTTGAGCCCACCGATTGGCACAGCAGCATTAACACATGATGGGCACGTAACTTGGACATCAGGAACGTGACTTCAAAGGCTTCAAAGCATCGGGAATGTCTCCTTTGGAGAGAGACTGAGAGGTTTGGGCTTGTTGAGCCCGGAGAACAGAAGGCTCATGGGAGACCGTGTGGCTGCCTTTCAGTACACGGGGCCTCACAGATCACCCTTGCTGAGGGTGAGCACTATTCCCTCATCGAGGACATTGATGAAGATGTTGAACAAGACCGGACCCAGCACCGACCCCTGAGGAACACCGCTGGTTACAGGTCTCCAACCGGACTCTGCACCGCCAACGACGACCCTCTGCGCTCTGCCAGTCAGCCAGTTCTCAACCCACCTCACTGTCCACTCATCTGTCCACACTTCCTCAGCTTTGTCATAAGGATGTTGTGGGAGACGGTATCAAACGCCTTGCTGAAAGCAAGGTAGACTACATGCACTACATCCACCCAGCCAGTGACAACATTGTAGAAGGCTACCAGGTTGGTCAAGCATGCCCTCCCCCTTGCTGATTACTCCTGATAACCTCCTTTTCTTCCAGTTGTCTGGAGATGGCATCCAGCACAAGCTGTTCCATCACCTTTCCAGGGACAGAGGTGTGCCCAGGTGGCCAAGAGGGCCAACAGCATCTTGCATTAGAAATAGCGTGGCCAGCAGGAGCAGGGAGGGAATCATCCCCCTGTACTCAGCCCTGGTGAGGCCACGCATTGAGCACTGTGTTCAGTTTTGGGCCGCTCACTACAAAAAAAGACATTGAGGCCCTGGAACGTGTCTACAACTTCCTGAATGGAGGCTGTGATGAGGAGGGGTTTGGCCTCTTCTCCCAGGCAACAAACAGGACCCGAGCAAATGGCCATAAGTTGTACCAGAGGAGGTTTAGGTTGGACATAAGGAAGAACTTGTTCTCTCAGAGAGCAGCCAGGCACTGGAATGGCTGCCCAGGGAGGTGGTGGAGTCGCCGTCCCTGGCAGTGTTCAAGAGGCATCTGGATTAGGAGTTACAGGATATGGTTTAGTGCTTGTGGTAGCAATGGTGATGGAAGGATGGTTTTTTCTCCTTTCCTTTTTCTTCTTTTCTTCCCTTCCTTTCCTTTTTTTCCTTTTTTCATTTTGTTTTCTGTTTTCCATCTTTTCTTTCCCTCTCCCCTTTTCTTTCCCTCTCCCCTTTTCTTTCCCTCTCCCCTTTTCTTTCCCTCTCCCCTTTTCTTTCCCTCTCCCCTTTTCTTTCCCTCTCCCCTTTTCTTTCCCTCTCCCCTTTTCTTTCCCTCTCCCCTTTTCTTTCCCTCTCCCCTTTTCTTTCCGTCTCTTTTCATCTCTTCCCCTTTCTTTCCTTTTTTCATTTCTTTTGATTCATTTTGTTTAGTACTTTCTTACTTTTCATCTTTTAGATTCCTTTCTAAAAGAAAAGATAGAATGGGAGACAATAATTAAAGAAACAAAACCTGCTTTGAAAGCCATGGGGCCGGATGGATTGAACCTTGGGGTGCTGAGGGGGTTGGCAGACGTGGCTGCCAAGCCGCTCTCCATCATCCTTCAGCAGTCCTGGCTAATTGGGGATGTGTCCTGGCTGTCCCTGAACGTGTTTAAAGAGCTCTGGATGTGGTGCTCAGGGACATGATTGAGTGGTGGGTTGTTAGAGTTAGGGGAGTATGGTCAGGTTGCGGTTGGACTCGATGATCTTTCAGGTCTTTTCCAACCTGATCCATTCTATGATTCTATGGATTTAACAGCAGCGTTCTTGTGGGAGCTGCACTGAGACTTGCAGTGTCTCTGGGTCCCCAGAATTACTTTCTCCAAGCTGATTCGTAGGTGCTGGCACTTCTTTAAAGCAAGAGCAGCTGCTGATGGGAGGAAGGTAGTTCCGGCTCATGAGCTCCGCAGCATCTCCCAGGATGGTACCAGAGGAGGCAGGAATGATATTGCAGAAGATGAGAAGCTCCCCAGCAGGAAGCCAGAAACCCTGCGGGAGAGTCAGAGCACGTGTGGATGCCCAGGAGGTAATGCAGCCCCAGTATTTGAGAAGCGCGTGGCCATGGAGCTGCGGCCCAAGAACAGAGCTATTCCGCCTTTGCAGAATAGCTGGCATCCCAAGAAGGACTCGTCTGTCCTTGTAAAAAGCAGGGGGAGGGCACGTCCAAATGCTTGCTGGTTGCTTGGGAGCTCAAATCCTCCAAGCTGGAGGCAGCGTGGGGGTAACATCTCCTTGGTCCGATCGTGCAGCACCTGAGCAAGAACTGGCTGCACGAGGGTCATCTTAATTTCTCTGTTCTTTTACTTAAATAAACCCGTTGGGAGACCGTGGTGTTGGTTTCCTAAAATTTGGATCTGGGAGGTGAGCACGCCCTTTGCTTATGATGGAAGCACAGAAGTGATGCGGGCACTCGCTGAGGTCACAGTCATCGCCGAGGTGGGAGCGTTTGTGGCACAGCCGGTGAGCAGAGCTGGTGCTCTGGTGAGCATGCTGCACGCAGAGACTGAGCTGTGAGCTTTCCTTGAGAGATCACCCTGCGAGAGCCCGTCGGAAGCACCGCTGCGGCGTGTGCGTGAGCTGGGCACAGCTCAGGCTGAGCAGGCCGAGCAGGTGAGCTGGGTTTGGTGCTGGGTGGTTGCCGGGAGGTGTCTCAGCAGGAAAGCTGGGCTGGGGTGGGCACGCTGCATCAGCCCTCGTCCCGGCTGGCGGTGAGACAGAGGGAGTTTTCTTCAGGACAGCAACACCAGCCATGTGCTTCAAGGCGCGTAACTATTGAGGAGATGGAGAACGCTTGCTGTCAGAAATCATGGCAGCTGTACAGGAGCTGGGTGTATTTTGGGGACAGTCCTTGTAACCAGCTGGTTTCGAGACATTGCCCTGCCCGAGAGTCTAAACTGCACAGCAGAAGAATGCTGGGAAAATGCTTCTTCCTCACTGTTTTTCACTTGCAGGTTCTTTCCTTAGGGTTCCTTTTTCCTTTCCAAAAGGAGATTTTGGGGATCGAGGCACTTGAAGAGAGAGTGAAGCCAGCTCTTTCCAACAGTGCGGGCAGTCCCTGTGGAGAGGACCCCGGGAACTTGAGCTTCCCCTGAGACGTTCCCCAGCATGTCTCAGCAGGGAGACGGACGCAGTTCCCATCGCTGCTTTGCACGTGGAAAGGTATGGCTGGGTTTCTTTCGCTTGGGTTTCTCCTTTCTCTGGTTTTGGAGCGGAAGGGGTGGAGCAGGGGGAGCCCTGCTGGTCCTTTGTTAGCTCAGTAAGCGGCTGGGTTGTGCACTTGCAGCAACAGGACAGCATTGCCAGGCTCCTTAACCTGCTGGGGCAGGGTGGGAGCAGAGAGCGGGCACTGCCCTCCTGCCAGCTGCGCCTGGTTATGGTTTGCCAGCTGCCCTGGGTTTCTGCTGAGAAGTTTGTTCTAGCTGCCTGCAGTAGTAAAGGGTGGGGAAGAAATAGTGGTGAAGAGCTAAGGCTGTGTACGGTAATTTTGCATGGGTTGAACTGTGGCACCTGAAGTCACTGTTTCCCTCGGAATAATGCTGGTGTTTGCAGGTGTGTTGGTTTAACCCCCCGAAGTGATGTCTGAGAGCGCCCGTCTTCTCCACCTGAACGATGAGAAAGCTGGATATGCCCAGAAATTGCAGCGCGTGCAGATGTTGTGAATGCGCTCCCAAATGTTTCCGTTAGTGATAACTAACGTCTCAGCACTCTGATACCCATCTCTGGCACCATCTGGAACGCTGCATCTCTTTGCAAACGTTGGGTGCCCGTTTCCATGGCCCTTCCTTTATTTCTCTCCTCAGAAGCAGCGCGGCGCGGTTCCCTGTGCTAGGGAGCAGCACCCAGCAGGCTGCCAGAGAACCAACAGCGCCTTGCAGCGCACAGAGGGACGCGATGGGGACGGACCATCCTTAGCACCACGCAAAAGTGAGTCTCTGCAGTCCTCTGTCATGAAGTATGGAAGAATGCATTTTAAGTATTACTTCTGAGCGGTGCAGCACTGCAGGGATGTCCGGTAACCATGGTGGAAGCATTAGAGAGGCCGACAGCAACAGATGGCAGCAGTGAGACAGAAGTGTGTGTGTAAGTGGTGGTGCTCAGAGCTGAGTGCATTCCCTGTAGGGACAAAAAATCCGTGCCTCGACTTTTGCAGCTGATAGCGTTTTGTGTGCTGATGCAGCTTTGCTCTGCAGCATGCAGAGCTGTCAGGCAGACTGGGGTTCCTCTGCTGCCACCTGAGCGGGAATGAGAGCAGTAGTGCTTTGTGCAAGCGCACTGCAGTTTAAAGATCAGTTTCTGTTCTGGCTGTAGAAGAGTGTCTTTTGGTTTTTGTGGTGGACGTGGGCTAACAGGACAGTGCTGCTCCTGGTGTCTGTGAAATCAACACACAATCTGTTGTTGTAGGGACGGAGCCTGCGCGTCCATGGAATGGTGCTGGGCTTGGGGGGAAACGGAAAGCCTCCCCAGGTAAGAAGCTCTTGTGAGCTGTGGTGTGGGTACCTGCCTCTAAATAGGGCTGCATGAAGGGCTGTGTGGGATGGAGGAGAAAAGAAGGGGCACTGCAGATCTGTGCTGACTGCAGAAATGGCACAGCGTTGTAGCAGCAGAAAGGCCAATTGAAGAAACTACGCTTGAGGAGTTTGTGGTTGGCTGTGCTAAAATGCTCCTCCAAAGAGATGCTCTTCATGTCTTTCTTGTTTCCTTTCTGACAGAAGCTGATGCAAGCAGGCTTGCAGTGAAGCGCAGCCTTGCAGGAAGCCAGGGGAGGAGCATGGAGCGTGGCACAGCCCCCAAGAGAGGTACAGACACACAGCAGCATCTGGGTTTGGTGCACTGTCTTTCTAGTTAGGCTTTCTGTCTGTCCTTTCCTGGGACTGCTGTCGTTGCGTGTTGCTTGAGATCTTAATCCCTGGGGATTACAGTTGCCTTTCCTGTCCCAATTGGAAATGGCCCACAGTTCAGCCAAGATCCCAAGGTCCATTGCTGTGAACACTCGAGAGTTCCTAGCATTGTGGCCCATTTTGCAGACCGAAGGCAGTGTGTGACTCTCTTTTAATCTTGCTGCTTCCCCTTGCTTGATTTGAACAGGGAGAGGTGCTGAGCCAAACGGCAAGATGTACGCGAAAGCTCCTCTCCAGGCTCCAGGAGGGCTTCCTGGAACAGCAGGTCCCAGCAGAGGGGAAAGACCTTCCCCTGCAGTTGACAACCACTCCCTCTCCAAGACCATGGCTGCAAGAAAGCGCAAGGGAGTGGAGGAAGAGGAGCAAAAAGCAGAGCTGTGGCCTGCCAAGAAACAAGTGAAGGTGGAGCGCGATGGGGAGAAGGCTCAGAGCCCACATCAGAGCAGAGGCGGTGTGCCAGCTCCAGCAACACACCCTGGGCCTGCCCCAGCGCCGACTGAGCGGTTCCGGACCTCAAAGCGAAGAGGTAGGAAGGTGCTGCAGCTGCCCTGGTGAGGTGCTTCCCTTATCAGGTGCATGGAGTTTGCTTAGGATTTGCTTTGCTTTCTCCTTCTCTCTGCGGAGAGGGGAAAAGAGTAGAAGGCTGCCGAGTCCAATGGCAAGGAAGTGCCAGAAAGTGTAACCCTCTCTTTTCCCATGAAATCCATGACGGCCTTCTGCTTGTCCCACTGGAAATACCCTTCCTTGAGAGGCTTCCTAGCCTGTTTTCATGTACCCATGTTTCCGCGGTTTTGCTGTTGACAAACTGAATTTCTCTCCTCTTTCTCTATAGCAAGACGACAACGACAAAAAGAGAGGAGAGCAGAAATGAAGAAGGCTGCTCTGAGAGCTGCCGCTGCACGTGCAGAGGTGAGTCCTCGGTGAGCACAGACACGGCTCTTGTTGTTCTCTGTCTGTCAGACGTGAAGGGGATTGTAGAATGCTGGGGGAAGCGGTGTCCTACTTTGACGCTCGCTTTCTTTCTTTCCAGTCCTCCACAATGAACAGCCTTGTGGAGATGATGGAGAAGCTGCAGCTGAAGGACTGAGTGGAGGAGCATCAGAAGGCAGCGGCTTCGTGGCAGCAGCCCAACTTGGCACTCTGGTTGCAGTCCATCAATAAACAATTGGAGCTTTGTATTCACAAAGAGCGCATGGCCTGATTTGTCCAGTGGCACTCAGTGAGCTGCTGCACCACCTCCTCATTATTCCACTCGCGGCGCTGGGTCAGAACTCCCACATCTCCATCAGGGGATGCTGCAGGTTATAGAAGCAATGGACGCACCAGTCCTTGGCCCTGCCCATAAACGCACTGCCTGCAAAGCACGTGCACAGAACTGCGAGTAGCACGGCCTGAGCACAGGCGCGCTGAGTTAGAGAACAGCTGTCTCGAGCTGTCTGAGTTTCTCGGGGCAGCACTGAGCAGAAGTGAGCGTGTGCCCCTCACCCTGCAGGCGTCTCTGTTGGGGGAAGAGAGGCTCCTGATCCCAGAAGGCAGAGGTGTTCTCCTGACTTCTCTGCAGTGCTACCTTGCCTCATTGTCCCCCCTCTCTTCAGCCGTTTTGATGCTACTTTTCATCCTTTGGGCAGAGCTTGAGTCACTCTCATCATCGCACAGCTTTGTACTGAGCGGTGTGGAATTTTCTGGCTTTGCTCTTAAAAGCCTAGGCTGAAAACTGCAGCGTGCATGCTTAGTTTACATGGGGACATGGGGGGGGACATCCCCTAACCCCCATTATCGAAAAATAAACCTTAATTGCAAAAGTGAGGGGTGTCAACCCCCGACCCATGGGAACAAAGTGGTCCGTGGGGGTGACACTGTGGGGGTGTCCCCATCTCCAGTACGTGACACCACCAGGGTGCCATGAAGGTGTCCCCAACTTTGGTGGTGTGACAGCACGATGCTGTGTCCCCACTTCTCCAGGAAGTCCTCCAGCTGGTTACAGTGTCCCCAGCTTCAGCTCAACGTCCCCAGGGGGTCCTTTTGTCCCCTCTGCATGACGGTGACACCCGATGCTGGCTGCCGAACACGACACCCGATGACGATGACACCGCGTCACGGCTGTGCCACGCTGGTGTCACACAGTCCCCTCTGGTGGTGGCACAGAGTTCACCACCGTGCGTGTCCCCATCCTCATGTCAGACGATGGTGACAGCGCCAGAGGACTCCAGTGTCACCAGGTCCAGCTCTAGGCGGGCCTGGAGGGGTGACAAAGAACAGTGAGAGGCTCAGTGACAGCATGGTGACAACACAGAGCTGCCTGTGCCTGGCCCCATGCGGTGGTCAGAGTACAGGGAATGGTGTCACCCGATAGATGGTGGCACACAAGTGATGGTGACACCAGATGACGGTAACAACAGTGACAGCCAGGGATGGGGACACTGCGTCACGGCTGTTCCACATCGAGGTCACCCTGTGTCACGGTGTCACCCGAAGACAGTGACACTCAACGACTCCCAGTGGCATCCAGTGAAGGGAAGCACCAACAATGGTGACACCACCGACCCCATGTCACACCCACAGCAGACCCCACATGTCCCCCGACTGTCCCCAGCCCCCCTCCCTGTACACTCCTCGTCACCTCTTCAATGAGGATGGCACCGCTCTGCAGTTGTGCCAGTCCTCTTCTTGGTTGCAAGTGTCCCATTTGGTTTTGTCATCCAGTATTTTTGGGAGAAAACGTGTGGTAGTTCTAAGAGAAGGGGTATTTCTGGGAGAAAATATCCTCTTTTTGGAAGAGAAGGTGAAATTTACCACTGAAATGTGGTATTTCTGGGAGAAAATGACATACTTGAGGGAGAGAACTCGGAAATGGTGGGAGAGAATGTCTTCTATTCGAGAGCAACTGTGACATTTTTGGTGTGACGACTGGTCCTTTGGGGAGAAAATATGGTAAATATGGGAGAAAATGTCCTCTTGAGGAGTGTCAAGTAGTACTTTTGAGAGAAAATGTCAGGTATTTCTCAGAAAACTGCTGTTTCTGGGAGATAGTAGCATCCTTGGTTGGAAAATGACAGGTGTTTGTGAGAAAGCTGGTATTTTGGGAAAAAAGGCCGTATTTTTAAGACGAAGCTGGTATTTCTGGGGGAATATGTCCCGTCTTTGGGAGAAAAGTGGTCTATCTTGGAGAAAATGTCGTGTATTTGGGAGAAAAACTGGTCTATCTGGAAGAAACTGCCATTTTTCTGGGAGTAAGTGTGATCCTGAGGAGCGTCAAGTAGTATTCTTGGGATGAAACGTGAGGTATTTCTAAGCGTAGTGGTATTTCTGGGAGAAAATGTCTTGTTTTGAGGGGAAAAGATCACATGTATGTGAGAAAGCTGGTATTTCTGGGAGTAAACGCCATATTTTTAGGAAAAAATGGGTATTTCCCAGATAATCGGTCACATAGTTGGAGAAAAGTGGTCTATCTGGGAGAAAATGTCCTTGTTTTTTGGTGGAAGAGATCATGTGTAGGGGACTAAAATAGTGTTCCCGGATGAAAATGTCACGTATCTGTGAGAAAAGTGGTATCTGTGGGTCACAGTGCTGTTCCCCAGGGGTCGGTGCTGGGGCCTGTCCTCCTCAAGATCTTTCTTGATGAGCTGAGGGCACTGAGTGCACCCTCGGGAAGTTTGCGGATGACACCAGGCTGGCTGGAAGTGTGGATCTGCCTGGGGGTAGCGAGGCCCCACAGAGGGATATGGACAGGCTGGAGAGCTGGGCTGAAGCCAATGGGATGAGTTCCAACAAGGCCAAAGGCCAGGTCCTGCGCTTTGGCTGCAACAACCCCAGGCGACGCTACAGGCTGGGGGCGGAGCGGCTGGAAGATGCGTAGAGGAAGTGGACCTGGGGGTGTTGATGGATGCTGGGCTGAAATGAGCCAGCAGTGTGCCCGGGTGGCCAAGAAGGCCAATGGCATCCTGGCCTGCATCGGGAACGGTGTGGCCAGCAGGAACAGGGCAGTGATTGTCCCCCTGTCCTCAGCTCTGGTGAGGCTGCACCTCGAGTGCTGTGTCCACTTTTGGGCCCCTCACTGCCAGAAAGACATCGAGGCCCTGGAGCGGGTTCAAAGAAGGGCGCCAAGGCTGGCGAGGGGTCTGGAGCACAGAGCTCACGAGGAGCGGCTGAAGGAGCTGGGGTTGTTCAGTTGGAGAAGAGGAGGCTCAGGAAGACCTTACTGCTCTCTAGAACTACCTGAAGGGAGCTTGTAGAGAGCTGGGCTTCAGCCTCTTCTCTCATGTCACTAGTGCCGAAAAACGACGTTATAACCCACAAATATCAGTGTTCTCCCAAATACACGATGTTTTCTTCCGGAAAGATCACTTTTCAATCCTAAATATGACAATTTGTTCCAAAAATGCGATATTTTCTCCCGGAAATACAAGCATTCTCCAAAATCCATGATATTTTCTCCCAGAATGCCAGCTTTATCAGAGATATATGAAATTTTCTTCCAAAATTATGATATTTCCTCCCAGAAATATCAGTTTCCTTAGAAATACTTCACGTTTCCTCCAAAAAATACAACATTACAATACCCCCCCTTCCCCATAATGTGATACTTTCTCCAGGGAGTCACAGTTTTCTTAGAAATACCTCATGTTTTCTCCAAACAATATGACATTACAATCCTCAGTATGACATTTTCTCCCAAAAATAGGACATTTCCTCCCAGAAATACCAGTTATCTTTACAAAAATAGGACTGCAGCCATCGGAGATCTGCTGGAAGGACAGACGGCCAGCTCCAGGAGCTCCAGGAGGCTCCTGGAATGCAGCCATGGTCACTTTGTGCTCCGGGCGTTGGGCAGACCGACCAGAGGTGAAGCGTGGCTGGATCTGCTGCTCAGCAGTGCGGAGGAGATGATGAGTGAAAGGCGTTCAGGTTGGGGCAGCCTGGCTGCAGTGAGCACGGCTTGTGGGGTTGGTGATCCGAGGGATGTGGGCAAGGCAAGGAGTGGGGCAGGACCTGAGCTTTGGGACGGCGAGCTTTAAGCTTTCACGGGCTGATGGCCCAGATCTCTCGGGATCTGTCTGTAAAAACAAAGATGGTGAGCAAAGCTGGCTGCTCTTCAAGGCTGCCTTCCCTTCTGAGAGCACAAGAGCTCTCCGTCCCTCTGAATAGAAAGCAGAGGACGCAGGAAGCCCATCGGCTCGGCGCAGACCTGCTGGGCAGCTGGGGGCAAAGCAAGGAGCAACGAGCTCTGCTAACAGGCCGTGTCACCTGGAGCAATACAGGGCTAACAAACAGGCCGTGTCACCTGGAACAATCAATACAGGGCTAACAGGCCATGTCACCTGGGAAGAATACAGGGATGTCTGGACCTGCAGACGTGGGATCAGGAAACACAAGGCGCAGAACTGAACTTGGAGAGGGACGTGAAAAACAACAGGAAGACTTTCTACACGTGCATTGGCCAGAAGAGACAGGTCAAAGCAAGTGTGCCTCCTTTGTAAATGTAAAAGGAGAACTGCCTGCAACAGATGGAGAGAAGGCTGAGGTACAGAATGAGTTCTGTGCCTCGGTCTTCACTGGCAGCCAGGATTCCAGAGTTTGTCACGTCCCTGAGCCCTGCATCCATAAACCTCCAGGTGGGGACCGGGGTGGTAAATACCCCCTGCTGTGAGGGCAGAGCAGAGAGACTGCCTGATGAGATTGAACGTGTGCAAGTCTATGGAGCAGATAGATGGTGAGATGTGAGACTGAACGTGTACAAGTCTATGGGCAGGATGGCGTGCATCTCAGGGCTCTGAAGAAGCTGGCTGCCAAGCCGCTCTCCATCATATTTGAGAAGTCGTGGCTGTCAGGTGAGGTCCCGGATGCCTGGAGGAAGGGTCATGTCACTGCCGTTGGCAAGAAAGGGAGCAAGGAGGACACGGGAACTACAGGCCGGTGAGTCTCACCTCTGTGCCTGGGAAGATGATGGGACAGATCCTCCTGGATGACATGCTTGATCACATGAGGAGTGAGCGTGTGATCCGAGACAGCCAGCACGGCTTCAGCAGGGGAAGTCATGCTTAACCAATCTGGTGGCCTTCTGTGATGGAGTGACGGCATCGGTGGACAAGGGGAGGGTGACCGATGTCATTTCCCCGGACTTGAGCACGGCCTTTGACACGGTCCCCCACCACATCCTTATCTCCAAACCGGAGGGATGTGGATTTGATGGGTGGACCACTGGATGGATAAGGAATTGGTAGTAAGGCCGCAGACAAAGAGTGGTTATTAATGGCTCTATGTCCAGGTGAGGCCAGTAACGAGCGGCGTCCCCCAGGGGTCTGTCTTGGGACCGGTGCTCTTTAGCGTCTTTATCAATGACATGGATGGTGGAATCGGGTGCACCCTCAGCAAGTTTGCTGACGACACCAAGCTGAGTGGTGCGGTTGACACGGCTGAAGGAAGGGATGCCATTCGGAGGGACCTCGACAGGTTGGAAAGGCGGACCGGGGTGAACCTGATCAGGTCCTACACAGCACAGTGCAAGGTTTTGCACTTGGGCCGGAGGAATCCCAGGCATCCATACAGACTGGAAGGAGCGGTCCTTGAGAGCAGCCCCGTGGAGAAGGACCTGGGGATCCTGATAGATGAAAAGCTTAGCATGAGCCAGCAGCGTGCCCTTGCAGGTGGGAAAGCAAATGGGATCCTGGGCTCCATCAGAAGAGGGGTGGCCAGCAGGGACAGGGAGGTGATTGTCCCCCTCTACTCCGCTCTTGTGAGGCCCCATCTGCAGTACTGTGTCCAGATCTGGAGCCCTCAGTACAAGAAAGACAGGGAGCTGTTGGAGAGGGTCCAGAGGAGGGCCACAAAGATGATCAGGGGACTGGAGCACCTCCCTTATGAGGACAGGCTGAGGGAGCTGGGCTTGTTCAGCCTGGAGAAAAGAAGGCTGCGGGGTGACCTCATTGCAGCATTTCAGTACCTAAAGGGAGCCTACAAGCAGGAGGGAAGTCAACTCTTGGAAAGGGTAGAAAACTGCAGGACGAGGGGAAATGGTTTGAAGTTGAGTGAGGGAAGATTTAGGGTGGATGTCAGGGGGAAGTTCTTTACAGAGAGAGTGGTCAGGTGCTGGAACAGCTGCCCAGAGAGACTGTGGATGCCCCATCCATCCCTGGAGGTGTTCAAGGCCAGATTGGATGGGAACCTGGGCAGCCTGGTCTAGTGTGAAATGTGGAGGTTGGTGGCCCTGCATGTAGCAGGGGGGTTGGAGATTCATGATCCTTGAGGTCCCTTCCAACCCTGGCCATTCTGTGATTCTGCTATTCTGTGTCTTCTCCCTGATGCCAATTGGAAGTGATATCCTTTAGTCTTCAGTATAACAGACATTCTGTGACTGTGCTTGAAGACAGTCTCCCTTGAGCGTTTTAGTTGTGCTTGTTTAGTGCTCGTAAAACCAACTGTGCAAGTGCTGCTCTCCTCCCCGTTGTGAGGGGATTGCTGGCAGGAGCTAAGCAGTTCCCACAGGCACATCCAGCAAGGAGCTGCCGTGGCAGATGGGCAGGTGGAGCAGCTGTCTTCCAACCTGTCCACTGCAGCAGTTGGCATTCTGTAAGCTACTCTTCCCCAGTTTGCAGAACGAGTATCAAAAGTTGATACTCTTTTGTGAAAGAGTAAATGCGGGTTGAAAAAAGAGGCGATATGACATTCCTGACTGCAGATAAACAACAGCACAGATGCTGGTCACCGCCGCAGAAAAAGCTGGACTTGTTCATGAAGCAGCTTATCCATCTGTGTTGGGATTTTGTACAGCTGACCTCACCTGCCTCTCATTCCTTGCCATCGCCCCCTTTTTCTTCTAAGGTGAAAAAGACAGCCTTATTCTTTGTGAGTCCGTAATTGTGATCGTTTATTGATTGAGTACAACCAGGTAAGACATGGAGTGCCAAGTTGGGCGGCACTCGCAGCGCTGCCCTGTAACACCACACACTGCAGCTGCTGCCTTCTGATGTTCTTCCTCTCAGTCCTTCAGGTGCAGATTCCGCATCATTGCCACAGGGCTGTTCATTATAGAGGACTGGAAAAAAACAAAGCAAGTGTAGAAAAAGGACAGAAACAATCTAGGGAGACCTCACTAAGAAAGTCTGAACAGTAAACTTCCACAACAGCCCCATGCAGAACAGCAGGTTACTGCCATTCAGATCACTGACATTACTTCCCATAACACACAGCTTAGCTGCTGTCCCCTCCCTTCCCTACCTGAGCTGCATGCCCTTCCTTTTCCCTACCTGAGCTGCTTGCCCCTCGCCTCCTTTTTCTTGGTGCTCTTGCCTTTTCCTGCTACTCACTCCCAATCTCAACACTTGCCTGCTCTGCTTGCTGCTCTGACAAGTGCCTCTCAACTCTGCTCGCAGCTTCTCTCCTTCTGCATGCCCTTCTCTATTCCCTTCTCGTGCCCTTCAGGCTTCTGCTCCCCTTGCTGAGCAAGCCCATGCCTGGTAGCTCCCCTTCAACCTCCTCCGCCCTTTGCCTTTCTCCACACAGATGCTTGCTTCTGGCCAGCACTCCTGCCCAATGCCTAGCCCACAGCCCGCATCTCTTGGGGAGACAGCAAGGTGGCCTGGAGCTACCCACACCTCCTCCCGGGCACAGCTTCTCAGCTTTGCTTCAAGCCCACAAAAAACCCCAAGGAGCTCCTCTTACCTTTGGGCTCAGCTTCTTCTCCTGCCGTGCAGCTCCTGTGCCAGGCCGGGGCTCAGCTCTTCCCACACTCCACCATTCCTGCAAGGTTGCTTTCTCTCATTCACTGCCTTCCTTTGCTTTCCTTTGCTCTGCTACCCTTAGCTTCCCTACTTGCTTTCTCTACATTTACGTGCACCGCTTTGTACTTTTGAGTCTCTTCTTTGCATCTCCTTTCTCTATTTTCCCTTCAACCCTCCCCCCCCCTCCCCTCCCCTTCCCCTCTCTCCCATTTTTCCCTTCCTCCCCTACCTCCTCTCCCCCCCTGCTTCCCTTCCCCTCCCGTACCCCCCCTTTTCTCCCTTTCCCCTCCCCTTCCCCCTTGCCTTATGGCAAACTCACCTTTCCTGCTCTTCACTCCCTCCTTCTTCATTCTCCTGCC
Organism: Phasianus colchicus; assembly: GCF_987193195.1. NCBI lineage: Eukaryota > Metazoa > Chordata > Aves > Galliformes > Phasianidae > Phasianus > Phasianus colchicus. The sequence continues at coordinate 566,347 of NW_028325233.1, read as the reverse complement.
TTTTGCTGCTACTCTCGCCTTGCTTTCCCTTGCTGTGCTCTGCTTTGCTTTCTCTACATTTTGGCCATCTTGGTTTTCTTTTTCATTTTCACTCTTTTTTTCTTTTTTTATTCTTTTTTTTTTTTTTCATTGCACTTTATTTTTTTATTTCATTTTTCTTTCTTTTTTCTCATTTTTTTCTATTTCCATCTTTTTCTTTTTCATCTTGGATTTCTTTTTTTGTTTTCCATTTTTTTTTCTTTTTTCCGTTTTTCTTTTTTTCTTTTTGCTTTTCTTTCCTTTATTACTCTTTTTTTTTTCCTCTCTCTTTTTTCTTTCATTTTTTTTTCTTGTTTTTCATTTTTCATTTTTTTTTTTTTTTATAATCATAGGTACTCCTGAAACCCCCTTTAAGCCCTCCCTACCCTCCCCATTTCTTCTTTTCTCCCTCACCTCCCCCCTTGCCCTATCCTACCATTCCCTTGCCTGCTCTTCTTACCTGAGCTGCTGACCCTTCCTGTACCTACCTGAGCTGCTTATTCCAAAAATTACCTAGCTGACCTGCTTGCCCCTCCCTTTCCTAGCTGAGCTGCTGGCCCCTCTCATTCCCTATTTGAGCTGCTTCCCCCTAACTTACCTAGCTGAGCTCCTTGCCCCTCGCTACGTACTTGAGGAGATGTTTGCTCACTTGGCTTCCTTACTGGAAGTCCCCTCCCTTCTCCCTACCTGAGCTGCAGTGCCCTCCCTGAGCTGCAGTGCCCTCCCTTCTTGCCCCTCGCCTCCTTTTTCTTGGTGCTCTTGCCTTTTCCTGCTACTCACTCCCAATCTCAACACTTGCCTGCTCTGCTTGCTGCTCTGACAAGTGCCTCTCAACTCTGCTCGCAGCTTCTCTCCTTCTGCATGCCCTTCTCTATTCCCTTCTCGTGCCCTTCAGGCTTCTGCTCCCCTTGCTGAGCCAGCCCATACCCAGTAGCTCCCCTTCAACCTCCTCCGCCCTTTGCCTTTCTCCACACAGATGCTTGCTTCTGGCCAGCACTCCTGCCCAATGCCTAGCCCACAGCCCGCATCTCTTGGGGAGACAGCAAGGTGGCCTGGAGCTACCCACACCTCCTCCCGGGCACGGCTTCTCAGCTTTGCTTCAAGCCCACAAAAATCCCCAAGGAGCTCCTCTTACCTTTGGGCTCAGCTTCTTCTCCTGCCGTGCAGCTCCTGTGCCAGGCCGGGGCTCAGCTCTTCCCACACTCCTCCATTCCTGCAAGGTTGCTTTCCTTTGCTCTGCTGCAGTTAGCTTTCCTACTTGCTTTCTCTTGATATACATGGATTGCTTTTTACTTTTCTTCCTCCTCTGTGCCTCTTTTTTTCTGTTTTCAGCACTTCCATTTTTTTTTTTCTTTTTCCATCTTTTTTTTTCTTACTTTTCATTCTCATTTTTCCTTTTGTTTTTTTTTTTTCCTTGCCCCCTTGAAATTCTCCACCTTTATCCCCCTCAGCTTGCCTCTATCTGTGTTTCCAAGTGGGTCTTCTCTCTCACATTCCCGTCTAGTGCCTGGTGTCGCCCCACATTACCCTCTATTTCCCTGTGCCCACGCAAGCCCCCTATTGTCTCTCTGCAGCCTTTTATAACCTTACACCTCTCTACTTCCCCCCCAATCCCACCCACAGACCCCTGTCATGCCTGTTTCTCTATACCACGCCTACAGCCCTCCCACTGCTCCCTGTAGCCCCACATCCCCTTCTATCCCACCTCCATTCCCCCTACAGCCACTCATAGAGCCACAGTTTCTTAGGTCCTCCCCCAGCTCCCTATATCCCTCCCCGTAGCTCTCCCCAGCCCCTCCCACCCCCCAATGCTCCCTATAGCACCGTGTCCCCCCGTTGCCCCCTCACAGCCCTCTGCTGCCCTAAATCCCCCTGTACCCACCCCTACCGCCCCATGTACCCCAATACCACAGCCGCTGCAGCCCCACCTGCCTCCCTATCCCCCCCCCCGCCTTCCCAGCCCCTCACCCCACCAGGCTTCCTCCCCTGTCCCGGCGCCGCTCTCTGTCCCTCCCGGCTCCGGCTCTGCTGTGCTCAGCACCGCTCCCGTCGTGCCGCGGTTCCGTCTCGGTGCTGCCCGGACAGCTCCGGCGCGCAGCGGCGGTGCGGGGCGGCCCGGGCTGCGGGAGCGCCGCCGCCTGAGGGGAGAAGAGCTCTGAGCCAGCTGCCAACGGCCGTTCCCGCGCGCCGCGCCTCAGCCAATCGGAGCCGGCGCCGCTGCCGCTGACCAACGAGAGCCCGGGGGCGGAACGGATCGGCACGTGCCCAGCGAGAGCCAGGGGGCGGGACGGACCGGCACCTGACCAATGAGAACCCGGGGCTGGGACGGTCCGGCACCTGACCAATGAGAGCCCGGGGGCGGGACGGTCCGGCACCTGACCAATGAGAGCCCGGGGGCGGTGCGGCGTTGCGCTGCGCTGTTGGTGGGAGGAGCGCGGCAGGGGGCGGGCCGTGGGTGGGGCCTCGGGGTCCGCCCTACTGCTATAGGGGGTGCGAGATGGGAATGGGATTGACAGGTGGGAGGTGGGGCTTGGATGTGGGGTTGGGATATGAGGTTTGGAACTGGGCTTGGGAGCTGGGGTTGGGATGTTGGATGTGCATTGGGATGTGAAATGTAGGGTTGGGGTGTGGGGATATGGATATGGGGTGGATATGGAATGGGAAATAGGAAAATGGAATATATATGGGATGGGCTTGGGATGGACATGGGACCAACACTGAAGAATGTGGGATGGATTGGGGATGAAATATGGACACGGGATGGGATTGGGATGATAGTGGCATGGGATAAGTAGATGGAATGGACATGGGATGCATGTGGGGATAAGGATTCGGAATGGCTATGGATATAGGGTTAGGGATGGGGATAGGATGTGGGGGTATGGATGTGGGATGGGTTTGAGATGGCTGTGGGGTGGATATGATGGATATGGGATGGGATAACGTTGTGGGATACGAACGAGGGATGGCTACGAGATGGGGCTGTAGTGGTTATGGGGCCATAGGGGCGATGGGGCCAGGATGCTGCAGTCACCTCTGTCCCCAGAGTTCATCCCCAGTGTGACACATGGAGCCCCACAGCCGCTCCTCTGCCCTTTGTCACTTTCATGGGGAGGACATCCCCCAACCCCCATTATCAAAAATAAACCTTAATTAGAAAAGTGAGGGGTGTCAACTCCGCCCCATGGGAACAATGTTTTCTGTGGGGGAGGGCACAGATGGCGTCTCCAGAGGGCTGTCCCAAACTCTGGGGGGTGTTCACAACTCTAGGATATGACACCACCAGGGTGCCATGAAGGTGTCCCAAGCTTTGGGGTGTGACACAGGGATGTCCCCAATTTTGGTGGTGTGACATTGTCATGTGGTGTTCCCACTTCCCCGGGAAGTCCTCCAGGTGGTCACGGTGTCCCCAGGTTCAGCTCAATGTCCCCAGGGTTCTTTTTGTGCCCTCTGCATGACGGTGACACCCGGCGCCAGCTGCCAGGAGTGACGCCCAACGGTGATGACACCGCATCACGGCTGTGACACACTGGTGTCACACAGTCCCCTCTGGTGGTGGCACAGAGTTCACCACCGTGCATGTCCCCGTCCTCATGGCAGACGATGGTGACAGCACCAGAGGACTCTGGTGTCACCGGGTCCTGCAGTAGGCAGGTCTGGAGGGGTGACAAACAACAGTGAGAGGCTCAGTGACAGCACGGTGACAACATGGTGCCGCCTGTGCCTGCCCCCATGTGATGGTCAGAGTACAGGGAATGGTGTCACCCGATAGATGGTGGCACACAAGTGATGGTGACACCAGATGACGGTAACAACAGTGACAGCCAGGGATGGGGACGCTGCGTCACGGCTGTTCCACATCGAGGTCACCCTGTGTCACGGCGTCACCTGAAGACAGTGACATTCAGTGACACCCAATGGCATCCAGTGAAGGTGGCACCCAACAATGGTGACACCACCGACCCCATGTCACACCTGCACCAGACCCCACGTGTCCCCCGACTGTCCCCTGCCCCCCTCCCTGTACCCCTCCTCGTCACCTCTTCAATGAGGATGGCACCGTGCTGAAGTTGTGCCACCATGGCAGGGGGGACAGCATGGGACAGTCATGGACAGCCAGGGTGACAGCGTCCAGGAGCTGTAGGACGCTGATGGGGCTCTCAAGGTACGTTGGTACGGCCCCAGGTTCCACGGTTACGGTGACGGTGAGAACTTTGGGGACAAGTGGTTGTCCGGTGTCACCCGGTGGCCCTGGGGGGATTGTTTCCGTGGGGCTTTGCACAGGGATTGGTGGGAACCATCCATTTCTGAAAGGAAGTGGCAAAAAATATACAAGAAAAGTGACATAGTATTGATTTTAATGGAAACAGACATTATTGGGGGCGATCCCACGGGGACAAAGAAGAGCGAGAATGTCTCACTATGTGAGGTTGTCCTCAAAATCCTCATTGGAGACCTCTGGAGGACTCCAGGAACGCCTGGGGACCCCAAGACACCCATGGGACATCTCCAGACCCTTCCAGAAGACAATAGGACCCTCTGAACCCACTTCAGGACCCCCCCACATTCCACAGGATCATTCTGGGACATCTGCAGACCCTTCTGGATGAATCCAAGGACCCCCTGGATCAATTTGAAAACCCCCTGCACCCTCCAAGTCCTCTCTGGGACATCCCCAGAGATGTCTCTGATGACGGGATGACTCCAGGACCACTCAGACCCACATGAGAACTCTCTGGACCCTACCAGACTCTACTGGGACATCTCCAAATCATCCCAGTGGCTCCTCGGAGCTCCTGGACCCATCCTGGGAGCTTCCAGATCCTTCCAGAGACCCCCAGGACCATTCTCGCGAGCCCCTGGACACCCCAGGATCCCTCTGGGACATCTCCAGATCCTTCTGTATGAATCCAAGGACACCTTGGATCCACCTGGGGACCAACTGGATGCCCAAAACCCCTCTACAACATCTCCAGATTCTTCTGCATGCCTCCAGGGGTATATAGGGGGGGGCTTGTGGGGAATCTATGGGCGGAAAGGTGTGAGTGGGGCTTCTGTGAGGTGGAAAGAGGGTCTGGAGGTGGAGAAAGGTTGGAAGGGGAAACTGAGGGATTGTGGAGGGCTTCTGTGGCGTGGAAAGGGGCTCTGAGGATGGAGAGAGGGGGTTGTGAGGGGGAAAAGAGCAGAACGAGGCTTCTGTGAGTGAAAAGGGGGCCTGGGGATGGAGGGGTACATTGTGGAGGGGAACTTGAGGGGTGGAAAGGGGGCTTCTGTAGGGCAGAAAGGGGGGTCTGGGAGTGGACGGGGGGTTGTGTGGGGGAAAAAAGGGGTGAGTTGGGTCTCTGCTGGGAGGAAAAGGGGTCTAGGAATGGAGAAGGGGTGGCAGAGGAAATCTGGAGGGTTGTGGGGGGCTTCTATGGGGTGGAAGGGGAGTCTGGGGGACACCTTAGGGAAGTATTGGGGGGGAGAAGAGGAGAGTGGGATGTCTATGGGGTGGAAAAAGAGTCTGGGGGGAAACTTAGTGGCTTGTGTGGGGGAAAGGGGTGAACAGAGTTTCTACAAGGCAGGAAGAGCATCTCGGGGTGGAGGGAGGGGTGGGAGGGAAGAGCCAGGGGTTGTGCGAGGCTTCTATGGGGTCTGGCTGAGGGGAATTGGAGGTCAAAATGAGGGAACTGACGCCAGGGGTCAGGGAGGAGCGCACAGGGGGGTACAGGGACCTCTAGGGGTCAGAAAAAAGGGGCCAGGAGGTGGGAGGAGAAGGGAGGACACGGGACCCTGGGGGTCAAATAGAGGGGAATGGGGGGTGGTAGGAGACTCTGGGGATCAGAATGGGGGAATTGGAGTGGGGGCACTCGGGGGGAGGAGAGGGGGTTCGGGGGTCAGATAGAGGAGACTGGGAAAGGGGGGGACTCTAGGGGACAGAATGGGGAGAGCGGTGGGGGGGTGGGGGGACACCAGGGATCAGAATGGGGGAGGCACAGAGGGGAGGGGTGGAAGAGGACTATGGCGATCAGAACGGGGGGACTGGAAGGGAGGGAGACCGGGGGAAGGGTGTAACCCCGGGGGGCACACAGAGGGACTGGGGGGTGCGGGCGATCAGCGGCAGGGGGAGAGGGGGGGAGGGCAGCGGAAGACACGGGGTGGGGGAGGCGGCGAGACGCAGGGCAGCCGCCCCCGCCGAGGGAAGCCCCGAGCACCACGGAGACCCCGCGGGGCCGAGGCAGAGCGGCACGCGGCCCCCCCGCCGCCTTCACCCCGGCCCCCGCCCCGGCGCCCCCCGAACACCCACCTGTAGGAGCCGAGGCGGCGCCCGGAGCCCCGAGGCGCCCCGCACCGCTTCCGCACGGCCGCCTCCTCGGGTCGCGGCGTGATGACGTCACTCGGCGGGGACGGCGCGGCGCCGTAGCGACGGACCGGCGCTGAGGCGCTGAGGCGCCGTCGCCGTGGCGACGCCGTCGAACGGCACGGCTCCTGCGGGAGCCGCGCTGAGTCGTGCGGCGTCTCCGGCTTCCCCAGAATCGCTTTCTCCAGGCCGATTCCGGGCTGCTGGCGCTTCTTGAAAGCCGAGCGCGCATCTCTGCCCGGTTTTCTCACGGCTCCTGCGGCGGCATCTCTGGCCACTTTCTCCTCCAAGGAAGAACCGAGCGGTGGCCCGGCCGGGCTCGGTGCGTGGGATGTGAGAAGGGCACAGCCCGGAGCAGGACCTGAAGAACGAGCTCAGCTCACCGCTGGCACGTGTTCTGTAGTCCCCCGGGTCCTGCAGAGCTGCGCTGGACTCGCTGAGCAGCACGGCATGGTGCGGGGATGTAAGAGAACACAGGTGCTCGGTAGACTTGCTGGGGCAGGGAGCTCTCACTGATGCTAAACTCACTGAAACGAAGTGACTCGTTCAGGACACGTGCCTGAAACAAATGCTGGTTCTCTAGGCAGAGCTGCCGGACAGACCTGTCAGCACTGGGAATTAAGCACGGCAGTGAGATGAGGCCAGTGATGCGTTCATGTAAGAGCAAGAGGTGCTTTGGAATGCCTTTATGGCTGCACAGCTCCTCGGGAAGCAGTTACACCTGCCGGCTCAATAAGAGCTGTCCCATAGATGCTGTACAGCTGTGGAGCCTTTGCCCACCTGCACTGCATCTTTTAGATGCATCATTGAGAGGAATTGAACCAGCAAGGCTTCAGGGCTGAGCTCTAAGAATGGAAACTCCCTCAACTTTTGAAAGAGACTGGGTTTCTAAGGTCTTAAGACCCGGAGCTGGCAGGGCACACCCCTCTTGTGCCTTTCTCCCGACTGGTTTTTGGGAGACAGCAAATGGACACCCCTACAAGAAGTCTCAGGGTGTTTCCTTTTGACACTCTTATTATGGAAGTAAGAATACATTCCTGGCTCCATTTTGCTCTTGTGTCAGAAGGCAGAGATTTAAGCTACCTAAAGTCACTTTTCCACAAACATTCCCACAGAAAGAAGCATCCAACATCTCTCTGTAGCTACGGAGACCCTGACTTCTCAACTCTTTCCAGGTATGTTTTACTGTCTCTTTCCAAATTTAGAAACGGCAGCTGTGCAGAAAAACATGCCACAGATCCTGAAGTGTGGGCCAGCGGGGAGTTTTACCCCGTCTCCTCCCTGATGTCAATCTGAAGTGATCTCCTTTAGTCCTCAGTATAACAAACGCATCCTGTGACCGTGCTTGAAGACAGTCTCCCTTGAGCATTTTAGCTGAGCTTGGTTAGCGCTCTTAAAACCAGCTGTGCAAGTGCTGCTTTCCTCCCCACTGTGAGGGATTGCTGTCAGGAGCCAACCAGTTATGCCAGGCACATCCAGCAAGGAGCTGCTGTGGCACGATGGGCGCGTGGAGCGGCTGTCTTCCAACCTGTCCTCTGCAGCAGTTAGCATTCTGCGGGTTACTCTTCCCCAGTTTGCAGAACAAATATCAGAAGTTGATGCTCTTTTGTGAAAATGTGGGTTGAAAAAAAGGCAGTGTGACATTCCTGACTGCAGGTGAACAGCAGCACAGATGCTGCCAGCCCCGCTGTAAAAGCTGGACTTGTTAATGAAGCAGCTTATCCATCTGTGTTGGGCAGTGGTATCAGGGCATTGCTCTTCAGATCTTTGTTTTCCATCTGAGGATTTTGTCCCAGCAGGGTTTGTGCCTCAGGATTTTGGGCAGGAGAAGGGCTGGCAGCAGCCCAGGGCAGGACGTGGGTCCCCTGGGGACAGCAGCCACAGCCCCTGCCCCATCTGCACAGTGACCCTGGGCCATCCCTAGGACACCTTGAGACCCTCCTCCTCTGCACAGCCCCACAAAGCACGAGGGAAGGTCTGGGGTGGCACTGGTCCCCCTGGAACGGGGCAGGGATGGTGCCCTCCATCCCATCCATCCCCAGTGCTCAGGGCTCCAGAGATCCCCAGGGTCCCTCAGTGTCCCTGCACCAGTGCCACTCTTATCGTAACAGACTTCTTCCTTATGTCCAGTCTAAAGGAGAAGAGGAAAGGTTGTCAGGGGGTTTCCCCAGTGAGAAGTACAGTTTCAGAAAGGGACGTGTACAGAGAACCCAGAGGAATAGCAAGGCAAGCCTAACAATGACTGCTACAAAACCAATGGTACAAAGAGAGAATTCACTGCCAGAAATATCTCACAGTCCAGTGATAAAGATTCACAGCTGCAAGGTTGTCTTCTAATTAAAAACAGTAATTACAAACAATCTGGATTTTTGAGCTAACTGTTATAATAAATATTAGTAGGTGGGGATTGCTAAATGGTGCTGCAGTCTCCTACTCGTAACATCCTTGCTGCTTCATTCTGGGTGCCGTCACTGAGCAGCATCTAATGGAAGTTCTTCCCTGCTCAGCTGGCTGCCTTAGTTGGAGCCCTGATGGCAATGACGTGGTGATGGCAGGCTTAGTTTTGCTGTTTTCTCCTCGTCAGAATACTCCGACTTTTGAAGGAAGCAGCTTCTTGTTTCCTGCCTTCCTGCCTTCCTCCCTTCCTCCCTTTTAATTTTAATTCATTTGGAATATCTATATTCCATATAGATGTTTTGAATATCATTATTTGTAGTGCTGAAAACTTTTTTAGAAAACAGTCATACTCAGTTAAAAAGGTATAATAAGGATGTTAAAGAAAGAACCCTCTGATGTGTTGACCAGGGATGAACATAAAAACAGCTCCCAGTTAATGTATAGGCAGCTGATGTGACTGCCTCTGTCCTCAGCAGCTTGCTCAAAGGAACCCCACAAAGCATTTCAGCGCTGGGCTGCTGAGGGAAGCTGTCGGAACAGGAGCACTGTGTCCTCTTGCAGAGGACCGGGATGCTTTTACAGCTGACGGCTGCTTTGGTTGTGGCCACAGCTCCTGAGGAGTGCAGCAGTGCTGAGAGCTGAAATGGGGGAATGTTGCACCTCCTGGAGGATGCTGAGAAATCAGTGGCCTAGGGCAGGTGCTGGAGAGGAGCTGCAGGGTGCTATCGTGGCAGCTGGGCGCTGCTGGTAGCACAACGGACTGTGCCTCTGCTAAGGCGACTGCAGTCACAGAGCGAGCAGTGACAGCAGGCATACGAGGCTTGCAGCACTGCCTTCCTCCCGTCTCTCTCCACGTTCAGATTCTCGGCCCAGCCCACAAAGCAAAATGAAGTAGAGGAGGCAGGAAATGTGCTCATAGTTCTTGCTTGGTTCCTATTGCAGAGCAAATGATTGCCTGCTGTCCGGTAAAGCTCACGCAGAAGCACTGATGCTTTTGCATAATGCACTGCCACCCTTGTCCCCTGCCCGAGCCGGGACGTAGGGCACCCGCAGCCTCTGGGCAGCCTGGGCCAGGGCCTCGCTGCCTCTGGGGGAGGGATTTCTCTACACATCAACCTCAGTTTCCACTCTTGGAGTTCAAAGCCATTCCCACACGACAGTGGCTGTCTGCCAATGCCAAGTGGCACACAAGGTCTCCTCGTGGGTCAGGTAGTAACATGACAACAGCGTGGACAATTGTGATGGTACTTTCTATTTATTGGTACAGCACAGCCTAGAAAGCCCCAGTTGATGCCAGCTGTGGTTCTCTGGCTGTCAGATGATGTCCCCAAACCCACACACGGGGTGCTCCCAGCTCCTGACTGATGGTGGAGAAGTGGGAGGGCAGAAGTGATGCTGGGGGGGGAAGGGGCGGGAGTCAGGGGGCTGCTGTGCCTGTCATACTTCCCCCAGACAGTTTTTTTTACAGGTGTTACATGATCCCCCTGAGGGGGCCGCTCCCACCTCTTGATGGATGGTGGAGAGGAGTGTGAGGGCAGAGGTGGTGTTGGGGGGGCTGGGGGCTGCAGGGCCTGATATGCTTCCCCCTGGCATTCTGGGTGGTTTTCTGGGTGTTGGGCAATGCCCCCAAACTGACAACCTAGGGGGGCCGCTCCCACCTCCTGAAGGATGGTGGAGGGGAGTGGGAGGGTGGTGATGATGCCCAGGGGGATGGGGGGCTGCTGGGCCAGTTGGCTTTCCCAAGGCAGCGGTTGTCTGTCGGTTGGACAATGTCCCCAAGTCTACACACTGCTGGGCTCGCTTCCATCCCCTGATGGATGCTGGAGGGGAGAGCGAAGGCAGAGGTGGTGCTGGGGGCTGCCAGGCCTCTCAGGCTTCCCTGAGGATGTGGCTGCCCCCAGGCTGACACCCTGAGGGACCACTCCCGACCCCCGAAGGATGGTGGTGGGGGATGGGGGGTGGTCTTGATGCCCAGGGCGGCTGGGGGGCTGCTGGGCCTGTTGCTCATCCGCCAGGGTGCCGTTGTTTGGGTGCCGGCCGATGAGCACAAGCTTCCAAGCCAAGCGGGTTCCTCCCGTCCCCTAAAAGATGGCGGTGGGGGATGGGGGGTGGTGTTGATGCCCCCCGGGCTGCAGAGCCTGGGCTGGTGGGCTGTGGGGCCCGTGACGGGGGCAGCTGAGCCCGGCTGCTGTCAGGTCTGGCAGGGGCCGCCCTGGTGGTGCCATCCGGCTGGTGGGCAGGTGGTCACCGCCGTTGGCATCATGTCCATCTGCCAGGCCCCTTGAGGAGAGCAGGACGAGGGCAAACTGTGGCCGCAGACATCGTGCTGGGCTCCATCAGCTGCAGCGAGGCGCCTGTGGAGAGAGGAACGTGCTGAGGGCCCCTGCTCTCCTTCCTCAATGGCAAAGAGCCGCCCTCAGCTCTCAGCCTGTCTCAGGCCCAGCACTAAGAACGGGCTGCAGGAACGGCCGTGCCAATTCAAACATCTGATAGCGTAAATCTCAGACCACGTTAGCCAACAACTAACCGGCCTCTGTGCTGCTGGAACTACAAGTGCCTCCTGGCTCACAGCAGCCCTACAGTAAAGAGTTGGGCAGGATGGGGGTGGGGGTGAACAACAACTCACTGGTTTCTCTGCCTCCATCGCCGGATAAGCAGACAGCATGTTAGCATGGCTGCCAGCATGGAAACCAGGAAAGCTGCAGTCAGTGCCAGGCAGTACTTCAGTAAAACTTGATCTTCTGTGGCGTTTGCACGTCCTTCATCTTCCACACCTGGAGGAACAATGTGCTCACTGCTGTGTCTTGTGCCCTACTGGCAGTCTCACGAGAGGTCTGACATGGCCAAAAATGTTGTCTTTCACTTTGTTGGCCTCCAGGAACATGTGAAAATCCTTGGGCTGCAATGCTTCCCTGATTCCAGCGAAGCAAAGGGAACTCCCTAAGGCACTGCACATCAAGGCAGCGCCTTAGGGAACCTCTTTTTGGCCTCTCAGCTTTGTTTACACTCTGGCTCTGCCACGGTCCAGACCTTCCTGGGCCATGGATTTGCTCCTTCTTCTCCATCGTGCTCTAAGACTCCTTTTGCACTTGCCCACCATTGCCTCCTGAGGCTGGGTAGTTGTCTGACTAAACAAATCTCACTAGAGCAGGAGAGCGTGTGGATCTGTTTAATCAGGGTATAGACAGAAATACACTCACCACGTGCTGCCTTCTTCATGATTTTCATTAGTAAATGGGACAGTCTCTTGGAATATTTTCCATCTTCCCATGCCACTTTCCATCCCCCAGGACCTTAACAGAAAGCATTAAGATAAATCTTAGAGAAACAAAGTATTGAACTGAGCGGTCTTTTCGGTGAAGTCAACAAAGACAACAGCCACCCTGGGATGCCTGTGGGGCTCCAGCACAGGAAGCAGCCGAGAATTTGGCACAGCCTTCCCTGGAGGCAATTCTGCACCCAAAGCATGAGGAGAACTTCCCACCACACACTGCAATCTACACAACTGCACAAGGGCATCACTGAAGAGCAGATGGTGCCAGGGGATCATGTGAGGACAGGGTACGCACATGCAGCTGTGCATTCTCACTCACGCTTGCAGACATGCCCGGCTGACATTAGGACTGTGAGCTGGCATCTCTCAAAGGAAGCAAAAACTCATGGCATACCAATACGAGTTGCTGGGGCTTCTGTCCTTGAGCTCGGCTGGGAAGCTGGAGACCATTCGACTCCACCCGCACCTGTACACAAACACAGAGCAGCTCCTGTCAGACATGGCCAGGTACTTGTTTAGACTGCAATGCCAGCTCCACAGCACTCTTCTCTGCCTGCTACACAGCAGCATCTGGCAAATAGCTGCTGGGTGCCTGCAGCAGCACCGTGCCAGTCCAAGAAGGAACCGTGTGCGGAACTGTCTGCAGAAGGGAAGGGGCTGGAAGGGGAAGGGAAGATCCCTTTCCTTTGGGATAGCCCCACAGGAGGCTTATGGAGCAGATTATGCTGAGCCTTTGGCAAGACACTGCTTATAGGCGCAGCTGTAATGAGAAACATTCCCATTGTGTGTTGTGATCTCTCTCTTCCTTAGGGACCTGCAGTGACTGGAAGGGGCTCAGCTGATGACGTGGCACTCAGACTTGGGTTGAAAGTTGCCAAGCTGGAGAGGTGGGCAGTTGGCTGGCACCCAGGCTTCTCGTGCAGGAGAAATCACCGGGCAGTGAAAAGCTGAACCCTTCCTGAACTACCACAACCACATATGAGCAGAGAGCGTGAGATGAAGGCTGGTGACTTACCTCTGGCATCCAGCCCAGGCTCAGGAACAGGACTCTGCTTTGGTAATTCACCAAGAGGACCTGCAGGCACAGATGTGATCAGACACAGGTGAGGAGAGCTTCCACTGCACCTTGGGGCCTGGGGTTTTTTTCTGCAGTGACCTGCGAGGACTGGCTGCAGGTCAGGGAATGACATGGCCCAAACAGCAAACGTATAGGTTCTCTCCTCCAAAGAGTGGCAAGGGCTGCCTTCCCACAGATATGTGACAACTCTCCAAATAAAGAAATACTCAGGACTGATCTGTGTACAGCCTTTGAGGCACAAAGAGACTTGAAAGACCCTTGGAGGTTCCTGAGTACCCAAATAAACTATGATGGCACTAACTTTTCTGCCTTCAAGGAAGCAGACACTCACAACTTACCTCTGGGTTTCCCCTGAGACACAAAAGCAGCCTTCATCCCATTGTCCGGATATGGAGCACCATCATCTAGAATCAAGAACAGAAGAGGGATGTTCCCATGGCATGTTGTGATCTCCTCCCTTAGTGGTGGGGGAGGGCTCAGCTAATGGGATGGCAGACTCAGGCCGTGACTGCCAAAGCTACAGGGTGATCTGGAGCCTGGCACTGGGCAGCTTTCCGAAGCTCTCCAGGCCACGTGCAACACCCCTCCGGGACTGTGTGGATGAGCACACCAAGAAAAGACACCTAGAGCAAACTGGGCTCCAGCCGGGGGTCTCTGCTGGGAACCAGGATTCATCTATGGGGAGCACCAGGAAGCCGGAGCAGAAATGCTCCCGCTTTTCCCAGCACACATCTTCTGAGCTCCCCCTAGGTCAGCCCCGGCCAAAGAGCGTGCTCAGCCAGCAGCAGAGCCACGGCCCGGCACGGCTGGAGCCAGCCCTGCAGAGCACTGCTTCCTCACGCCCTCGCCTGGCTCCTGCGCTGCTGCCCGTCCCCCCCATCCCAACACCCCCACAGAAGGCAGCCCCAGGGCAGCGCGGCACACGGGGACAAGAGCCCGGAGCTCTCGCCCTCGCCGCCACTCGGTTGTGGCCCTGTCTCTGCCCACCCACCTGCTGCTGGCGCTCGCCACGGAGCGGCACAAGTCTCCTGGGAACACGTGGCCGTCAGGAGGAGGAGGAGAGCAAGGCGGGCGGGGGCCGTGGCCCCCCACACTCGTGCCATGCTGCCACCACCACCGCTGCAGCCACAGCGAGTGCTGCTAGGCGGCACAGAACGCCTGGGGCACACGCTGAGCATTGTGAGCTCATGGCACCAGGCGGGGCGTTGTGACCCCACGTCCCCACGATGACATCTGTTCCGCCACCAGGGCCAGCTTCCCCCTGGGCTTGCTGTGTGCGCTGTCGTGCTGGGGGAGGATTCCCAGGCATCTAGAGCAGCAGGAGACCGCTGATGTCACATGGACAGCACGGAAGTGTGGAATGGCTCGGCTGGGAAGCGACATTAAAGAGACAGAGACGCTGTCAAAGGAGAAAGAAAATCACTTCAGTGTTGTTTTTACTGCTTTGTGCAAATCTAGAGATTCACTTTTCTCTTTTAATGCCAAAACAGAAGCCGGTTCTTCAGTGACATTTCTCCTTCAACCCTCCCACCCCATCCACTCTCCCCTCCCATCACCCCTACCTCTCTCATTTTCTCCTTCCTCTCCTCTCCCCTCTCCTCCCCCCCTTCGCTTCCCCTCCCCTCCCCTTCCCCCTCTTTTCTCCCTTTCCCCTCCCCTTCCCCCTTGCCTTATGCCAAACTTACCTCTCCTGCTCTTCTGATTCTCTTGCCTTGCTTTCCTTTGCAATGCTATGCATTGCTCTCTCCATATTTATTGCCAGCCATTCTTTTCTTAGCTCATATTCTTTACTTTTTACTTGGCTTTTTTCTTCTATTCTCTTTGCCTTTCTTCTCTTTTCTTCTTTTAGTCCTTTTTTCTCTTTTCATATATTATTTTCTCTCTCTTCTTTTATTTTCTCTTTTTTCTCTTTTTATTTTTTTCTTTTTCATTTTTCTTTTTTCTCTTTTCTAACATTAAATACTTTTTTCTCTTTTTTCTTTTCTCTTCTTTTATCTTTCTTAATTTTTTTTTGCTTTTTTTTCATTTTTTCTGTTTTCTCTTCTTTTTATCTTTCTTTCTTATTTTTATTATATATTCTTTTTTCTTTTCTCTATTTTGTCTCTTTCCTTTTTCTTTTTTCTATTTTTCATCTTTTTTTTCTTTTCTCTTTTTTCTTTTTTCTTTTTCTCTTTTTTTCCTCTTTTTCTCATTTCCTTTAATCTTTTTTTCTTTTTTTTTCCCTCTTGTTTTTCTCATTTTTTCCTCATTTTTTTTCTCATTTTTCTTTCTCTCTTATTTTTTCTGATTTTAATCATACGTTTTCCTTTAACCCTCCCCTCAAACCCCCCCTCCCCTCCTCTGCTCCCATCCCCTACCCTCCCCATCCCCCTACTCTCCTTTTCTCCCTTACCCTCACCTCCCTTACCCCTCCCCTTCTCCCTTCCTTAGCCTACCATTACCTCGCCTGCCCTTCACTTACCTTCTCCTCACTTCCTTCTTATTCATGCTCTTGGCTTTTCCTGCTACTCAAGCCAAATCTCAACACTTGCCTGCTCCGCTTGCTGCTCTGACAAGTGCCTCTCAGCTCTGCTCGCAACTTAACGCCTACTGCCTGCCCTTCTCTATTCCCTTCTCGTGCCCTTCAGGCTTCTGCTCCCCTTGCTGAGCAAGCCCATGCCTGGTAGCTCCCCTTCAACCTCCTCCGCCCTTTGCCTTTCTCCACACAGATGCTTGCTTCTGGCCAGCACTCCTGCCCACTGCCTAGCCCACAGCCCGCATCTCTTGGGGAGACAGCAAGGTGGCCTGGAGCTACCCACACCTCCTCCCGGGCACGGCTTCTCAGCTTTGCTTCAAGCCCACAAAAATCCCCAAGGAGCTCCTCTTACCTTTGGGCTCAGCTTCTTCTCCTGCCGTGCAGCTCCTGTGCCAGGCCGGGGCTCAGCTCTTCCCACACTCCTCCATTCCTGCCGGGTTGCATTTTTTCATTCTTTGTCTTGCTTTCCTTTGCTCTGCTACGGTTAGCTTTCCTACCTGCTTTCTCTACATTTACACACATTACTTTTTACTTCTTATTCTCTTTTTTCCTCTTTTCTATTTTCCTCACAGTCCTCCCTGTTTCTTTTTTGTTGCTTGTTTGTTTCTTGGTTGGTTTTTCTGTTTTAATCTTTTTATCTTTTCTTACTTGTTTTTTTTTTTTTTTTTCAGCCTCCTGATGTTACTTTATATCCATCTGTTGGCCCCCTTTATCCCCCTTATCGTTTCTGTATATGGGCCTTTACCAGTGCCTCTTCTCCCCACATTACCCTATAGCCCCCCGATAGCCCCATATTCCCCTATACTTTACTATAGTCTACACAAGCCCCCTAGAGCTCCCCTACAGCCTTTTATAACCTCATATGTCCCACCTATACCTCTCTGCAGACCCCTATCGCGCCTGTTTCTCCATATCACACCCACAGCCCTCCCACTGCTCCCTCTAGCCCCATATCCTGGGGGTCTTGATAGATGAAAAACTTAATATGAGCCAGCAGTGTGCCTTTGTGGCTCGGAAGGCAAATGATATCCTGGGCTCCATCAAAAGAGGGGTGGCCAGCAGGGACAGGGAGGTGATTGTACCCCTCTACACTGCTCTTGTGAGGCCCCATCTGCAGTACTGCGACCACGTCTGGAGCCCCCAGTACAAGAAAGACAGGGAGCTGTTGGAGAGGGTCCAGAGGAGGGCCACAAAGATGATCAGGGGACTGGAGCACCTCCCTTATGAGGACAGGCTGAGGGAGCTGGGCTTGTTCAGCCTGGAGAAAAGAAGGCTGCGGGGTGACCTCATTGCAGCATTTCAGCACCTAAAGGGAGCCTACAACAGGAGGGGAATCAACTCTTTGAAAGGGTAGAAAACTGCAGGACGAGGGGAAATGGTTTGAAGTTGAGGGAGGGGAGATTTAGGTTGGATGTCAGGGGGAAATTCTTTACAGAGAGAGTGGTGGAACAGGCTGGAACAGCTGCCCAAAGAGGTTGTGGATGCCCCGTCCCTGGAGGTGTTCAAGGCCAGATTGGATGGGGCCCTGGGTAGCCTGGTCTAGTGTGAAATGTGGAGGTTGGTGGCCCTGCATGTGGTAGGAGGGTTGGAGATTCATGATCCTCGAGGTCCCTTCCAACCCTGGCAATTCTGTGATATCCCCTTCTAGCCCACCTATTTGCCCCCTACAGACATCTGTACAACCACATTCTCTTATATCCTCCCCCAGCCCCCTATATCCCTCCCCATAGCTCTCCCCAGCCCCTCTGAGCCCCTTCCCAACCCCCCCAATGCTCCCTATAGCACCGTGTCCCCCCTAAGCCCCTCACCGCCCTCCATTGCCCCAAATCCCCCTAGACCCACCCCTAGAGCCCCATATACCCCAATCCCGTACCACAGCCCACTCCAGCCCCGTGTGCCTCCCTATACCCCAGCAGCCTTCTGTAGCCCCCTGCCCCCCCAAGGCCCTCCCAGCTCCCCACAGCTTCCTAGCCCCCTCTACTTCCCTTCAGCCCCTGTATCTCTCCCGGAGCTCCCCAGAGCTCCATATTGATCCCACATCCATCCCACAGCCACAGCCCGTCCCGTACATATCCCACTTCCCCACATCCCATCCTGTCTCCATCCACATCCCCACATCCCAGTCCCACTCCCAGCCCCTCACCCCACACGGAGGTGGCTTACGGCCGCGCAGGGTTCCCTCCCCGGCCCGGCGGCGCTCTCCGTCCCTCCCGGCTCCGGCGCCGCTGTCCTCAGCACCGCTCCCGTCGTGCCGCAGTTCCGTCTCGGTGCTGCCCGGACAGCTCCGGCGCGCAGCGGCTGTGGGACCGGCACCACCTGAGGGGAGAGCCGGCTGCCAACGGCCTTTCCCGCGCACTGCGCCTCAGCCAATCGGAGCCGGCGGCGCTGCCGCTGACCAATGAGAGGCACGAACGGGCCGGAACTGCCCCTGACCAGTGTGAGGCCGGGGAAGGCCGGAGCTGCCGCTGACCGATGAGAGGCACGAACGGACCGGAACTGCCCCTGACCAGTGAGAGGCCGGAGCTGCCGCTGGCCAATGAGAGGCACGAACGGGCCGGAACTGCCCCTGACCAATGAGAGGCCGGGGGCGGGGCAGAGCGGCTGTGGGGGGGCCTCGGGGTGCTCTCTGTTGCCATAGGGGATGGGATCGGGGCTGTGGGATTGCGACTGGGATGAGGGAATGAGATGGACAGGTGGGTGATGGGCTCGGGAGGAGGGACTGGGAATGAGATTTGGAATTGGGATGTGGGATGTAGGATGTGGGGTCGGGACGTGGGGTTGGGATGTTGAATGTGGGATTGGAATGTGAGATTTGGGATTGGGATGTGGGGATGTGGATATGGGATGGATATGGGATGGGATATTGGGCAATGGGATGCGTATGGGATGGGCTCTGGGTATGGGGTGGACTTGGAATGGATACGGGATCATAGAACCATAGAATTGCTCAGGTTGGAAAAGAGCTCCAAGGTCATCAGATCCAACCGCAACCCAACATGAAATCTGTTCAGCCGTGCTTTGTGTCTCTGTGACGTCTGTAAAGATTGAGGTAAAAGACCCAAAGTAAAAGGAGGGCTGCAATCAGTGATTTCTGGGAACTTTGTAGAACTGAAGAACTTCTGAAACAAATGGATGTTTCTGTTCAGCAGAGGGAAAGTAGTCATTTCAAGATAAAACCTGCTGTCCAGAAAGCCTGCAGATGTACTGTGGAACATCCTCTCTAGGCACTAAGAGCAAGGTCTTTTTTCCCTTTCACTTTTCCTTTCCCTTTCCCTTTTTCTTTCCCTTTTCCTTTCTTTCCTTTTTTTCCTTTTCCTTTTCCCTTTCCTTTTCCTTTTCCTTTCCCCTTTCCCTTTTTCCTTTTCCTTTCCTTTTCTTTCTCATGTTGTGCAGATTTTCTCATTGAGTATCTGAAATGTAAGGGAGATACCCCAATGTAGTTCACCTTCTCTTTTTCATAAATAGTCAGTATGGAATATCCCAAACTGCCGTTCTGAATGGCACCACCCCAAAATACATGGTATGGGTTTTTGGTTTGGTTGGTTGGTTATTGTTTGCTTGTTTCTGGAGATATTTCATGTTGATGAGTTTTAATGGTGGGTAGGAGCCTCAGAGAACACCAGGGTAAGGACTCGAGAACTTTGGTCTGGTTTGCAAATTCCCTTGTATCCTTCTGGGCATGCTTTTAAGATGTTGGTCTTCCTCCAGAGAGATTTTTATTATTTTTTCCCTTCACTCCCCTTCCCTGTTCCCTCCCCTTCCCCGTTTCCTTAACTTCCCTTGTCCGACCTTACCTTCACTTACGTTTTATTTTTTATCTTTTTTTTGCCTATTGACTGGGTCAGCAGGAAGGACGTAGACACGAAGGAAGGCATAAGCTTATTTTATTGTCAATTTCAAAACAATACAAAAACAAAGCAGTGCCCTAAAGTGAAAAGATAAGCTTAGCAGGAAAGAAAATAAGCAGTGCAGTGAGTCTAATCATTACCACGTCATAATATAATGACATGTAGCATAGTGATAGTGATTAAGAAAGATGCATCACCAGTTGCCCTACTCCTTTATCGTCATCCAGATTCACAGTGGCTGGGGAGTCCCGGTTGCAGGAAGGATCTGGAGAAGCTGTCCCAGCAGTTGGGAACTCATACGGCGATGTGTCCACCCCGGAGGTGAGGTCTGCAGAGTACTAGGGTAGGCAGCAGTCAGGTGGAACATCCGTTTTCCTTTTCTCCTCTCGGTTTTCTTCCTGAATACCCTGTCCAGGGTTCAAGGAGGAGCAGAAAGAGCTGTGCCATCTGTTTTGGTGTAGCACGGGCCTCTTTGGCAAGACTGAGCGCCCAGAGCCCCGGCAACATGCTTAGTCAGGTAACAGACATTGCAGCAAAGTTCCCTTGTGAGCAAGGCTCCCCACCCTGACTTTGAGGTCGGATGGCAGGGGGAGTGGAAGCTGAGGGAAGCGGCTGTGTGGGAGGGCACGGAGCTGACTTGTTGGGAAGATGGTTTGCCAGGGCTGTGCGCTCTTCAAACTGGTGAGCCCTCGGTAGAGTTACGAGGAGCCCAGTGCTGTCAGTCCGTACAGATCCCTGCGTTTTGTGGAACTGAAGAGCCCAAACAGGGGACAGGTGTTCCTAAGCTTCTGGTTTTCTTTCACGTGCTGTGTGGTTGATATTCCTGTCTGTGTGACAGTGCTGTGGAAGGTCAGGAAAAAGAGAGGGAGAGCTGGGCCAGTGTAGTTTTGCTGCTGTACCTGGCAGCCAGATGATTCCCTGCGATCTGGAAATGGTGCACAGATCATAGAGAGCCAACCAGTGCAGTTAGTGGGAGCTATTTAATCCCCAAAGGTGCTGCTCTGCTGCTGTGAGTGGGTTCTATTGCAGAGGCAGCAGATTCAGCAGTGTGCTGCAGAGCGTGAATGCACGCGGGCTGCTGTTCTGCTGCAGGGTCTTGGGGTGAGGCAGCGTGCATCTTCATTTTGAGCTTTTCCAACAGCAACAAAGTTCTCCTGTGGCTTTGTTGAGCTGACTTGGGTGCTGTTTAGACTATGCAGTGTGGAGCGTACCGCTGCCAAATTCAGAGATGCTCTTCAACCGTTCTGAGATTCCTGTTGGGCTCAACAAAAACCATTGCTTCGCTTCTTGTTGCACTCGAGGCCAAGTTCTGTGGTTTGGTTTCATCTTTGCAGTGATGCTTACAACTCACTGTCTAGCACAGTCAATGGTGGAAATAGTGACTGGTTTTCTTGTTGTGCTGATTTTGGAAGGGAGGGTCTTTCAAGGCTGCCAGCGTGTCTGATGAAGTTTCTTTTCAACCCTGTTTACAAGGAGATGTCAAGCATGACTCTGCTCTGATGAATGTCAGCGTGTCCTTGTTTTACTTCAGAACACAGACTGAAACTCAGGAGACTTGCGTGAATAACTTCCCCCCGTATTTTGGGGTGGGAAGAGGGTTGGAGATGAACTTCAGGCGTACTTAGACTGCAGAGACTTGTTTCATGTTATTTAGTTTACGTCTGCCGTGAAGTTTTTGCTTGTCACTTCCTAGTTCTCTAGCTCCTTCATGCAGGTAGAAAATGCTTTTTGGATGCAGTAGTCTATTTCTGATGTTATCAGCCCAAGATAACTTCACAGCACGCACTGTGTGAGTGAAAGGTGAAACGTAAGTCTCCAAAGGTATCTATGGAGGGGTAGGAGGAGGAAACAAAAGTGAAAATACAAAAAGCAAAGCAGAAGGCAGAGCCGGCAGGAGGGGAAGATGGCAGAAGCACCAGCAGGAGGAGCTGGGGTAACATCTTCACTCTTAGTTTGTAGGATTTGTTTTCTCCTGCAACACTGTTGTATTGCAACAGCAGCAATAACAAAAAGCTCAGCTGTAGCAGACCCCATTCTTCTGATTTCTTTAGTCAGAAGTGTTTGTGAAATGTCCCAAGTATAAAGATCAGTCGCTTGCTTCGCTAATGGCCTCAGTTTTCCTTTGGTAGCTTCTGCCCGTTATTGGAAACAAGATTCCTTTCTTAATCCTGTCTCTTTCAGAAACAAAGGCTTGAATACAAGAAGTGGGCTGGTAATTAACTGTTAGCACTGTTATGCGTTGCTGAAAAGAGGGCTCTTCCTGTTCAGTTGCTTCAAACGTACTGTACATCTGACATGTGCCTGTCGTGTTTGTTTTCGTTTTCCATTCAGAAATGGTTGAAAGGATTCATCTGTGCTAAGCTGTATTTTGAAATAAAAGAGTATGAACTTGCTAAAAGGTAATACGTGTTGATGTATGTGGTTGATCTGTTCTTGAAAGTGTAATAGAAAAGCCAGCTGAAGTAGAGAAATCAAGATCACGATCATGCCTTTTTAAGGTAACAGTAAATGGAAGGATTGGGTGCCACTGAAATCCTTCTAAAGGAGCAACTGCATTAGTTATATAATACCAAAGAAATCATGGAGTTGAAGTGGCTTTTATTTCATCATATGATGCATCTGGTTCTGTGAGCTGCTGCTCAGAACTCAGTACTTGCTGACAAGTAAGTAGCATTGGTACGTGTAAAAATAATGTTGTTCCTCACAGGAAGGTCTAGGTCAAGCATCTAGAACTAAATATAGCCCTGCTTTCCATTTGACAGATTAAATTCCCTTTAGCTTTAGCTGCACGGTGTGGGGGGACTTGTATTATTGAGGAGTATTGATCTTTCTGGGTTTTCTCGCTCTGTAGATACATATCTACTTATCTCAGTGTCCAAGAGAGAGATCCCAGGGCACACAGGTTTCTTGGACAAATTTATGAAGCTCAGGACAACACAGAAAAAGCTGTTGGGTGTTACAAGGTAAGCGATCCACTGACCCCCTGTAATGACCAGCTTTCTTCCTTTGTAAATGGACTTTTAAAATGCATCTGTGCTGTGCATTCCTTAAGCTCAGAGAGAAAATGTGTTGTGGACAAATTGTATGATGTACATTTTGCATTGCCAAATCTGTCTATGATGTACTTAAGAAAGGATTCTTTTTTTGGTAGAATTGGCTTCAGCTTTTATTTATTTATTTTCCAGTTGATTCTTTCTTTTGTGTCCTGACTTGATCTTTGTGGTAACTGCTATGATAGTCTTCCCATTGCCCTTTGGACTAAGGGTCTGTGCCTGCTGTGGAATTGCCAAGCAGGGATGATGGTAATCTCCAGAACCCAATACAGAAGGATCTGGTGCTGAAGATTGTGGAGCTATTCTGCAATAAAGACACCAGTGATGGAAGAGCAAAATACTGGGTTGAGAAAGCTGCCAGGCTGCTCCCCAGGAATCCTGCTGCTCTCAGATTGAAGGTAAATTCCAGCTTCTCATCTCTGCTCTGTGCCTTGAAGAAACTTTCCGTATCTGACTGGGTGCTTCTAGCATGCCATCTAGTCATCTCACAATATTTCCTTGGCTAAATTAGTTTAGCATTAGTTTAGCATGAATCTATTACATGTTAATTTCTTTGCTGTCTGATGTTTTTGTCTAGCTTGCTTGAAAATTGCAGCTCTGAGCTTTCTCATGCGTTTTAAGGTTGAGGTGTTCAAAAATGTGGGGAAACTGTGTTAGCAATAATATCCAAGAAGTTGAGTTTAGATAGTCGCAACAGACACATCAAGTATTGCCTAAGCTGCTTTTTAGTTTTTTGAGTTTAAAAATGCAGAATGTAGGAAGTGCTGTCATTCTCAACTACAGTGTAAATGCTTTCATCAGTTATGCAGTGTCACTTTGGCACTTATTTTTATGTAGCACAGCTGCAGGGACACAGAGGTTCTCAGAGGCTTCTGTTAGCTTTCTGTTGTCTTATTTGGACCAGCTATTCTGTAACAAGGTGTGCTGTCTCTGTCTCAGATAGTCTGACAGTCTTAACTTGGCATCTACGAGAGGCACAGTGAAGTTTTTTCCCGTTATCTCGTTTCTAAGATGTTGGAGTAATTCCAGCAAGTCTGTAGTCTGTGTAGCGGAGGTGAGCAAACTGTCAGGTAATGTGGTTGTTGAAAAGGCTGATGTGGAAAAAAAATATATTAATACGTTGCCTTGATGTTTAATAGGAGAAGTTTCAAGAATATAAAGTCGAAGATGGCTGGAATGAGCTCTTTTATGTGACTCAAGCTGAACTCCGTGTGAGACCCGATGACGTCTACCTTAACATCAGACTTGTTGCACTGTACCGCTCACGCAATAAGTTACGAGATGCTGTGCTCCATGTTCAGGAGGCAGAGAAGAAAATACCTCTGGAGACAAGCTTGGAATGGTACTCCTGTGTCGTAAAGACACTTGAGGTACTTAACCATCTTTTGATCCTGTCATAATCTTCCATATCCTCAAAACTGGTCATAGTCTGTTATTTTTGTTCCACTGACAGCTATTGCTCAAGTGATTTAACTTTTCCAAATGAAAGTCTACTGAAGCCAATTGTTTAATGGGGATTTTCTTCCTAAAGTTAAACCTTGCTTATTTTCTTACTTCAAGTCTAAGCTGGATATAGCAGCTCCATCAGGGGGAGAACTGTTCAAAGAGTTCCTGGAACTTTACTGCTGAAGGATATGTTAATGCCTCAGCTGTGATCCTGGGTTAGGTAGCAGTGTGTCCTGGAGAAGTAATGTCCTTGCCTTCACAGAAAGATGGTGGTTCCTCATCCTCTGATGAACTTTATTCTTTAGGAATGCCTCAAATCAGCGCAGGACAGGACTTGGAACTTAATACAAAGAATTGGGGAGCTATCAAGAGCAGTCATCTACTGGCTCATTCTAGCTTTATTAAAATGAAGTTTGCTTCGGGAGATGTCCATCAGCGCAGAGAGGCACTTGAAAGGTATTGTTTCATCTTTACTGCATTTAAAAACCAACCAAACAGAAACAATCCAGAAGGGAATATGTTTTTCTGAGTCACAGAACATCTAGCAGGCATCAGTTTCCCTGAGTAACCAGTTTGTGGACAGGAGAGGAGTTTCTCTGTGCTAGTGTATAATCAATGAAAATTATATAAAGGAATATTATATAAATCAAATAATATCAAGATGTCATAATAATGAAATAAGCAAGAGAGTTAGGCAGAGCGAGACAAAAAGAATAAATAGGATGCTTACCCATGTCGTGGGCTTGCTCAGGAAAGACCAGTGGAGTGGATCATCCAAAGAGGGAGAGATCCTTCCCCACTGGTAGTGAGCTCTTAAATGGGTCTAGGAGAGGTGGAGCCAGGCTCCACCCCTTCCTGCAGCACAGGTGAATTGCTTTCACCTGTGCTCCCAGGGCTGACTCATTGCTCACCTCAGGTGACTAATCAGAGGTTCAGGCCGTGACTCAGCAGTTCCCATACACTCCACCCCTTCACGGCGTGAACCAATGATCAGGTTGACTAATGGGTAAGCTTTTCCTAATACAGAGACCCACTTATATCACGACACTTATACAGTTTCCATCGCGACGCATGTTGGTACAATTCAAGACAAGTGACGATTGGTGAACGTTGATATTCTTGTATGGGCCAGTGCTCGATGAAGTTACTGGAGGCATGCGGTCGTCAGGTGCAGGTCCGTCCTCTGCTCCATCAGTCCCATGTAGGCCATCACCGGGTGTCGCACGTGATCTGACTGTAACACTGGAACGCTTTGATGGCATTTCGTTCCTTGCAGTGATCCTGAAGGCTCGAAGACTCACGGGGAGTAATACAGATGTTTCAAGGGTACCAGGAGGAGAAGGTCTGCTCTCCAGGGCAAGATACAGGCCGTCCTTCTATCCTGGGTCAACACTTCCACTTGTACTGGGGCACGTCCCGGCCGCCTGTACCACACCTTCTGGCCAGATATCTGTGGCTGCATAACTTTGTCAGGCACCAAAGGAGGTCTCCTGATCTGCCATAGGGACATGATGGGGGTCCCTTTAGCAGTGAAGATCGGAGTGTTGACCACAATATCAGTTGGCCATGTACCTATTACTGGAGGAACTACTGAGCCTCCCACCTCCAACAGTCTCCCCCAAGGTGCAAGTAGGCCACACCACTTGGGTCCTACCTGCACCTTCCAAGGCCATTTTATTCTATGGGTGCCTGGTTCTAAATTCTCAGGGGCAGGGAGCAGAAGATTATTTTCATTACCAATCTAGGTCTTACCTGATAATCAGTGCCCGTAATTTGGATCCTAAGCAGGGTGGCCCATGTTGTCTGCAGCATTCTCAGGGCACTGGGTCTGCCGTCTCGGGGTCTTTCATTCAGGTCCCGCAAGGTTTCATACAGTCTTTTCGTCCACCCCTGCAGGGACTGGGAGTCTGTCTTCAGGGCAGCCTTAAGAATACCGTTATAACGTTCAATGAGGCCTGCCCCCGTTGGATTATATGGCAGATGGAATCGCCATTCGATGTTGTTTTCTTCTGCCCAGCGCTGTATCGTTGCACCAGTAAAATGAGTCCCTTGGTCGCTCTCGATGACTTGAGGTGTCCCGTAGGCAGACATCAGTTTAGTCAGTGCCTTGATGGTATATGCCTGGTTTGCTTTCGGTACTGGATAGGCCTGCAGTAGCCCACTTGCAGTGTCAATGCAGGTCAGAGCATATCTCACCCCCTCAGACCGAGGAAGGGGCCCAATGTAATCGACCTGCCATCGTTGGAGAGGATTGTGTCCTCTAGCAAGATGGGCTGTCGTTTCAGGCAGTGATCTTGGTCTCATCTTAGAGCAAGCGTCGCAATGCTGGCATGCCTGGACAATGTCAGGTAGCTGTATGGGCAGCCCCCATGCTTTAGCAGCTGCCCACATTGTCTATTGTCCCGCATGCCGTAGCTTCTGATGTAACCAACGGGCGATATTCTCAGATGGTGAATTCTCAATCTATCAAACTCGGGCCAGCGTGTCAGCTTCACCATTTCCCGGTGACTGTAGGGGCTGATGACCAGAAACATGTAGACACATATAGTCCTGTGTTTGACTGTATTCCATATGTCTAACCACATGTCTTTGCCCCAGATTGGTCGGGCGTGGATAGTCCATTCTTGGGTGGCCCACTGTGCAATCCAAAGAGTGAGCCCCCGGTACACAGCCCAACTGTCTGTACAGATATTCAGGATACCATCACCGGGTTCCTTGGGTATAACCATCCACACGGCTTGCAGTTCTGCCCATTGGCTGCTCTGAGCATCCCCCTCATCAAACCAGATTGTCTCAGTGGAAGGATGGTATGCTATCGCTCTCCACTTGCTCGGGTTGCCCTTGCTGGACCCATCCATGTACCAGGCATCTTCAGGGATAGGATATTTCCCCTCCTGAACGGGGCTCTTCTCTGGTGGAGCGACCAGTGTTTCTTTTGGTGCATCACAATGATAGGTCACTGGGCCTAGGATCTTCTGAAGCTCTTCTTTTAAGGCTGATGAAGACAGACTGCTCCTTTGGCTGAGGTAGGCGACCCATCGTGCCACTGTTTGTGCTTGGGCCACCCCTGTCTTAGGAAGGTGGGTCAGACCTTTCACCCACCCCTGAATCGGCAGAGTGGTCTTAACTATGACTTCATCCGTCTGGGTTATTGGCTCTACTGCCTGTAATGCTGAATAGGCAGCCAATAACTGTTTTTCAATCATACTGTATCTTTCTTCTGCTCCATCCCAGACCTGAGACCAAAAACCAATGGGGGTCCGAACAGAACTCTGGCGTTGCCACAGGCCCCAACCAAAGCCATCTTGAGTAACGTGAACATCCAACTCAGCTGGGAGGGTAGGATCGAATATACCCAATGCCTGGGCTTGTTTAACTGCCAGTTTTGCCTGTTGGAAAGCATCCTGTTCTGTTTTCCCCCAGTCCCATAGCTGCCCCTTTTTTGTGAGTCTGTACAGCGGCCTTAGCAGCTGCGCTAGGTGAGGTATAAAGGAACGCCAGTAACCCAGTATACCTAGAAACTTTGCAGCTGCTTCGATGTTGTAGGGACTGGGAACGCCTGAACCTTATCTAAGACAGCACTGGGCAGTACTTGGGTCTTTCCTGACCAAACCACCCCCAGGAATTTTACGGACAGGCCCGGACCTTGCACCTTCTGGGATTTATAGCCCATCCTCTCTGCTGTAAATAGGCGGTTAATGAATCTGCCACCTGCCTTAATGCCTCCAGTGAGTTGGATGTCAGCAGGAGATCATCAGTATAATGATACAGGTTAACATCATCAGGTTTTTTCCAATCAGCCAGGTCACACGCCACTAGATTGTGACGTTGGTGAATGCACGTACCCCTGTGGCAGGACCTGAAAGGTCCACTGCCTGCCTCCCCACGTAAACGCAAACTGATCTTGCGATTCCTCAGCAATCGGGATACTGAAGAACGCGTTTGCTAAATCCAGGACACAGTGATAGGTTTTTATCTCCCTACTCAATGTGTCCATTAGGGAGGCAATGTTGGTTATGGCCGCATGAACAGGCGGCGTGACCTTATTTAACTCTCTGTAATCCACTGTCATTCTCCACGTGCCATCCGACTTTCGCACTGGCCGTGTGGGGGAATTATATGGGCTGTGTGCAGGTCTTACAATGCCCACTTTTTCTAATTCCTGCACCGTTCCCCATATTTCATCTTGCCCACCCAGAGTCTGTACTGCCTTATATCAGTAATCCGGCGCGGTTTCGGCAGGCAAATAGGCCCATGTTTCGCATGGCCTCTTAATATTGCCTGCACTGCCCGGGTACGGATACATCTCTGTCCAAGTCTGAACTCTCCCACAGTTGTCTGGAGAGCCAGACCCCATAGAATATCTATGCCCAAGATGTGTTCCTGCATTGGGGCAATACACACCTTACACTCCCGGGGTGGGAGACGCCCCACCCTCAGATTCAACCATGTTTGGGTGACAGGAATAGTCTGTCCCCCAAAGCCACCAATCATCACTCTGTCTCCACCAAATTTGGTTGGATCTTCGTAGATAATTGATGTTTCTGCTCCAGTGTCCACCAATGCCATAACTCTCTGAATGTTTTTTCGGGACCAATAAATCCTTAATTCTACACAGGGCCTCTGGTCCTATCTGGAGGCCCTAGGGGGACTAACATCCCTCGTCACGCCATGAATTGAGCTATGGCCAATTCTTTTGCTTCCAGTGCCTCAGGCATTGTAGCCCGAGACACCTGAGGAGGCTTTTTTTTCTATTAGCAACAATGAAATCTTCTAAGTTCCATGTTGTTGTTGGCATTCTCTCTGTAACCCTTACCCTTGGTTTCTTAGGGTAGGTCTGAAATTTTTGGTTGTCCTTTAGCTGTCTCCAAAGCTGGAGAAGAACATGGTTGGGCTGGCGGTCAATCTTAGCAAATTGGACCCCAGCCCGAATTAAATCATTAAACGTAGTGAGCCCCATCGAGAGCCCCATCAGCGTCCTACAGCTCCTGGACGCTGTCACCCTGGCTGTCCGTGACTGTCCCAAGCTGTCCCCCCTGCCATGGTGGCACAACTGCAGCACGGTGACATCCTCATTGAAGAGGTGACGAGGAGGGGTACAGGGAGGGGGGCTGGGGACAGTCGGGGGACACGTGGGGTCTGCTGTGGGTGTGACATGGGGTCGGTGGTGTCACCATAGTTGGGTGCCACCTTCACTGGATGCCATTGGGTGTCACTGAATGTCACTGTCTTCAGGTGACGCTGTGACACAGGGTGACCTCAATGTGGAACAGCCGTGACGCAGCGTCCCCATCCCTGGCTGTCACTGTTGTTACCGTCATCTGGTGTCACCATCACTTGTGTGCCACCATCTATCGGGTGACACCATTCCCTGTACTCTGACCATCATGTGGGGGCAGGCACTGGCGGCACCACGTTGTCACCATGTTGTCACTGAGCCTCTCACTGTTCTTTGTCACCCCTCCAGACCTGCCTACCGCAGGACCCGGTGACACCGGAAACCTCTGTTGCTGTCACCATCGTCTGCCATGTGGACGGGGACATGCACGGTGGTGAACTCTGTGCCACCACCAGAGGGGACTGTGTGACACCAGTGTGTCACAGCCGTGATGCGGTGTCATCACCGTTGGGCGTCACTCCTGGCAGCTGGCGCCGGGTGTCACCGTCATGCAGAGGGCACAAAAAGAACCCTGGGGACATTGAGCTGAACCTGGGGACACCGTGACCACCTGGAGGACTTCCCGGGGAAGTGGGAACACCACATGACAATGTCACACCACCAAAATTGGGGACATCCCTGTGTCACACCCCAAAGCTTGGGACACCTTCATGGCACCCTGGTGGTGTCATATCCTAGAGTTGTGAACACCCCCCAGAGTTTGGGACAGCCCTCTGGAGACGCCATCTGTGCCCTCCCCCACAGAAAACATTGTTCCCATGGGGCGGAGTTGACACCCCTCACTTTTCTAATTAAGGTTTATTTTTGATAATGGGGGTTGGGGGATGTCCTCCCCATGAAAGTGACAAAGGGCAGAGGAGCGGCTGTGGGGCTCCATGTGTCACACTGGGGATGAACTCTGGGGACAGAGGTGACTGCAGCATCCTGGCCCCATCGCCCCTATGGCCCCATAACCACTACAGCCCCATCTCGTAGCCATCCCTCGTCCGTATCCCACAACGTTATCCCATCCCATATCCATCATATCCACCCCACAGCCATCTCAAACCCATCCCACATCCATACCCCCACATCCTATCCCCATCCCTAACCCTATATCCATAGCCATTCCGAATCCTTATCCCCACATGCATCCCATGTCCATTCCATCTACTTATCCCATGCCACTATCATCCCAATCCCATCCCGTGTCCATATTTCATCCCCAATCCATCCCACATTCTTCAGTGTTGGTCCCATGTCCATCCCAAGCCCATCCCATATATATTCCATTTTCCTATTTCCCATTCCATATCCACCCCATATCCATATCCCCACACCCCAACCCTACATTTCACATCCCAATGCACATCCAACATCCCAACCCCAGCTCCCAAGCCCAGTTCCAAACCTCATATCCCAACCCCACATCCAAGCCCCACCTCCCACCTGTCAATCCCATTCCCATCTCGCACCCCCTATAGCAGTAGGGCGCACCCCGAGGCCCCACCCACGGCCCGCCCCCTGCCGCGCTCCTCCCACCAACAGCGCAGCGCAACGCCGCACCGCCCCCGGGCTCTCATTGGTCAGGTGCCGGACCGTCCCGCCCCCGGGCTCTCGTTGGTCAGCGGCAGCGCCGCTGGCTCCGATTGGCTGAGGCGCGGCGCGCGGGAACGGCCGTTGGCAGCCGGCTCAGAGCTCTTCTCCCCTCAGGCGGCAATGAAAAAAAATGAAAAAAAGAATAAAAAAAAGAAAAAAAGAGTGAACATGAAAAAAGAAAACCAAGATGAAAAAGAGAAAAAATAGAAGAAAACAGAAAAAAACGAAAAGAGAAAAAAAAAAAGAACAAGTGCAATGAAATGAAAAAAGAAACGAAAGCATAAAAAAAGAAGAAAAAAGCTCAAAAAGGTCAGAAAAAAAAGAAATGAGAAAAGAAGAAAAAAGCCAAGTAAACAGTCAAGAATAACAGCTGAGAAAAGACTGGATGGCCAAAATGTAGAGAAAGCAAAGCAGAGCACAGCAAGGGAAAGCAAGGCGAGAGTAGCAGCAAAAGGCAGGAGAATGAAGAAGGAGGGAGTGAAGAGCAGGAAAGGTGAGTTTGCCATAAGGCAAGGGGGAAGGGGAGGGGAAAGGGAGAAAAGGGGGGGTACGGGAGGGGAAGGGAAGCAGGGGGGGAGAGGAGGTAGGGGAGGAAGGGAAAAATGGGAGAGAGGGGAAGGGGAGGGGAGGGGGGGGGAGGGTTGAAGGGAAAATAGAGAAAGGAGATGCAAAGAAGAGACTCAAAAGTACAAAGCGGTGCACGTAAATGTAGAGAAAGCAAGTAGGGAAGCTAAGGGTAGCAGAGCAAAGGAAAGCAAAGGAAGGCAGTGAATGAGAGAAAGCAACCTTGCAGGAATGGTGGAGTGTGGGAAGAGCTGAGCCCCGGCCTGGCACAGGAGCTGCACGGCAGGAGAAGAAGCTGAGCCCAAAGGTAAGAGGAGCTCCTTGGGGTTTTTTGTGGGCTTGAAGCAAAGCTGAGAAGCCGTGCCCGGGAGGAGGTGTGGGTAGCTCCAGGCCACCTTGCTGTCTCCCCAAGAGATGCGGGCTGTGGGCTAGGCATTGGGCAGGAGTGCTGGCCAGAAGCAAGCATCTGTGTGGAGAAAGGCAAAGGGCGGAGGAGGTTGAAGGGGAGCTACCAGGCATGGGCTTGCTCAGCAAGGGGAGCAGAAGCCTGAAGGGCACGAGAAGGGAATAGAGAAGGGCATGCAGAAGGAGAGAAGCTGCGAGCAGAGTTGAGAGACACTTGTCAGAGCAGCAAGCAGAGCAGGCAAGTGTTGAGATTGGGAGTGAGTAGCAGGAAAAGGCAAGAGCACCAAGAAAAAGGAGGCGAGGGGCAAGCAGCTCAGGTAGGGAAAAGGAAGGGCATGCAGCTCAGGTAGGGAAGGGAGGGGACAGCAGCTAAGCTGTGTGTTATGGGAAGTAATGTCAGTGATCTGAATGGCAGTAACCTGCTGTTCTGCATGGGGCTGTTGTGGAAGTTTACTGTTCAGACTTTCTTAGTGAGCTCTCCCTAGATTGTTTCTGTCCTTTTTCTACACTTGCTTTGTTTTTTTCCAGTCCTCTATAATGAACAGCCCTGTGGCAATGATGCGGAATCTGCACCTGAAGGACTGAGAGGAAGAACATCAGAAGGCAGCAGCTGCAGTGTGTGGTGTTACAGGGCAGCGCTGCGAGTGCCGCCCAACTTGGCACTCCATGTCTTACCTGGTTGTACTCAATCAATAAACGATCACAATTACGGACTCACAAAGAATAAGGCTGTCTTTTTCACCTTAGAAGAAAAAGGGGGCGATGGCAAGGAATGAGAGGCAGGTGAGGTCAGCTGTACAAAATCCCAACACAGATGGATAAGCTGCTTCATGAACAAGTCCAGCTTTTTCTGCGGCGGTGACCAGCATCTGTGCTGTTGTTTATCTGCAGTCAGGAATGTCATATCACCTCTTTTTTCAACCCGCATTTACTCTTTCACAAAAGAGTATCAACTTTTGATACTCGTTCTGCAAACTGGGGAAGAGTAGCTTACAGAATGCCAACTGCTGCA
This sequence comes from Phasianus colchicus, assembly GCF_987193195.1. Classification (NCBI taxonomy): domain Eukaryota; kingdom Metazoa; phylum Chordata; class Aves; order Galliformes; family Phasianidae; genus Phasianus; species Phasianus colchicus. The sequence continues at coordinate 533,637 of NW_028325233.1, read as the reverse complement.
GTGGACAGGTTGGAAGACAGCTGCTCCACCTGCCCATCTGCCACGGCAGCTCCTTGCTGGATGTGCCTGTGGGAACTGCTTAGCTCCTGCCAGCAATCCCCTCACAACGGGGAGGAGAGCAGCACTTGCACAGTTGGTTTTACGAGCACTAAACAAGCACAACTAAAACGCTCAAGGGAGACTGTCTTCAAGCACAGTCACAGAATGTCTGTTATACTGAAGACTAAAGGATATCACTTCCAATTGGCATCAGGGAGAAGACACAGAATAGCAGAATCACAGAATGGCCAGGGTTGGAAGGGACCTCAAGGATCATGAATCTCCAACCCCCCTGCTACATGCAGGGCCACCAACCTCCACATTTCACACTAGACCAGGCTGCCCAGGTTCCCATCCAATCTGGCCTTGAACACCTCCAGGGATGGATGGGGCATCCACAGTCTCTCTGGGCAGCTGTTCCAGCACCTGACCACTCTCTCTGTAAAGAACTTCCCCCTGACATCCACCCTAAATCTTCCCTCACTCAACTTCAAACCATTTCCCCTCGTCCTGCAGTTTTCTACCCTTTCCAAGAGTTGACTTCCCTCCTGCTTGTAGGCTCCCTTTAGGTACTGAAATGCTGCAATGAGGTCACCCCGCAGCCTTCTTTTCTCCAGGCTGAACAAGCCCAGCTCCCTCAGCCTGTCCTCATAAGGGAGGTGCTCCAGTCCCCTGATCATCTTTGTGGCCCTCCTCTGGACCCTCTCCAACAGCTCCCTGTCTTTCTTGTACTGAGGGCTCCAGATCTGGACACAGTACTGCAGATGGGGCCTCACAAGAGCGGAGTAGAGGGGGACAATCACCTCCCTGTCCCTGCTGGCCACCCCTCTTCTGATGGAGCCCAGGATCCCATTTGCTTTCCCACCTGCAAGGGCACGCTGCTGGCTCATGCTAAGCTTTTCATCTATCAGGATCCCCAGGTCCTTCTCCACGGGGCTGCTCTCAAGGACCGCTCCTTCCAGTCTGTATGGATGCCTGGGATTCCTCCGGCCCAAGTGCAAAACCTTGCACTGTGCTGTGTAGGACCTGATCAGGTTCACCCCGGTCCGCCTTTCCAACCTGTCGAGGTCCCTCCGAATGGCATCCCTTCCTTCAGCCGTGTCAACCGCACCGCTCAGCTTGGTGTCGTCAGCAAACTTGCTGAGGGTGCACCCGATTCCACCATCCATGTCATTGATAAAGACGCTAAAGAGCACCGGTCCCAAGACAGACCCCTGGGGGACGCCGCTCGTTACTGGCCTCACCTGGACATAGAGCCATTAATAACCACTCTTTGTCTGCGGCCTTACTACCAATTCCTTATCCATCCAGTGGTCCACCCATCAAATCCACATCCCTCCGGTTTGGAGATCAGGATGTGGTGGGGGACCGTGTCAAAGGCCGTGCTCAAGTCCGGGGAAATGACATCGGTCACCCTCCCCTTGTCCACCGATGCCGTCACTCCATCACAGAAGGCCACCAGATTGGTTAAGCATGACTTCCCCTGCTGAAGCCGTGCTGGCTGTCTCGGATCACACGCTCACTCCTCATGTGATCAAGCATGTCATCCAGGAGGATCTGTCCCATCATCTTCCCAGGCACAGAGGTGAGACTCACCGGCCTGTAGTTCCCGTGTCCTCCTTGCTCCCTTTCTTGCCAACGGCAGTGACATGACCCTTCCTCCAGGCATCCGGGACCTCACCTGACAGCCACGACTTCTCAAATATGATGGAGAGCGGCTTGGCAGCCAGCTTCTTCAGAGCCCTGAGATGCACGCCATCCTGCCCATAGACTTGTACACGTTCAGTCTCACATCTCACCATCTATCTGCTCCATAGACTTGCACACGTTCAATCTCATCAGGCAGTCTCTCTGCTCTGCCCTCACAGCAGGGGGTATTTACCACCCCGGTCCCCACCTGGAGGTTTATGGATGCAGGGCTCAGGGACGTGACAAACTCTGGAATCCTGGCTGCCAGTGAAGACCGAGGCACAGAACTCATTCTGTACCTCAGCCTTCTCTCCATCTGTTGCAGGCAGTTCTCCTTTTACATTTACAAAGGAGGCACACTTGCTTTGACCTGTCTCTTCTGGCCAATGCACGTGTAGAAAGTCTTCCTGTTGTTTTTCACGTCCCTCTCCAAGTTCAGTTCTGTGCCTTGTGTTTCCTGATCCCACGTCTGCAGGTCCAGACATCCCTGTATTCTTCCCAGGTGACACGGCCTGTTAGCCCTGTATTGATTGTTCCAGGTGACACGGCCTGTTTGTTAGCCCTGTATTGCTCCAGGTGACACGGCCTGTTAGCAGAGCTCGTTGCTCCTTGCTTTGCCCCCAGCTGCCCAGCAGGTCTGCGCCGAGCCGATGGGCTTCCTGCGTCCTCTGCTTTCTATTCAGAGGGACGGAGAGCTCTTGTGCTCTCAGAAGGGAAGGCAGCCTTGAAGAGCAGCCAGCTTTGCTCACCATCTTTGTTTTTACAGACAGATCCCGAGAGATCTGGGCCATCAGCCCGTGAAAGCTTAAAGCTCGCCGTCCCAAAGCTCAGGTCCTGCCCCACTCCTTGCCTTGCCCACATCCCTCGGATCACCAACCCCACAAGCCGTGCTCACTGCAGCCAGGCTGCCCCAACCTGAACGCCTTTCACTCATCATCTCCTCCGCACTGCTGAGCAGCAGATCCAGCCACGCTTCACCTCTGGTCGGTCTGCCCAACGCCCGGAGCACAAAGTGACCATGGCTGCATTCCAGGAGCCTCCTGGAGCTCCTGGAGCTGGCCGTCTGTCCTTCCAGCAGATCTCCGATGGCTGCAGTCCTATTTTTGTAAAGATAACTGGTATTTCTGGGAGGAAATGTCCTATTTTTGGAGAAAATGTCATACTGAGGATTGTAATGTCATATTGTTTGGAGAAAACATGAGGTATTTCTAAGAAAACTGTGACTCCCTGGAGAAAGTATCACATTATGGGGAAGGGGGGGTATTGTAATGTTGTATTTTTTGGAGGAAACGTGAAGTATTTCTAAGGAAACTGATATTTCTGGGAGGAAATATCATAATTTTGGAAGAAAATTTCATATATCTCTGATAAAGCTGGCATTCTGGGAGAAAATATCATGGATTTTGGAGAATGCTTGTATTTCCGGGAGAAAATATCGCATTTTTGGAACAAATTGTCATATTTAGGATTGAAAAGTGATCTTTCCGGAAGAAAACATCGTGTATTTGGGAGAACACTGATATTTGTGGGTTATAACGTCGTTTTTCGGCACTAGTGACATGAGAGAAGAGGCTGAAGCCCAGCTCACTACAAGCTCCCTTCAGGTAGTTCTAGAGAGCAGTAAGGTCTTCCTGAGCCTCCTCTTCTCCAACTGAACAACCCCAGCTCCTTCAGCCGCTCCTCGTGAGCTCTGTGCTCCAGACCCCTCGCCAGCCTTGGCGCCCTTCTTTGAACCCGCTCCAGGGCCTCGATGTCTTTCTGGCAGTGAGGGGCCCAAAAGTGGACACAGCACTCGAGGTGCAGCCTCACCAGAGCTGAGGACAGGGGGACAATCACTGCCCTGTTCCTGCTGGCCACACCGTTCCCGATGCAGGCCAGGATGCCATTGGCCTTCTTGGCCACCCGGGCACACTGCTGGCTCATTTCAGCCCAGCATCCATCAACACCCCCAGGTCCACTTCCTCTACGCATCTTCCAGCCGCTCCGCCCCCAGCCTGTAGCGTCGCCTGGGGTTGTTGCAGCCAAAGTGCAGGACCTGGCCTTTGGCCTTGTTGGAACTCATCCCATTGGCTTCAGCCCAGCTCTCCAGCCTGTCCATATCCCTCTGTGGGGCCTCGCTACCCCCAGGCAGATCCACACTTCCAGCCAGCCTGGTGTCATCCGCAAACTTCCCGAGGGTGCACTCAGTGCCCTCAGCTCATCAAGAAAGATCTTGAGGAGGACAGGCCCCAGCACCGACCCCTGGGGAACAGCACTGTGACCCACAGATACCACTTTTCTCACAGATACGTGACATTTTCATCCGGGAACACTATTTTAGTCCCCTACACATGATCTCTTCCACCAAAAAACAAGGACATTTTCTCCCAGATAGACCACTTTTCTCCAACTATGTGACCGATTATCTGGGAAATACCCATTTTTTCCTAAAAATATGGCGTTTACTCCCAGAAATACCAGCTTTCTCACATACATGTGATCTTTTCCCCCCAAAACAAGACATTTTCTCCCAGAAATACCACTACGCTTAGAAATACCTCACGTTTCATCCCAAGAATACTACTTGACGCTCCTCAGGATCACACTTACTCCCAGAAAAATGGCAGTTTCTTCCAGATAGACCAGTTTTTCTCCCAAATACACGACATTTTCTCCAAGATAGACCACTTTTCTCCCAAAGACGGGACATATTCCCCCAGAAATACCAGCTTCGTCTTAAAAATACGGCCTTTTTTCCCAAAATACCAGCTTTCTCACAAACACCTGTCATTTTCCAACCAAGGATGCTACTATCTCCCAGAAACAGCAGTTTTCTGAGAAATACCTGACATTTTCTCTCAAAAGTACTACTTGACACTCCTCAAGAGGACATTTTCTCCCATATTTACCATATTTTCTCCCCAAAGGACCAGTCGTCACACCAAAAATGTCACAGTTGCTCTCGAATAGAAGACATTCTCTCCCACCATTTCCGAGTTCTCTCCCTCAAGTATGTCATTTTCTCCCAGAAATACCACATTTCAGTGGTAAATTTCACCTTCTCTTCCAAAAAGAGGATATTTTCTCCCAGAAATACCCCTTCTCTTAGAACTACCACACGTTTTCTCCCAAAAATACTGGATGACAAAACCAAATGGGACACTTGCAACCAAGAAGAGGACTGGCACAACTGCAGAGCGGTGCCATCCTCATTGAAGAGGTGACGAGGAGTGTACAGGGAGGGGGGCTGGGGACAGTCGGGGGACATGTGGGGTCTGCTGTGGGTGTGACATGGGGTCGGTGGTGTCACCATTGTTGGTGCTTCCCTTCACTGGATGCCACTGGGAGTCGTTGAGTGTCACTGTCTTCGGGTGACACCGTGACACAGGGTGACCTCGATGTGGAACAGCCGTGACGCAGCGTCCCCATCCCTGGCTGTCACTGTTGTTACCGTTATCTGGTGTCACCATCACTTGTGTGCCACCATCTATCGGGTGACACCATTCCCTGTACTCTGACCACCGCATGGGGCCAGGCACAGGCAGCTCTGTGTTGTCACCATGCTGTCACTGAGCCTCTCACTGTTCTTTGTCACCCCTCCAGGCCCGCCTAGAGCTGGACCTGGTGACACTGGAGTCCTCTGGCGCTGTCACCATCGTCTGACATGAGGATGGGGACACGCACGGTGGTGAACTCTGTGCCACCACCAGAGGGGACTGTGTGACACCAGCGTGGCACAGCCGTGACGCGGTGTCATCGTCATCGGGTGTCGCGTTCGGCAGCCAGCATCGGGTGTCACCGTCATGCAGAGGGGACAAAGGGACCCCCTGGGGACGTTGAGCTGAAGCTGGGGACACTGTAACCAGCTGGAGGACTTCCTGGAGAAGTGGGGACACAGCATCGTGCTGTCACACCACCAAAGTTGGGGACACCTTCATGGCACCCTGGTGGTGTCACGTACTGGAGATGGGGACACCCCCACAGTGTCACCCCCACGGACCACTTTGTTCCCATGGGTCGGGGGTTGACACCCCTCACTTTTGCAATTAAGGTTTATTTTTCGATAATGGGGGTTAGGGGATGTCCCCCCCCATGTCCCCATGTAAACTAAGCATGCACGCTGCAGTTTTCAGCCTAGGCTTTTAAGAGCAAAGCCAGAAAATTCCACACCGCTCAGTACAAAGCTGTGCGATGATGAGAGTGACTCAAGCTCTGCCCAAAGGATGAAAAGTAGCATCAAAACGGCTGAAGAGAGGGGGGACAATGAGGCAAGGTAGCACTGCAGAGAAGTCAGGAGAACACCTCTGCCTTCTGGGATCAGGAGCCTGTCTTCCCCCAACAGAGACGCCTGCAGGGTGAGGGGCACACGCTCACTTCTGCTCAGTGCTGCCCTGAGAAACTCAGACAGCTCGAGACAGCTGTTCTCTAACTCAGCGCGCCTGTGCTCAGGCCGTGCTACTTGCAGTTCTGTGCACGTGCTTTGCAGGCAGTGCGTTTATGGGCAGGGCCAAGGACTGGTGCGTCCATTGCTTCTATAACCTGCAGCATCCCCTGATGGAGATGTGGGAGTTCTGACCCAGCGCCGCGAGTGGAATAATGAGGAGGTGGTGCAGCAGCTCACTGAGTGCCACTGGACAAATCAGGCCATGCGCTCTTTGTGAATACAAAGCTCCAATTGTTTATTGATGGACTGCAACCAGAGTGCCAAGTTGGGCTGCTGCCACGAAGCCGCTGCCTTCTGATGCTCCTCCACTCAGTCCTTCAGCTGCAGCTTCTCCATCATCTCCACAAGGCTGTTCATTGTGGAGGACTGGAAAGAAAGAAAGCGAGCGTCAAAGTAGGACACCGCTTCCCCCAGCATTCTACAATCCCCTTCACGTCTGACAGACAGAGAACAACAAGAGCCGTGTCTGTGCTCACCGAGGACTCACCTCTGCACGTGCAGCGGCAGCTCTCAGAGCAGCCTTCTTCATTTCTGCTCTCCTCTCTTTTTGTCGTTGTCGTCTTGCTATAGAGAAAGAGGAGAGAAATTCAGTTTGTCAACAGCAAAACCGCGGAAACATGGGTACATGAAAACAGGCTAGGAAGCCTCTCAAGGAAGGGTATTTCCAGTGGGACAAGCAGAAGGCCGTCATGGATTTCATGGGAAAAGAGAGGGTTACACTTTCTGGCACTTCCTTGCCATTGGACTCGGCAGCCTTCTACTCTTTTCCCCTCTCCGCAGAGAGAAGGAGAAAGCAAAGCAAATCCTAAGCAAACTCCATGCACCTGATAAGGGAAGCACCTCACCAGGGCAGCTGCAGCACCTTCCTACCTCTTCGCTTTGAGGTCCGGAACCGCTCAGTCGGCGCTGGGGCAGGCCCAGGGTGTGTTGCTGGAGCTGGCACACCGCCTCTGCTCTGATGTGGGCTCTGAGCCTTCTCCCCATCGCGCTCCACCTTCACTTGTTTCTTGGCAGGCCACAGCTCTGCTTTTTGCTCCTCTTCCTTCACTCCCTTGCGCTTTCTTGCAGCCATGGTCTTGGAGAGGGAGTGGTTGTCAACTGCAGGGGAAGGTCTTTCCCCTCTGCTGGGACCTGCTGTTCCAGGAAGCCCTCCTGGAGCCTGGAGAGGAGCTTTCGCGTACATCTTGCCGTTTGGCTCAGCACCTCTCCCTGTTCAAATCAAGCAAGGGGAAGCAGCAAGATTAAAAGAGAGTCACACACTGCCTTCGGTCTGCAAAATGGGCCACAATGCTAGGAACTCTCGAGTGTTCACAGCAATGGACCTTGGGATCTTGGCTGAACTGTGGGCCATTTCCAATTGGGACAGGAAAGGCAACTGTAATCCCCAGGGATTAAGATCTCAAGCAACACGCAACGACAGCAGTCCCAGGAAAGGACAGACAGAAAGCCTAACTAGAAAGACAGTGCACCAAACCCAGATGCTGCTGTGTGTCTGTACCTCTCTTGGGGGCTGTGCCACGCTCCATGCTCCTCCCCTGGCTTCCTGCAAGGCTGCGCTTCACTGCAAGCCTGCTTGCATCAGCTTCTGTCAGAAAGGAAACAAGAAAGACATGAAGAGCATCTCTTTGGAGGAGCATTTTAGCACAGCCAACCACAAACTCCTCAAGCGTAGTTTCTTCAATTGGCCTTTCTGCTGCTACAACGCTGTGCCATTTCTGCAGTCAGCACAGATCTGCAGTGCCCCTTCTTTTCTCCTCCATCCCACACAGCCCTTCATGCAGCCCTATTTAGAGGCAGGTACCCACACCACAGCTCACAAGAGCTTCTTACCTGGGGAGGCTTTCCGTTTCCCCCCAAGCCCAGCACCATTCCATGGACGAGCAGGCTCCGTCCCTACAACAACAGATTGTGTGTTGATTTCACAGACACCAGGAGCAGCACTGTCCTGTTAGCCCACGTCCACCACAAAAACCAAAAGACACCGTTCTACAGCCAGAACAGAAACTGATCTTTAAACTGCAGTGCGCTTGCACAAAGCACTACTGCTCTCATTCCCGCTCAGGTGGCAGCAGAGGAACCCCAGTCTGCCTGACAGCTCTGCATGCTGCAGAGCAAAGCTGCGTCAGCACACAAAACGCTATCAGCTGCAAAAGTCGAGGCACGGATTTTTTGTCCCTACAGGGAATGCACTCAGCTCTGAGCACCACCACTTACACACACACTTCTGTCTCACTGCTGCCATCTGTTGCTGTTGGCCTCTCTAATGCTTCCACCATGGTTACCGGACATCCCTGCAGTGCTGCACCGCTCAGAAGTAATACTTAAAATGCATTCTTCCATACTTCATGACAGAGGACTGCAGAGACTCACTTTTGCGTGGTGCTAAGGATGGTCCGTCCCCATCGCGTCCCTCTGTGCGCTGCAAGGCGCTGTTGGTTCTCTGGCAGCCTGCTGGGTGCTGCTCCCTAGCACAGGGAACCGCGCCGCGCTGCTTCTGAGGAGAGAAATAAAGGAAGGGCCATGGAAACGGGCACCCAACGTTTGCAAAGAGATGCAGCGTTCCAGATGGTGCCAGAGATGGGTATCAGAGTGCTGAGACGTTAGTTATCACTAACGGAAACATTTGGGAGCGCATTCACAACATCTGCACGCGCTGCAATTTCTGGGCATATCCAGCTTTCTCATCGTTCAGGTGGAGAAGACGGGCGCTCTCAGACATCACTTCGGGGGGTTAAACCAACACACCTGCAAACACCAGCATTATTCCGAGGGAAACAGTGACTTCAGGTGCCACAGTTCAACCCATGCAAAATTACCGTACACAGCCTTAGCTCTTCACCACTATTTCTTCCCCACCCTTTACTACTGCAGGCAGCTAGAACAAACTTCTCAGCAGAAACCCAGGGCAGCTGGCAAACCATAACCAGGCGCAGCTGGCAGGAGGGCAGTGCCCGCTCTCTGCTCCCACCCTGCCCCAGCAGGTTAAGGAGCCTGGCAATGCTGTCCTGTTGCTGCAAGTGCACAACCCAGCCGCTTACTGAGCTAACAAAGGACCAGCAGGGCTCCCCCTGCTCCATCCCTTCCGCTCCAAAACCAGAGAAAGGAGAAACCCAAGCGAAAGAAACCCAGCCATACCTTTCCACGTGCAAAGCAGCGATGGGAACTGCGTCCGTCTCCCTGCTGAGACATGCTGGGGAACGTCTCAGGGGAAGCTCAAGTTCCCGGGGTCCTCTCCACAGGGACTGCCCGCACTGTTGGAAAGAGCTGGCTTCACTCTCTCTTCAAGTGCCTCGATCCCCAAAATCTCCTTTTGGAAAGGAAAAAGGAACCCTAAGGAAAGAACCTGCAAGTGAAAAACAGTGAGGAAGAAGCATTTTCCCAGCATTCTTCTGCTGTGCAGTTTAGACTCTCGGGCAGGGCAATGTCTCGAAACCAGCTGGTTACAAGGACTGTCCCCAAAATACACCCAGCTCCTGTACAGCTGCCATGATTTCTGACAGCAAGCGTTCTCCATCTCCTCAATAGTTACGCGCCTTGAAGCACATGGCTGGTGTTGCTGTCCTGAAGAAAACTCCCTCTGTCTCACCGCCAGCCGGGACGAGGGCTGATGCAGCGTGCCCACCCCAGCCCAGCTTTCCTGCTGAGACACCTCCCAGCAACCACCCAGCACCAAACCCAGCTCACCTGCTCGGCCTGCTCAGCCTGAGCTGTGCCCAGCTCACGCACACGCCGCAGCGGTGCTTCCGACGGGCTCTCGCAGGGTGATCTCTCAAGGAAAGCTCACAGCTCAGTCTCTGCGTGCAGCATGCTCACCAGAGCACCAGCTCTGCTCACCGGCTGTGCCACAAACGCTCCCACCTCGGCGATGACTGTGACCTCAGCGAGTGCCCGCATCACTTCTGTGCTTCCATCATAAGCAAAGGGCGTGCTCACCTCCCAGATCCAAATTTTAGGAAACCAACACCACGGTCTCCCAACGGGTTTATTTAAGTAAAAGAACAGAGAAATTAAGATGACCCTCGTGCAGCCAGTTCTTGCTCAGGTGCTGCACGATCGGACCAAGGAGATGTTACCCCCAGGCTGCCTCCAGCTTGGAGGATTTGAGCTCCCAAGCAACCAGCAAGCATTTGGACGTGCCCTCCCCCTGCTTTTTACAAGGACAGACGAGTCCTTCTTGGGATGCCAGCTATTCTGCAAAGGCGGAATAGCTCTGTTCTTGGGCCGCAGCTCCATGGCCACGCGCTTCTCAAATACTGGGGCTGCATTACCTCCTGGGCATCCACACGTGCTCTGACTCTCCCGCAGGGTTTCTGGCTTCCTGCTGGGGAGCTTCTCATCTTCTGCAATATCATTCCTGCCTCCTCTGGTACCATCCTGGGAGATGCTGCGGAGCTCATGAGCCGGAACTACCTTCCTCCCATCAGCAGCTGCTCTTGCTTTAAAGAAGTGCCAGCACCTACGAATCAGCTTGGAGAAAGTAATTCTGGGGACCCAGAGACACTGCAAGTCTCAGTGCAGCTCCCACAAGAACGCTGCTGTTAAATCCATAGAATCATAGAATGGATCAGGTTGGAAAAGACCTGAAAGATCATCGAGTCCAACCGCAACCTGACCATACTCCCCTAACTCTAACAACCCACCACTCAATCATGTCCCTGAGCACCACATCCAGAGCTCTTTAAACACGTTCAGGGACAGCCAGGACACATCCCCAATTAGCCAGGACTGCTGAAGGATGATGGAGAGCGGCTTGGCAGCCACGTCTGCCAACCCCCTCAGCACCCCAAGGTTCAATCCATCCGGCCCCATGGCTTTCAAAGCAGGTTTTGTTTCTTTAATTATTGTCTCCCATTCTATCTTTTCTTTTAGAAAGGAATCTAAAAGATGAAAAGTAAGAAAGTACTAAACAAAATGAATCAAAAGAAATGAAAAAAGGAAAGAAAGGGGAAGAGATGAAAAGAGACGGAAAGAAAAGGGGAGAGGGAAAGAAAAGGGGAGAGGGAAAGAAAAGGGGAGAGGGAAAGAAAAGGGGAGAGGGAAAGAAAAGGGGAGAGGGAAAGAAAAGGGGAGAGGGAAAGAAAAGGGGAGAGGGAAAGAAAAGATGGAAAACAGAAAACAAAATGAAAAAAGGAAAAAAAGGAAAGGAAGGGAAGAAAAGAAGAAAAAGGAAAGGAGAAAAAACCATCCTTCCATCACCATTGCTACCACAAGCACTAAACCATATCCTGTAACTCCTAATCCAGATGCCTCTTGAACACTGCCAGGGACGGCGACTCCACCACCTCCCTGGGCAGCCATTCCAGTGCCTGGCTGCTCTCTGAGAGAACAAGTTCTTCCTTATGTCCAACCTAAACCTCCTCTGGTACAACTTATGGCCATTTGCTCGGGTCCTGTTTGTTGCCTGGGAGAAGAGGCCAAACCCCTCCTCATCACAGCCTCCATTCAGGAAGTTGTAGACACGTTCCAGGGCCTCAATGTCTTTTTTTGTAGTGAGCGGCCCAAAACTGAACACAGTGCTCAATGCGTGGCCTCACCAGGGCTGAGTACAGGGGGATGATTCCCTCCCTGCTCCTGCTGGCCACGCTATTTCTAATGCAAGATGCTGTTGGCCCTCTTGGCCACCTGGGCACACCTCTGTCCCTGGAAAGGTGATGGAACAGCTTGTGCTGGATGCCATCTCCAGACAACTGGAAGAAAAGGAGGTTATCAGGAGTAATCAGCAAGGGGGAGGGCATGCTTGACCAACCTGGTAGCCTTCTACAATGTTGTCACTGGCTGGGTGGATGTAGTGCATGTAGTCTACCTTGCTTTCAGCAAGGCGTTTGATACCGTCTCCCACAACATCCTTATGACAAAGCTGAGGAAGTGTGGACAGATGAGTGGACAGTGAGGTGGGTTGAGAACTGGCTGACTGGCAGAGTGCAGAGGGTCGTCGTTGGCGGTGCAGAGTCCGGTTGGAGACCTGTAACCAGCGGTGTTCCTCAGGGGTCGGTGCTGGGTCCGGTCTTGTTCAACATCTTCATCAATGTCCTCGATGAGGGAATAGTGCTCACCCTCAGCAAGGGTGATCTGTGAGGCCCCGTGTACTGAAAGGCAGCCACACGGTCTCCCATGAGCCTTCTGTTCTCCGGGCTCAACAAGCCCAAACCTCTCAGTCTCTCTCCAAAGGAGACATTCCCGATGCTTTGAAGCCTTTGAAGTCACGTTCCTGATGTCCAAGTTACGTGCCCATCATGTGTTAATGCTGCTGTGCCAATCGGTGGGCTCAACAGCTGCAACAAAGACACCAACGTCTTTGGGATAGGCTTATTTTACTGCCTATGACAAAATAAAACCAAAGTCATATTGGCAGCGTCTATAGCCAAAAGAGAAGCTTAGCAGTAAAGGGAATAAGCAAGGCAGTGGGCCTACTCATTGCCACGTGAGCACAGTGGTGAAGAAAGATCCACGACCAATTGCCCCAGCACTTTACCATCAGCCAGATCCGCAGTCACTGGGGAGCCCCGTTTGCAGGGAGGATCTGAAGAACCTCTCCCAGCCATGGGGAAGTTGCACAGCAATGCATCCATCCCACGAGTGAGGCGTCCAGAGCCGCTGCAAGCAGCTCCAGCCTTTCTAGCACAGAGTAAACCAATGTACGGAGCAGTCCGGGGGAACAGCCGCTGCCCTCTTTCTCCTCTTGGTTTTCGCCCCGAAGCCTGCCCAGGGCTCAAGGGGAACAAAAGGCGTCGTGCTGTCAATCTTGCTGTAGCACGGGCCTCTTTGGCAAGACTGTCTGCCCAGCCCCCCCGCGTCGGGCTTCGTCGGGTAACGAACTCAGCAGCAAAGCGCCGTGACTTCCTCTGCCTGCCCTGGAGCCGCAGCCCGAGAGCTTTCCGGCCCCCGGCCTCCCTCTCCCTGGTCAGCGCCAGCGCCGCCAGCTTTCTTCTCGGACAGACGTGAATACAGAAAACGGCAGTCGAGTCCTCCGCCTGCGGGGCAGCGGCTCAGCACGGCGCTGCTGACCGTTCGAGCCGAGCCGAGCCGGAACCGAAGGCGGCCGCCCGACTCTGCCGGGCTCCAACGCGTCTCGATCGGCGGGGTCGGTCCCTCTCTTTCGGGGCTGCCCGGCTCGGCCAGGAGCCGCTCCCGGACACCGGGCGTCCCGCCGCTCGCAGTCAGCCGCCGGTTCTCAGCCGGCGGCGCCCCGCCGCGACGCCGACTCCGGAGGACGGCTCCGTTCTGACGCGGGACGGACGGGGCCCCGAGGCGCGGGGCGGGCGGCGGCGGGGACGCGGGGCGGCGGAGCGCCGCTTTCCCGGCACGGAATCCCGCGGCCGCCATTGGCGGAGAGCCCGCGCTCGGCCCCGCCTCTCCCGCTCTCCTATTGGTCGGCCCGCGGAACGGGGCGGGCGCTCCCGGCGGGGTCGTTTGCGCCCGCGGTCGCGCCGTCATTGCGTCATCACCGCGCGCGTCCCGCGTGGCCCCGGCCCGGCTGCCCGCGGCGCTGCCCCGCGCCGCGCGCCCGCTCCGCTTCCGGGGACCCGGGGCCCGCGCCCCCGGATCCTTTTCCTCCGCGCGGCCTTCCAGCCGCTCTGCCCCCGGCCTGCAGAGATGCCTCGGGTCGTCGTGACCGAAGTGCGGGACCGGCGCGTGGCGGTGTTGAACGTCGTTCCGTTGGCATCAGCCGTCGGTCAGCCCGTCCAGAGCCCTGTGCGGGGCCTTCGTTTCCTCAGGCGGATAACGGGAGGATGCCGGAGCCGAGGGGCGGTGGGAGGGAGGCGGGGACGGGAGCATCCTGCCGTGCCGCCAGCAGCCCGGGGGCCGCGTGCTGTGGGTGCCGGCACGAAGCTCCGCCGTCCGTCAGCACGGGAGCTGCGGTTCTGGTGCAGCAGCAGGAGCTCAGCGCAGCCCTGCAGAGAGCGGTCCGGCAGCACGGGAGGAAGATGACGGCCTGGAGCGCGAGTGCCTCAGCAGTGTCTGCAGCCTGCGAGGAGCCGAGCCGGGCTGGGGAGAGGAAGGTGTGGGAGTCCCGGGGAGGGACGCGCGATGGCAGCGTTATTGGCAGGATCAGCTGCTTCCTCCACCGCTCCCGACGCCGAGCACTGGTTTCCTTTGAGAAGCAGCCCACTGTCACATCTGTGGGGTTCCGCAGGACACACAGGCATGGGGTAAGTTTAGGTTGGATATCAGGACAAACTTCTGTGCGGAACTTCTACAGCCGTGGGTGGGATCCCCCTGAGCTCCCCTTCTCCAGGCTGAGCAGCCCCCTCTCTCTCAGCCTCTTGTCATGGCAGAGGTGTTCCAGTCCCTTCACCATCTTGGTAGCCCTGCGTTGGACTCTTTCCAGCATGTCCAGCTGTCTCCTGTACTGGGAGCCCAGAGCTGGACGCTGTTCTCCAGCTGCAGCCTCCCCAGTGCCGAGCAGAGCAAAAGGAATGGTGCAGAATACTGGTCCTTACCTGCTACAAGAGAAGTCAGGACTAGGGCTATGATGGGAGCGCATTGCTTTATGATTGACGTGGAGAACTGCTAGGAAGAAGGCCTGGTGGGCCTGAACACAGATGCCGGGTGGTCCAGCTTTTGTTTCATTGGAAACCAGGTACTCCGTGGGCAGCAATATGGAGATATGTTCTCCATGCAGTTGTGCCCCCGTGGCTTCTTTCTGATATGCTTGGGAAGTCCCACTAGAACAGGCTGCCGTGTGAGACAGAAGTGAGAGAGAAGCATCAGTTGTGTGGGTGGAGTTTTACTATCTCTGTGTTCACATCTTTCATGTTTGTCTTCTTTTTTTTTTCCAGTTCAACTCTGCGTGCGTCGGTCTGCCTTTGCTAAATCCTTTTCTTGTGGCCTTAGGCAACAATCGAGGGGGTCTCAAGTTTCAGCGCTGAGCAAGAAGCGCAGGCTCTCAGGAAGGCCATGAAGGGCTTTGCTAAGTTGATCTCCCTCCATGGTCAACTTTTATTTTTTCCCCAGCACTGCGAATGGCTGCTCTGGTGGTTTGATAGAGGGAAGCATAGCTGCTTGCACTGCTCTGCTGCACAACTGCCCTAAAAATTGTTGGAAAGTGGAAACAGAACTGCCCTTCGTGTCCCGAAATGCAGCTGCTCTGGTGGCGTGGGTCCTGGCAGCTTTGTGTGCATCGATGTAGTCCTGGAGCTGTTGAGAGCTGGCTGTGTGAGGGACTGGAGGTGGCACAAGACCAGAGGGCACTTCTGATCCTTGTGCAAGCATCCTGACTAGCTTCCATTTGTTTCTTGCAGGCACGGATGAAGATGCCATCACTGACGTCTTGACCAAACTAAATGTTTCCCAGCGTCAGCAAGTTCTGATCACCTCTAAGAGCACTACTGGCAGGGTGGGTGGTCTGCAGAGATGCACGAACGTGGTTGTGTCACTTGGGCGCAAAGTGAAAAACGACCCAATCTCTACAAGAGAAAGGTCGGCAGAGACTTCACCTGACCAAGGTTGTTTTGTTCTTGTTCAGTTCAGAGCAGTTGTTGATGCAAGGAGGGTTGGAGCCTGAAGAGGAGTGCTGAACAGCTCAGTTCCTCTGTCCTCAAAGGCCGTCCCTTCTGCCAACTCCTTTCTCCTCTTTGCCTTCTAGGATTTGATTGATGACTTGAAGTCGGAGCTGAGTGGGAATTTTGAGAGGGTGATCATTGGGGTGATGACTCCCACCACCATGTATGACGTGCACGAACTAAGGAGGGCTGTGAAGGTTTGGAAATCTTCCTTTTGTATTGCTTAAGTTCTGGCCAAGGACTTACTGCTTTGTTATGCATGTCTTCTCTCTCTTAAAGAAACCTGGTTGCACGTCACAAGCAGGTGCTGGTATCTTAAGTCTTGCCTTGGTGATTCCCTAGGGAGCAGGAGCAGATGAAGGTTGCCCAATGGAAATTCTGGCTTTTCGCACCAATGGAGAGATTTGTGGCATTAATGAGAACTACAAGCTTCGTAAGGAGTGCAAAAGGCTCTCTTGTCAGTTTCTTCCTGTCTGCGCTTCTTAATTGGAGGCTGTAGCAGTAATGATGATGGCTGGAGTGCTGCAGTGCTGCTGGGAGCCCTGGGCACAGTTCTGTACTTAGCTAGGTTACAGCTGGCAAATGTTGTGGGCAGCACCCAGGTGGTGGCCCTGCTCCTAACGGGTGCTGTGTGTGTGTTCTTGCTGGAATATGGCTGCTCCCTTGAGGATGGCATCGTATCTGACACATCTCCCATGTTTCGAAGGGTCCTCGTGTCCCTCGCAACAGTGAGCCAAGCTGAGGGGAGAAGGGGGTGAATGTTCAGAGCTGTGGGCACAGCTCTGCACTCAGTGGTGAGGAGCTCCAGGCTGGCTTTTTCTCACCCTGTGTGTCCCATGACCTGCTCCTCAAACCCAGCCTCTCCGGGGAGGGAACTCTGACTCTGGGTGTGCATGAGTGCTGTGGGCTCTTCTTTAAATGTCCCAGTAAAGTGGGTTGCTGCTCGTTTCAGAAGGAAGCCCAAAGTACATCTGAGCTGCATTTCATTTGTAAGCTAGTGTTCCCTTTGAAGGACTCCATTATCCATCCCCAGCAGCTTTTCATGAGTGGGGAATTCTCAGGAGTTGCTTCCAGTAGATGCTCTGGTGAACTGAGTCTTCTATCCTTGTGTCTTTGCAGGGAAACAGAGATGAAGGAATGTATGTGGATGATGCCCATGCTCAGCAAGATGCTCAGGTGCGTAGTAATGTGCTTCCCAATCTATTCTTGTGCAGGTGATGCGTGGTGAAGAGAAGCCAGCCTGTGAAATGGAAATAATGTTTTTAGCCTTGTTTGCAAGTCTCTAATGAGAGGTCTCTCGACAGGCTGGCTACTTGGCAGGGGCAATGAGATTTTGGCTGTGGGTTGCCGTGCCTGGTAGGTGCTTGTTGGAAAATATCCGTGATCTAGACAAGTACGTGCCAGCAGTGCTCTAGCTGCAAGGGATTTAAGATCTCCTGTACGCCCAGTCTTCTCCATGAGCCTTACTTTGTCACCCCTAATGTCTTGAAGTGCCTGTACGAAGCGGGGGAGAAGAAGTGGGGAACAGATGAGGTGCAGTTCCGTGTACAGAGGATGGACATAAACAGGTATCACCTAGTGAGAGGTAGGACCCCTGCACAGTGTCCTGGGTTTTTCTTTCCTTCCTTGTTTGTGTGTGATGCTTTTGTAGGAGCTCTGTAGCTGTCCAGTAGATGTGAACTCTTCTGAGGCAGCAGGTGTCCTAGAGAGAGCCCCATTGCATCCATTCCATTCTGGCTGTTTTATTCCCTCCTGAGACTGAAAGGGACTTGAGAAACCTAAGTCCAACTGGCTGCAGCTCCAGCATGGAAAGCAGAGATCATGAAGTGTGACTGCCATTGGGGCAGGGGGGAGAGGAGCTAAGAAACTTGATTGGCAGCACAAAGCAGCAGGTCTTGAAAATGGTACTAGCTGTGGTCGGCCAATTTGCAAGACTGTTAGCAGTGAAAATGAATTATTTCTGTGGGGCGATCCTGATTTAGCTGAGAGTGCTGCAGGGATGAAAGAATGTTCATGCAGTATACGAGGAGCTTGTTGCAAAGCGGTCCTTTGAATCTCTGTGACTTTCTGCCATAGTTTTTGATGGTACAGAGGCATTGCTAACAAGGACATAACAGCATTAAATCTGAGATGGTAGGCAGTTATTCAATAGATTGTTTAGTTCTTGTTCAGCCTGTGCTTTTTGTTGTTGTCTGTCTGCTATTCAGCTCAGAATACAGAACTATTGTATTTCTCATAAATGCTTAGCACTCAAATATGGAAGTGCTTCACAGGCATTAATTTTTGTACCTAACAAGTTTTACTATGAAGCCGCGAGTGTCTTCATCATTATTTAGCACAATAATTGCAGCAGTACAACAACCAACCTTATAAAAAATATTACATGCATTATTTTTTTTTAGCTCATCAAGGAAAGGGTTCTGTGAATCTTTACCTACACCTAGATCTACTGTGCAGTATACAAGATGGATACTCATCTGAAATATCTAGTGCTGTATCTATATGCAAAGTGTCAACCTAAATTTTTGGCTTTACAAAATTCTGATGACTATATTTTGCAGTAGATACATTTACAGCCTAGTTGTTTCTTCATTTCTTTTTATTTCCAGTACTTGAATGTATTATAGGATTCTATATGGGTTTATTTGTGTGGCAAAGATCACCTTTCTTTGTTTACTGCTCCAAGGTACTCGTTTTATTGAAAATTACTCATGAAGACTTATGATGTTTCTCTGAAAATGCTGAAAATAACTAAATGGCAATCTTCAACATTTACCATTAGAAAACAAATGGTTTGTGCATGAGATGAAAAGACAATAAAATCTGTTATGTTAACAGATAGATATCATTTACTTTTAAGCAGAGTACTATGAAATCTTTTACCAAGAGGTACAAAATTACAAAAGAAGCACTGAATTTACTTCAGTCATTTTTAAATTTTACTTGAGAGTCTGTCACGGAGTTATCTAGATCAACGTGTGCCCTCGACAGGGGGCAGCAAGCCCATAGGCCCCCTGGCCCAAAAACAGGACGGAAAAGGGGGAAGGGAAGGGAGATGGGAGCTGGGCCCAGAAACCAGAACAGCAGCAACAATCTAAGGAGGAAAACTTAATTTTACTGAACATGATATCGGAATGCAAGATAACACAATATAATATAATATAATTGAAATTGAGGCTAATAAATCAAATAAGAGAGAGAGAGTGTCCGAAACTAAAAGGCCTACTTTGAACTGAAGGCACACGGTTGGGGAGCAGACCCACACACTGCTAGGCAGTGAGCAAGAGAGCCAGAGAGCAAGATCCCATGACTCCCTCCCATGGCTTATCTTCCTCTCTGAACATGAAGTCCCCTGGGATGTGTAGTTCTTCCTTTCTTCTGAGAACCAGGCATCCAGAAAGATGTCAGTCCACGGAACTGGAGTATTAACTCTTTAATTACCCGTGCTTTACATGATGTTTGGTGTGGAATACCGATAACAAAATTATAAAACCATGACAGAGTACTGTGTTTTGTACTTTTTTGACTTCCAAAGTCAAAAAAGAGCTGATTTTGCTGTGGGAGGTAACTATGGTTAGGAGAGAAACTGTGTGCTCATTTTCCAGAAGGTAGTACATAAAAAATAAAGAAAGATCTTTGTATTCCTGGAAATTTGAGAAATTGGAGGGTCTGCTGTAGGAAATAGGATATATCAGTGTTTCTGTTTACAAGACAGTGACTGCTGTTTGTAATCTGTTAGAGGATGGGTATCTTGTCACAGAACAACCCTTTTGGACATCTTTATAAATGTTTTAGTAACTGAGCAATGGATCAGTGATGCAAAATACTTTCTTATCTAGCAGCAGCTCTTATCTGAATTTACTGTATCTATTGTGGAGAAAGCACGAGGTTCCAGTGCTACAGTGTTTGTGTTGTGAGCACTACAAAACTTTTTAAAACCACTGTTCATTTGCTCAGTATCAAAGAAAACATTTTAACCAAACTTAAGTGCTAACTAGTCACTCGGAGGTCTTCACTACCTAAAATTTTCCTTCATAACAGAATCTTTACAGTGTATGAGATAGAAATAATAAAATAATTTTCTTATTCTTTCCCTTAGGCATTTCCTGGAAACACAAACTCTGATAGTGTGGTCCGACATGATTTGCAACACCCAGTCATTGCTCGCTATGTACGTATAGTTCCTTTAGATTGGAATGGAGAAGGCCAAATTGGGTTAAGAATTGAGGTCTACGGTTGCTCCTACTGTAAGTTTTTCCATTATATTCCTTTAAAAAAAAAAAATGTAAATAGAAACTGTCTTTGAATTTCAGATTAAATCTGAATCTCAAGTGCTTTTTGCTAAAATGCATGAAGATATTCCAGGATTACTAATTGTAATAACTGGAGCTTAATTTAATATTTACTGTATCCTTTATTCTGAGTTTCTAGTTAGCTCTTCTATAGGAAATACAGCATTAGAATTAGTAAGAGTGCTTTGAAATCACTACTTTTGATCTTCAAAATTGTTTTTGCAGAAGACTTGAATAGACCAGTTGAGGAAAAGATAGCATTCAGATACATTTCATGCTGGGTCTTGAGAGGGAAACAAGACATAATTCATTGCCTGATGACAAAGATAAAAATAAAACAAGTAAAAATTCAATTGAAGAAGCTCATCTTGTCTAAATATGACATGTTTTTCAGAGATTTTTCCTTTAATATTTGAGTATAACTTTAGAATCTCTTCTAAAAAAAAAAACGAGATGAGCAATGGTGCAAGTGGTTAAGAGCACAACAGATCAAGTTTTAAGAAAAGCAAGTGTAGTTTCTAAATACCATTCCTTGAATTTGATCCTGTGGGTGCTTACGTGAAGTCCACATGCCTGCAAACTGTAAATGTCTGATGTCCTATTTCTATGCAAATTTAGTACAGTATTCTTGTAGGTGTTTTAGGGGAAATAAATACTTGAGATTTATCTTAAAAAAAAAAAAAAAAAAAAAAAGTTAGAACAAGTTAAGAAGCACCTATATTGAAGACTCTTCCATTGACATCAAGTGATTTAAGGCCTATTGAAACACTTTGTCATGGTAACTAGCAATTATGTTAATTAACTAGCAAAAATATCTTGTGATTTCTGTTGTTTTGACTTGGCTATGTGCTTTCATTAAACACTATTGAGAATCACATTCTGGTATTATTTTTCCTATTTCCATGCAAAGAATTAAAGCCTCATTTTAAAATTTAGATTAAACTTAGATAATTTTTTAACAGCTGAAATAACTTAGCTGAAAAATCAAATCGAACTTGCTGCGGTGTTGGTAGGGCTGTGCTGGGGGAATTCATGGGTGTTGGATACGTTTGTAAGAAAACACATTGTATTTGTTATCTGAGGAACTGTAGGTTATCCTACAACAAGTTGGTTCTTGTTCAAAAAGGTAGTGATCATCTGAAGTATTAGGTAGCACTGTGTACAAGGCTCTTAATGAACCAAATTTGCCATCACTCTATTAAAATATTTTATATGCTGTTTTAAGTGTAGCCAACACTATAACATGGTTGATTTCACATCATGATTACATTTTTTTACATTTAAGTATATCTACTTTGAATACAAATACAAGTATATGGAGACAGAAACCAACTTTTTTTTTTTAATCCAACACTTTTTTAAACAACAACAAAAAAAAGAAAATATTTTTAAGTTGTAGGTTTTTTTTTTTGTTTTTTTTTTAGCCAAAAATATTTACAAGCAAAAGGTTTTAGGTTTTTGTTTTGTTTCCTTTTTTTTTTTTTTTTAATTAAATTGATATCTAATGCACTGTAAGCACGTTACAAGATGAATTTGGAGTCTGAAACTAAATGTGAGGAAAAGCATAGTTGGCTAACAAAATGAAAAGTTGTCTGCTTGAAAGACTGCATATTTCTGGAGAAAAATAAAACACATCTATCAAGGAAATAATGAATCAACTAAAAAAATACTGATAAAATTTGTCTTCACAGACAACTGAAGTAAGAAACCTAACCTTTTGTTTTCCTCGAAGAGAAGCATTGAACTGCTAGTATTATAAGTTATTTCAGTATTTTGTTAATGACATTAATAATAATGTTTTACATTTATATGTCTATAGGAACTTTTTTTTTCTTTCTCCTCCCAAACAAACAAAACAAACAAAACAAAGAAACAAAAAAACCCTCTCCTAAAATACTGTTAGATTTTAGAAGCAGGAATCAGGCTGTCCTTGAGTCAGTATGCTGAAACCAGTAGACAGCAGCAGCGCAGTTGAGAAGAAAAGTTCACTGTCTTATGACTTCTTGGAAAAACAGAATAATGTTTGAGAGTTCCAAACTTGTTTTCAAATGCATTATTTGGAGCAACTTATGTAAAGTTACATTGTTCCATAGATATGGAATTCAGCAGGAGCAAAGTTTTTAGCCCTATAATTAGTATTGTATATTGAAGCATTGTCATTAACCAGTGAGATTTGCAGATTAATCCTGCTGTCAGTGAAGAAACTGACTGTATAGATAAGTAGCAATTTTTTAAGCCTGATTAAAACATGGGCATCTAATCCAATTTGTGAAAATTTTTGAAACATTACCTAAAGCAAAAGGTTGCTTAATACCTTACAATCATATATTTTTCTTCAAGTTTGTAGGTTTATATTGAATGCAGTCTTTTATTTAGAGAATATTTGAGAACATATTTCAGATGTAGAACTTGCACATTTTCTCATAGTAAAGGTTTAATTGGAAAGTCATAAACTTAGTGCTTAAGAAAAATATTTCATTGCACAATACAGCAATCTGGTTATTAGTCTCAGAGTATTAAGAACTCTCATTAAACCACATATTGAAATACGTGGTCATTAATTGCCATATTGATTTGTTCTTATTTTTCTTGAGTATGCTGATAAAATACACATTATTTTTTGTGTGTCAGAAATGGAAACTACATTCTTCCTTACACAGCAATGTGAATTAAAAAAAAGGTTCAACTTTAAAAGAGAATTAGAGATGACATCTATTCCCTAGAGAAGTTTGTAAAATTACAAAATATTTCCTTTCAAGGTGCTCTTATTCATTTAATTATTTGCTTGCCTTCTTGCTTTGAGATTTTTCTATGTTTGAAACTGCAGATGAGATCTGCGACGTTACTTTCTAATAGATCTCTCGGAAGTCACAAAAATTAATTAATTAATTAATTAATTAATTAAAGGCTCCCTCTACAGTAAGATTGAAAATGTTCTTTACATTTCTCTCTGTGAATAAGTGCTGATGTCAAATTTAGAAAAGATTTTAACTGTGTGGGAAGAGAAGCAAACAAAATATTTAACATTAAAAAAAAATATACTGTAGTCAACGGGAGTTGTAGCTTTCATTTTAAAATCATAGAATGACTTATGTTGGAAGGGATTTTAAATATCATGTAGTTCCAATGCCCTCACATGAACATAGTTATCAACCACTAGATCAGGTTGCCCAGGGCCTGATCCAGACTGGCACTGAATGCCTCTAGGGAAAAAGCATCTGCATCTTCTCTGGGCAACCTTTTCCAGTCCTTTACCACAGTGAATAAAAAATTTCCTCCTATCATCTAACCTAAATCTCCTTTCTTTTAATTTAAAACCATTCTTGCCCGTTCTCACTAATAGACCATGAAAAAAGTTGGTTTTCTGCCAGTTCATAAACTCCTCTGAAGTATTGGAAGGTCGCAATGAGGTCTCCCCAGAAAAACAATCCTCCTCTCCAGTATAAACAAGCCCAACTTCCTGAACCTCACGGGAGAGGTGCTCCAGCCCTCTGATCATCTTTGTGGCTGCCCTCTGGACTGATTCCAACAGCTCCACATCTTCATTGTCTTCAGGGCCTAAGACCTGGGCACAGTATTTCAGGTGTGACTTCACAAAAACAGAACTGAGGGGGACAACTTCTTCCTGTTACCCAGTTGGCTGCCCTTCTTTTGAGGCAGTCCAGTATACTGTTGGCCTTCCAAATTGCAAGTGCACAATGCTGGCTCACATCCAGCTCTTTATCCACTAGGACCCCCAAGTTCTACTTGACAGAGCTGCTCTCATTGAGTACTTCTCCCAGTCTGTTCACATATCTGAGATTGCTCCAACCCAAGTGGCAACACCTTACATTTTGGTTTGATGAATCTCATTTGATTTTACATGAGCCCGCTTTTCAAGCTGTTCCAGGCGATTACAGATATGGAGTGAAGCTGTGCAGAGAGAAAATTAGAAAAACCAAAGCCCAGTTAGAACTGAGCTTGGTCATTAAGATAAAAGACAACAACAAATATTTCTATAAATATATCAACAGCAAGAGGAGGGCTAGAGAGAACCTCCATGACTTGTTGGACACCGAGGGCAGCATGGTGACCAAGGATCAGGATAAAGCTGAGGTATTAAGTGCTTTCTTTGCCTCAGTCTTTAATAGTAAGACTTGTTACTCCCTGGGAACACAGCCTCCTGCACTGGTAGATAGGGATGGGGAACAGAATAGGCCCTGCATAATCCACGATGAGATGGTTTTGGACTTGCTCCAGAAGCTGAATGCTCAAAAGTCCATGGAGTCAGATGGATTGCATCTAGAGTGCTGAAGGAGTTAGTGGATGTGGTTTCCAAGCCACTCTTCATCATCCTTCAGCAGTCCTGGCTAACCGGGGATGTCACAGTGGACTGGAGACTGGCAAATGTGACACCCATCTTCAAAAAGGACGGAAAGATGATCCTGGTAGCTCCAGGTCTATCAGTCTCGCCTCAGTACCAGGGAAGATTATGGAACAGATAATCTCAGGAGACATAATGGACCAATTAAAAGTCAACCAAGGGATCAGGCCTAGTAAGTATGGGTTTACAAATGGTAGATCATGTTTGGCAAACCTGATTTCATTCTATGACAAGGTGAGCCATTTAGTGGATGAAGGTAAGGCTGTCGATGTGATCTACCCGGACTTCAGTAAAGACTTTGACACTGTCCCTCACAACATTCTCA
Organism: Phasianus colchicus; assembly: GCF_987193195.1. Classification (NCBI taxonomy): domain Eukaryota; kingdom Metazoa; phylum Chordata; class Aves; order Galliformes; family Phasianidae; genus Phasianus; species Phasianus colchicus. The sequence continues at coordinate 509,003 of NW_028325233.1, read as the reverse complement.
TGGAGAAGGTGGCTGCCCATAGCTTGAATGGATGTATGCTCTGCTGGGTGAAACACTGGCTGGATGGCCAAGCCCAAAGAATTGTGATCAATGGAGTTGAATGTAGTTGGCGGCTGGTCATGAGCAGTGTCCCCCAGGGTTCAGTACAGGGGCCGCTTCTATTTAACATCTTTATTAACAATCTTGATGAGGGGTTTGAGTGCACCCTCAGTAAGTTTGCAGTCTACACCAAATTGAGAGGGAGTGTTGATCTGCCAGAGGGGAGAAAGGTGCTACAGAAGGTCCTGGATAAACTGGATTGATGGGCCAAGGTGAACCGTGTGAGATTCAATAGTGTCAAGTGTCAGGTCCTGCATTTTGGTCACAACAACCCCAGGCAACCCTATAGGCTTGGGAAGGAGTGGCTGAAAAGTTGCCTGTCAGAAAGGGACCCTGGTATATTGATGGACAGTCAGCTGAATACGAGCCAGCAGTGTGCCCGGGTGGCCAAGAAGGCCAGTGGCATCCTGGCTTGGATCAGGAATGGTGTGGTGAGCAGGACTAGGGAAGTAATTTGGCCCCTGTACTCAGCACTGGTGAGGCCTCACCTCGAGTACTGTGTTCAGTTTTGGGCACCTCAATACAGAAAGGACATGGGGTGCGAGCAGGTCCAAAGAAGGGCTGCAAGGCTTGTGAAGGGCTTGGAAAATGTGCCGTATGAGGAGCGACTGAAGGAATTGGGCTGTTTAGTCTGGGGAAAAGGAGTCTGAAGAGAGACCTTATTACTCTCTTCCAGTACCTGACAGGTGCTTACAGCAAGTGCAGGGTTGGTTTCTTCTCACTGGTGACAGGATGACGGAAAATGGTCTCAAGTTGTGCCAGAGTAAGTTTAAGCTGGATATCAGGAAAAGCTTCTTTACAGAAAGGGTTGTTAAGCACTGGAATAGGCTCCCCAGAGGCAGGGTTGAGTCACCTTTCCTGAATGTGTTTAAAAACCATTTGTTTACTGTGCTCAGAGACATTATTTAGCAGAGGGTTGTTAGAATTAGGGTAAGTTTGGTTAGGTTGTGGTTGGACTTGATGGTCTCTGAGGTCTTTTCCAACCTGAGCACTTCTATGGTCAGGCATAGTCTATCCTTGATGAAGCTGTGTTGGCATTCTTGAATCACCCCCCTCCCCTTTCTTGCACATGCCTTAGAGTAGATTCATGGAGGTTCTGCTCTGTGATCTTCCCTGGCACAGGTAAGGCTCACTGGTCGATAGTCTCCCAGATTTTCCTTTCTCCCTTTATTAAAAATGGGAGTGATGATTCCTTTTTCCACTTGCCAGGACCTTCACCTGACAGCCATGAATATTCAGAAATGATTTAGAGTAGCTTGGCAACCACATCAGTCAGTTAGTTCAGGACTCTGAGATACATGTTGTCCAGCTCCAGAGACTTGTCCATATTTAGTGTCATAAGGCAGTGTCAGACTTGCTCTTCTCTGACAGTATAGGAGGCATTTTGCCCCCCATCCCCTTTGTAGAGTTTCAGGTACATATAATATATTTAATACACTCAAAAGAGGGGAAAGGATCTTTACATTTGCAGTGACATAATTTAGCAGAAAGCAAGCCATAGGAAAAATTTATCAAAAAGCAAGTCATAGGAAAGAAAGTAATGTTACAGAAGGCAAAGTATCCACTGAATTCATTAATGCAAAGCTGATGGAATATTTATATTCAAGCTCTTTTTGAGACAGAGAGTAAAGAGACATGATAGATAGATGTCTCTCGTCATGTTCCCATTTATGAATTTTTTAGACAATCAGCAAATTCAAGGCATCTGGAGGCTATGACAACTACAATATATATTGTATTTTATCACTGATTTTTGAAGTTCATAATAAGCTCCTGCAGAATCATTGCCATACGAATAGTTCCTTCAATCACAATACTGCAGCAGATTAATGCATACAAAACAAACAAACAAACAAACAAACAACAACAAAAAAAACAGTAGCATTCCTATTGAACAGTCTTTGACAGCACTTTTTAAGATAAGAAGGAGAGAAAAGAAGAAAAATAAACAAGTCAGACCTTATCGTTTTATGAAGAAATGAACATTTTTTATGGAGATTATTTACTCCTTAGATAGTACAGTGAACAAAATCTTGGTCATGTGAATATTTACAAGAGAAAAAAAAATTAGACTTGGAGGTGCTGTTAAGGCTTAAGCCATAAGTATTTGAAAGGAATATTTACAATAACTGTTTTGAAAATATTGAAGTGCTAAAAATTAGAGCTTGAACAGATTTTGACAAGTTAATCCTATTTGCCTGTAGTGACTTTAAGTGAAACCATTGTTCCTCTTCACTATTAATTCCACATTCATCAGCTGTATTCATCATTAGAAAAATTTCTGTGATACTTGTAATTTCCTTTGCCATTGTCATGCTATTGCTACCAACTATTCATATCTCCATCACTCTCTCCTATGGTTGCCATATGTACTTCACAGAAACTCCATTCTCTCCAAAACTATATATTACATCAAAATATCACAGGGAATATTTAAAGTAGATAAGAAAGCCACTATTTAACTTGTGTGGAACCTAACCAATTTTCTTTTGTCCAGTGCCACTAGATAGATATAGTGGACATTTTGTTTCATCAGCCTATGCTCACAAACAAACGATCAAAAAACTGATGAAGTGTCTTGATGGCCACTGGAACTCCCTATGCTGAATGAACTATATGTCCATATGTATGTAAACATATGAATACATATTTATTCTTTTACACTTTTTTTTTCCACCTAAATTGTGAAGATACTTATGTGGTCTCATAATCCATGTAAATGGTTCTTTGCCAACCTCTCATAATATTTTATTACTCATAATAATAATGTTCACTAAACTGTCTTAATGAAAAGATGGACTTCTATGCCCATAGAAGTGATGGAACTGCATAAAAATATTAAATGATAGATAGGAAGAAACATTTTGAAGCATATGTTTTGTCTAATCATGTTCTCATATTTGTAGCAACTGTATTAAATCATTGTAATTAAAATTGTTTTTCATTTTGGAGAAAAAAAGAATCACAGATTTGAGAAAATTATCAGCAGTCACTGTAAACTTAGTAGCTTTGTTTGTGACAGTGAATAGAACACTTAAGAGTTATCCGAAGCATCCAACCCTCTTTTTCTCTGTTTCTCTTTAGATATTTTTATTCTGGATATTTCTACAATTTCTATGTAATTGATTTTCAGCCAGCATAGTCACAGTTCAACATCTGCAAGCATAGCTTGGTATTTACTTTTTCTGATATTACAGGTGCATGTCTCAGTACTTGTATTAAAACAGTGGAGAGTGAGGGAAATGAACTGTGAAAACATTTGAAGATCTCTTTGAAAACATGCTCTGTTTGAAAGCTTAATTCTTTTCTAATGTACTCTCTAGCATGTTTTTTTTTTTTTCTTTTTTTTTTTTCTTATTTGTTTTTACATAGAGGGGACTTCTTATCTTGAAGATCATAAAAATTGGTGATTTTCCTCATTTGCTCCATGGTACTCCTCAAACAGTAGAGTTTTGCAGATTTAGGATCAAAAATAACTTTTTTTTTTTTTTTTATAAGTATTTAAAGTGTGGGTTGTTTACCTACTCCCCAGGAAGAAATAGTTGTGATTGTTTCTTTGCAAGTGTTTGTTATTCTGGTATGAAAGTAAGTGAGAACAGACTTCAGCTAATTTCTTATCTCTAGTGGTTAACAGTAATAGGTATGGGTCTATTTTGGTTCTGGCTGTGTCCAGCACAGGGCACCCCAGACACACACAGCAGCCCAGCAGGCCCTGTCATCAACTCAGCACCTAAGAATGGTACAATTTTTAAATGAAATATTAAAATTTAACATATATTTTTCATTCTTTTAACATATATTTAGTCTGATACAAAAAATGTTTTATTTTTGTATCAACTTCTTGAAACCACAGCAAATTGAGCAGTCCATTATTTTTAAATGTCTAGCTGTAGTGAAGTTACTGGTGGATATTCTCAGGCACCACAGGTTTGTGATCTGCAACAGCAATGTGTATCCCATACAAGTACATTTGTTATGCATCAGTGGATGCATAATCAAAGTCAGATTTAAAAAAAATCTATTTTACATGCATACATATCCCACCAAAATGTTCAGTTGCATACTCAAACATTTTTCAATTACACTTGAACACTTTTTTAAATCATTCAGCATTTCCTTTAGAAGAGTATGTATTGCTAGTTCATTTTTAAAAGATTTTTTAAGGTTTTTTGATGGAATACTGTATAATCAATGAATGTACAGATGTTATAACAGAATCACTGAATGGCCAGGGTTGGAAGGGACCTCAAGGATTGTGGATCGCCAACCTCCCTGCACATGCAGGGCCACCAACCTCCCCATTTAATGCTAGACCAGGCTACCCAGGGCCTCATAAAATCTGGCCTTGAACACATTCAGAGATGGGGCATCCACAACCCCTCTAGGCAGCTGTTCCAACACCTCACCACTCTCTCTGTAAAGAACTTCCCCCTGACATCCAACTTAAATCTTCCCTCCCTCAACTTCAAACCATTTCCCCTCGTCCTGCCATTATCTACCCTTTCAAAGAGTTGACTCCCCTCCTCTTTGTAGACTCTCTTTAGGTACCGGAATGCTGCTAAGAGGTCACCCTGCAGCCTTCTTTTCTCCAGGCTGAACAAGCCCAACTCCCTCAGCCTGTCCTCACAGGGGACGTGTTCCATCCCTCTGATCATCTTTGTGGCCCTCCTTCAGAAAAATTGATTTAGAAATACTAAATTTTTTTTTATGGGACACTTGGACTTTGTTTATCTTTTAGAAAGTCACAATAAATTAAATAAGATTTAAATACATTCCCTTAAATATTTTCTTTGCTCTGAAAGTAATGCTTCCCATTTATCAAATTGTATCATCATAATCTTATATAATATAGTTTCCATTTAAATAGAATAAGTTCTAAGCTACAGAAGATTATTTTTCAATGTAGTCACCATGACTAGCTATGCATTTTTGGTGGTGATTGAAGAAGGGCTTGTATGCTGCGCGTATTGTTTAAAAAAAAAAAAAAAAAAAAAAAAAAGCCTGGAGCAGCAGATTTGATCCACTATTACTGTCACCACTGCTGAAACACACCACCTAACACACTATGCTAACACTGACTGTTAAATCTCTGTGAATATTCATCAAGTATTGAAGAATGTCAATGGATGCTGTTTTTTCCACATGGAGGAATTCAGTTATATCTTTGTTTCATGTGCACTTCTGTGTCAGATATAATTTTCACAGACTGCCACTATGCTGCCATCATGGCAACAAAATCTAGTGGGATATTGGTGGGAACGTTCAATCTCTACTGTTATACTACTGATGTCTACCTCTGATATCATGGGCCAACAAAATAAAATAGAAGGCATTGCTTTCAGAGCAGCCTTTGCATGAGAAATCTATAAATCTTTCCTTTTCACATAAGTGCTTATGTAACTTCTAGATTAGAAAATTATTTTAATAAAGGAACCTCAAACTTTTAGAAGAATGTATGTAATTAGCGAGTTCTGAAAATAAATATATTTTTTTACATTATTAATTGTTTTCAGCATTTATTTTTCCAAACAGAACTTCATATTTCTGTATTGGTTGCTGGAAAAAGAATTATTGCTTAATTCCTTGCATGGTAACATCTCTATTTTTCTTTTTCAGAAACTTGAAGAGTGGATTTTTAATTCTTTCAATATAAACATGTTCTTACTTCCTTTCTTCCTTCGTTTTCTCTCTCCTTATTTTTCGTTATTTCTCATGGTACATAGTTGCCCTTTTGGTTCTAAGTATATTGAACAACTTGAGAGAATAACTTTATAAAACTATAGCTATAAAAAAGTTCTTTGTTACCTAAAAGATCGCATCCCTGGATGTGTTTAAAAACCATTTGGATGTGCTGCTCAGATAGATGATTTAGCAGAGGCTATTTAGGGTAGTCAGGTTAGGTCGTTGGACTCAATGATCTTTAATGTCTTTTCCAACCTGAGTGATTCTGTGATTCTATTTGTTTAGCCACAGCTGGCATTTATGTAGCATGCTTTTATTTACGGATGCTCTTGCTTAGTGATGCATGTATAAGTGTGTCTGTCCCCCCATCACTTTACCCCTGTGTACATTCTCTTCAGGTAGAGAGAAAAGCGGTGATTCTGTTTCCTATGAAGACTAAATTGCAAACAATCATACAGACTGTTACTGAACTAAAGAAAACTGAGTTAGTTGTGTTGTTTTTGGTGACATCAGTGTTGCCATGGTACCAGAGGATCTCAACGCACCCCTTTTGCTTGGGTACTTCTTATATTTTTTTCTATGCCTTGTATAGATGCAGAAAATTGTACCATTGAACTGTCCACTGGACTAATGGGGTAAGTGGGACAGCTGTCCCTTCACCGCTGCTTCATAGCTTCTCTTCTTTGACTCGTTTCCTGAGGAAAGCCTCTGAACGGAATACAACTTGCAAGCATTGGTTGTTGGTTCTTTAGGTTAGATTCAGTGAAGCTTACTTATATCTGGTTAATCTGGGGAGGATTGAGATCCTCTGTATCTCTGTCACCTGTTCCACGTTTGAGCACCCTCACAGTGAGAGCCTTTTCATTCTACTAAGTGTCACCCTGGGTAGGGACACATTTCACTAGATGAGGTTACTCTAAAGTGCCATTTAACTGGACCTGGAGCTCTTCCACTGATGCATCCACAGCTTCTCTGGGCAGCTTGTTACACTGCCTCAACAGCCTCATAGTGACAGATTTCTACCTTAATTCTAATCTAAATATATCTTTGAATTTAAATTGTCCCCATTCTCCTGTCACTAGAGATCATCAGAAAAAGTCTTTCTCCATCTTTCTTAAGCCCACTGTATGTATCAAAAGGCTACAATAAATCATCTCCAAAGCCTTGTCCAAGCTAAAATCTCACAGCTTTTCTTCAGAGGAGGGGAGTTACATTCAGCTAGATTGAGTCAAGGTTAGATATCATGGGGAAGACAGAGACCCCCATGCTTTCTGGGAACGCATCCTCATGGGGACAGTCTTTTTCTCCCAGCTGGAAGATGTCCATGCTGCAGCATGTGTCTGGTGCCGCTTGTGCTCCTGTCACTGAGCACCTGTGAGAAAAGCCAGGCTTCATGATCTTCCACAATCCCAGTAAGCATCTGTAGGTAACACTCACTTTTTTTAATACTGATTGTAGGCAGTTCCCTCAGCCTTTGCTGCGACTGCTGGGTGCCCTGGACTCTCACCAGCCCTGGCTGAGCTCTTGCTCCATGTGGCAATGTCTTTTTCATACCAGGGTCACCAGGTAGGGACTTAAGAATCCCCATGCAGATTCTCAAGGTCCAAAAGGGGGGAAAAATAGAGAGAGAAATATGTGTTGTTTTTGTTGTTTTTGTGAGTTCGTTTTCTTAAGTATTACTCATTTTTTATTTATTGAATCAATTGTTCAATATGCCTCATCTTGAAAAGATGACCTTCATGCTGAACTTCAGGCTGCTTCATGTCAGAACCAAAGTCATCTTCTCCACGTGAGTAGCCACTTCTGTAACTTGTTTGACACATTCTCAGGGCCCCAGTCAGCTCAGGTCCTTCTGCTGGATTCCTTCTGTTGTCCTGGCACAGCAGCTCAGAGAATGCTGGTCTCTGCCTTCCCCTATTCCTGAGGACTTGGGGAAGAAGAAATGACAGATTTTGGCAAGGGAAAAGGATGGAGATGCGAAGGATGGTCTCACAGGAGCTTTTGTTGTCAAAAGAATTACCAGGAATGGCCATGTGAGCCTGCAAGGTGGTACTGGAGTTGGGACTCCGCCAGCTAGTGGTAAACTTATGGGATGGATAGTTTGGTGCCAAGACAGAGGTGGCCATCTGGGGAGAGGTGGACAGGACCCTGCCTGGCCACCAGAGCACACAGCTAGTTTGAGCTGAAGGGGAAATACTTTGTCCAGTAAAGATCCCAGTAAATCCTGGGAAAGCATCCTTCAGGAATAATATTGCAATATTTTTTGGAATTTTGAATACTTCTTTCTTTCCAGACTTTTTCTGATAATTTGAAAATTTTACACCAATCTATATAAGTCGATAATTATTAAACTTGCTTTTAGCTTTTACATTATACAGTTTTTAATTTTTTACTTGTAAATTTACTTTCCCTCTTAAAAGCTCAAAACATATCCTGACTGTGTTTTATCAAAAAATATATAAACAGGTAATTTCTCTAAAATTAGAAATCTGTTACTCAATTTTCAGGCACATAAGAAGCTGGCTTATCTACAATGTATCTTTCAATTTTAATGGATGTTTGTGAGTCAAAGAATCAGTGGGATCGTATCTAAAGTATGCTTCTGCATAATCTTCACACATTAGCATTAAAAATAATCCTTATACATACCTAGGTGCAATTTTCCTTGATTTTTTTTTTTTTTTTTTTTTTAAGAGAACAACAGTAGTTCACAGCTTGAAGCAAGCACAATATTAAAAATCATAAAATAAAATTACAATAGTTTTTCTTAACATTGTTTCTAATAAGTTGCATAACTCATCAGAAGATATAAAAATCTTCACGTGGAAGATACATTTATTCAGTATATTCTATCATTGCTGTTTCAAAGTGTATTAGTTACTGTAAGCTTTCAGGTATTATTTATTTTTTCCCCTCAAGATTTAGCTTTTTGACCTCAAACATTAGTGAAAGATGCAGTCAGGATTAGCAGGTTCTAAACTGTATTGACTTTCAGGGAAAAAAAAAGCACAGAAGTTTCTGTTCAGATTCTATCTGAAGAGACTGCTGATCAGTTCTTTATTAGAAAAATTTCCATTTTTAGTGAACTTTTGTCATAGGAAATACAGACAAAAATAATAGCTATTTAATAATATATTACAAACTACCAAAATAAAAACATCAGAAGAAAGCTAGAAATTACTTCATCAAAACTTACTATAGGAAGTAGTGAAATTGAAGTAAAGTAATTGAAATTAAAGTAATTGAAAAATTCCTTCTTCAAGTCCATACCTCTCCAATTTTGAGATAGGGATGTGATGAGGGACCATGTCAAAGGCTTTGAAGAAGTCGAGGTAAATGACATCGTCCTTCCTCTGTCCAGTGATACCGTCACTCCATTATAGAAGGCCATCAGATTGGTCAGGCAAGATCTGCCCTTTGTGATGCTGTGCTGGCTGTCTCTGATCACCTCTTTATCTTGTAGGTGCCTTCGCATGGTTCCTACTCTATGATCTTCCCAGGTACAGAGGTGAGGATCACCAGCATGTAGTTCCCTGGGAATTTTTCAATGGATTAAGAACTGGTTGGCTGGACATGATCTGTGGTTCTGTGTCAGGGTGAAGGCCGGTCACAAGTGGTGTCCCACAAGGGTCAGTCTTGGGAACGGGGCTCTTCAACATCTTTGTCAATGGTCTGGCCAATGGCATCAAATGCATCCTCAGCAAGTTAGCAGGTGACACGAAGCTGAGCAGTGCAGTTGATACATTGGAGGGAAGGGAAACCATCCAGAGGGACCAGAACAGGCTGGAGAAGTCAGCCCCTGAGAATCTAATGAGGTTGCACTTAGGCTGGGACAACTCCAGGTATTTATAAGGGCAGGAGGAAGACCACCTTGAGAGCAGCCTGCAGAGAAGGACTTGGGGGTACTGGCAGATGAGAAGCTAGACATGAACCATCAGTGTACATTTGCAGCCCAGAGGGCCAACTATGTTCTGGGCTGCATTAAAAGAGGAGTGTCTAGCAGGGAGAGGGAGGTGATTGTTCCCGTCTACTCAGCTCTTGTGAGGCCCCATCTGGAGTACTGCATCCACACCTAGGGCCCTCAGCACAAGAAAGACACAGAGCTCTTGGAACAGGTCCTGATAGGGCTGCTAAGATCAGAGGACCAGAGCACCTCTTGTATAAAGAAAGAAAGGCTGAAGGAATTGGGCTTGTTTAACTTGGAGAAGAGAAAGCTCCAGAAAGACCTCATTGTGGCCTCCAAATACTTGAAGGGAGCTTATAAACAGGAAGGGAAAGACTGTTTACATGGGTGTATAGTGATAGAACAAAGGGGGATGGTCTTAAACTGAAACAGAGGAGATTTAGGTTAGAGGTTAGGAGGAAGCTTTTCACTCAGATGGCGGTAACACACTTGAACAGGTTGCCCAAGGAGGTTGTGGATGCCCCATCCCTGGAGGCATTCAAGGCCAGGCTGAATGTGGCTCTGGGCAACCTGGTCTGCTGGTTGGCAAACCTACCCGTGACAGCAGGGTTGAAACTAGATGATCATTATGGTCCTTTCCAACCCAGGCCAGTCCATGATTATATGTAAGCAATGCTCACCTTTAATCACCAGTGCAACACAATATGAACTTCTAGGAAAAAATAAATAAATTCTATTCCCCCATTATCAGAGAAGGGATCCTGTTGCCCCTTCACTACAGCCAATTTTAGTGAGGTTTGAACAGTCCCTACTTTCAGCATTCTTTACTTCATTCTTCCCCCCCTCGTTCCCTTTTCAAGCTTTTCTCCCTTTTGATTTCTTTCTTTTCCACTTTCTTCTTAAGAGTTCTTCTTGCTTTCCTTTCCTCTTGGCCTTTAATAAAAAGAATTTTCCTATCTAGATGTTATCATGCTTTTTTTTTTTTTTCTCCATTAAGGTAGGAATAATCTTGTCTATAAATAGTGATAAGCATTTTCAGCATCACAGTGCATGTGTAGGCTTGTTCAGTCAAGAAATCAGACGATAGGACCAGCAGAATATATATTAACAGATAATTAATCTACTTCCTATAGTAAGTTTTGATGAAAACGCAGTTTTCTGCGTTCCCAGAAAGCATGGGGGTCTCTGTCTTCCCCATGATATCTAACCTTGACTCAATCTAGCTGAATGTAACTCCCCTCCTCTGAAGAAAAGCTCTGGGCAACATGTTCCAGTACTCTGTAACCCTCATTGTGAAGAAGTTCTTTCGCTTATTGGTTCGTAACTTCCTATGCTCAACTTTATGGCCATTTCCCCTTGTTCTGTCCCCATGGACTGCTGAAAAGAGGTTGGCCATGTCCCTTTGACTCCCACACTTAAGATATTTATAGACATTAATAAGATCCCCTCTCAGTCTTCTTTTCTCAAGGCTGAAAAGATTCAGGTTACCTAGCCTTTCCTCATAGGGGAGACTCTCCAGGTCACTTGTGGTCCTCTGCTGGACTATCTCCAGGAGATCCCTGCATTTTTTTGTACTGGGAAGCCCAGACCTGGATAGAGTACTCCAGGTGAGGCCTGACCAGAGCAGAGCAGAGGGGGAAGATCACCTCCCTGGACCTTCTGGCCATGCTCTTTTCAATGAACTCATTGGCCTTCTTGGTCATCAGAGCAGTATGTTGATAATATATTGTTTATGTGCTTAAATTTTCATAATGATATTTTGGTGCCCGTGATTAATAACAACAAGAAAATACTCTACATGTGTGGAATATGGTAGCCCAGCGAGAGGCTCTTTGATACATTTTACGTGTTTGAAAGATAGATGCTTTTAAAGGATAGATTCACGGTTAATGCTTTTTAGTCGTACAGAATTAGTATATGCATTAGTGCCCATACAGCAGCATAAGGCTCACATAATATGTTAAGAAAAGAATGCTGAAAGTGAAGATCCTCACTCTAAAAATGTTTTAATCTAAAAAGTATGTCAGATGAAATGGAGTTAATGTAAGTGAAAAAAGTGAGAAAAATTTCACCTAAGATTGCCAGCAATCATTAGTACAGAACCTTTATATTTTTAATCCCAGTGAAATGTTTTGTAAGAAGTGTGCAGAGTTGATCGTGTAGAAGCCATTGGCAATTTTGAAATATGTGTGAATGGTAAATTTCCTATGAATATTGTTGGCTTGATTTCAGATATATTCACAAGCATTTCTCTGGAAAGTACACTGCTATTCTGTCCAATGTAAATTCACTGACACCTGCTCTTAGCAGGAATTTTTTAGTAATTCAAGGCAGTAACGTTTATCAAAGTAGCTAAATTAGCTGTTATGAAATCACTGTTGAGTTTTTGTGAATGAGCACCTCTATGCACTATTCTACTTCTATTCTAGCACTTTTCAGACACTAACATAGGTAATAGACTAATGAGGCAGGGGAACCTGCGAATCCAAGCCCTGGGAAAAGGAAAAGGGGAAAAGGTAGGGAGATGGGTCTAAAAACAGCACAGTGGCAATGATCTGAGGAGAAACAAACTAATTTACTAAATAAGATATCAGAATGCAAGATAACATACTATAATGCAATATAATATAACGTAATTAGAATTGAAGCTAATAACTAAAGTGAGAGTGTCTGAAAAATAGAAGCCTTACTCTAATTAAGCTGAGGTGATATGGCTGGGAGCAGAGATGAGCCAGAAAATCAAAAAAGGGAAGTCAAGAGATCTACGAATGGTTTTTATCTTTCCCACTGAGCAGAAATGGTAACAGAACAGTGAGCAGTCCTCTGGGGGATATAGTTCTTCTTCTCTTCTAAAACAGGTACCCCGAAGTATCTACTATGCATGGAACAGGAGCATTAATGCTTTAACATGTACTACATGGTGTTATGATGTGGAATACTGAGAACAAAAATCTAAAACCATGACATATAGTTACACTTCCGTCACCAGAAAAAAGAGGAAATAGGGAAGTTCTGGAGTCTGAGTCTAATTCAAAATTGTTTGTAATTAATTAAATGAATTATTTTGGAATTCAAAAAGGAATCTCTTTTACAGATTTTGTTCACTGACCAAAATTTACAAAATTCTTCAAGTAGACACAAGTATAGGGCAAAAAATATCTGAACAAGCCTACCCAAGTCTAATAAGGTAATAAGACTGTGGGTGGTGACTTATTTTCCTTTGAGATTTGGAATTGGGGTCACTTTTGTCACCAGATTTTTTAACACCTTCTTCGAGATATTCTGATTTATTGTTCTTCAGAGGAAAACTGCTTAAATGTGGCATCACAGAAATATATTGGATTAAGGGCTAATACATTTTCCTAGCCAGATGAAAGTGGTGGTGTATTTTTAACATGTCAATAGTGCTTATCCATATCTCAGGAAATCCAACAGTGGAGAAATCAGGTTTAAAGTAATTAGATTTATATTTCTTATTTAAATGCATATATTTATTTTCAATATTGTCAGTTACTTTTTTCCTATCTTACCACGTTTTTGTCTCTCTTCCTCTTTTCCTGTCTCTCTCGTGCACTAATATATAAACAAATATATAAACATATATGTATACACTTATATACTGTCTCTTTCCTATTAATGGTAGTTAGTTTAGTGACTAAGGATGAAAAATATTGTATATTTACGCTTCAATTATAGGAACAATATGTTTTACTGTCTAAGTACCATTTCTTGTCATGGTTATTATCGTGATATTAAATAGCTGAGAGTCATTGTAGAAGGAACATAAGTCATTACCATCTTTCTATACATAATGACTCTTAAACATAATTGCTATGTAATCTTTAGGTGAATTATTATATTGAATTACTATATAGGCCAGTGCACATGCTGGTAGCTTAGCTAGGAATAAAAGAAAGCTACTCAATCAAAGATTAGTCCTGTTTCTTTTTTAATTGAATGATTTCAAAGCATAATATTCAGGGCCGTGTTTTAGAAATATGTGATACTTTTACTTGACTCTGTTAAAGTGTGTGATATTAATTTATGTAAATTGATAATGAAACGAACATAACTGCATGACTGAAAGACTGATCCAGGTATGAAAAGGATACTTGTATTTCATGAGCTACATATTGAGAACCCACAAACCCACAAAAATCTAGTCAAAGTCTTGATTAGAATGTGAGTCACATGCTTGACAGTCAAGGTAACTTATGCTGATGTTACAAAGAGATACCAGCTGATCTTAGGGGAAAGGTGATATGTTCTACATAGGGGACTTTACAAACAGCAGAAAATTAAATTCTTTCCTTTGACCTCCTTCATAGGATGCGAAGTCAATGCAGTATTTATTTCAAATATTCCTTTCATACGCATCAAAAAAGTACTACTGATTGATCCTCAGAGGCAGAATTACAATCTGTGACTGTCCTCAAACATGCTTATATGTCCTTCTACTTGAATGTGAAAGCTGTTCTCCTTCCTAGGAAAATGAAGACAGTTCTAAGCACCTGGTCTTAAGTAGCTTAAGAAAAAGAAAGAAAACAATATAATGAACATAAGATAATGGAAGGTAGGTTTATTTGTTTGTTTGTTTTAAAGTAAATAATCTGATTTCATGCTTCTGTTTCTTTTGAAGCTTTATTATTTCAGGAGGTTTTTGTTCCTTTGGAAGAGATACTATTCCTCTGTGATTTCCCTGTAGTTCTATTCATGTTTATATGAAACAAAGTACTCCAAAATTCAGAAAGTCTTCTAGGTCAAATGCCCCTGAATAGATCTTAGCATCTGAAATAGGAGGACTTCTGTATCTTAGCAAAATAGATTAAGATGTAAATATCATTTAATAACCAGAAAAAGAAAAGAGCAATAGAGAAGAATGACAAGATTTTGATAGAGTGATTTAAATACATCTTTTCCTTACAAAGAAAATGATTTAATCATTTACTGTTATATCATTGAAGCGAAGTGAGAGATTTCTAAAGACTGTTAGATGTTCTGGAACTAGAATCAGAATGAGCTACGTTCATTCCAGTAAAGATAATCTCTTCTTTGATATGTATTGTGTGGATGTTTCAAAGCATTCCTCTTTCCCTGTTCATAATGAAGTTGTTGTCCATGAAGTGCCTTCCTTTCATAAGCAATTCACTCTGCTTCTTTTTGATGTTCCTGTTCAATAAGAACTTGCTCTCTTTCAAAATGCTCTCATTCCATCCTTTCCCTCTAGATTTTACCTTTCTATTTCTAATTGCTCCCTTTCTCTTTGCAAGCATTCTTCTGGCTCATACATTATTTGTACACATTCTCTCTCATGACACTCCCTTTCAGCAATTTCTGTATTCTTTCAGAGTTCAAGAGCTCACTGTATTCTCTCCAGCAGAACCATGTGTTCTTGCAATCTCTTTTCCTTCATCTTTCCAAAAGACAAGATATCCTCTCTACTCATGTATTCTCTAAACTACACTTTATCTTGAATAATACACTCTTTGTTCCTCTACATCTGTGGTTTATTAAACCTTTCCCTTCTAACTGCCCTAGTGTGGCCTTGATTTCCTTTTGTTTAATCTAAAACTACAACTCAAGCTTTTACCACTTCAGGTTTTCTTCAGGTTTTCTTTTTTAGTTGTTTCTTGATTAGGACCATTATCACTCTTTCTCATCTTTACCCTCTGTTTTCTCGAGTTCTTAAGTTTGTTTTGTTTTATTTTTGTTTGTTGTTGTTGTGGTTGTTTTTCCAAATTTCCTGGATTGCTTCTATTTTGCTTGATGAAGTTTTTCAGGCTTTATCACTTGGTGCGGTTTGTTTATTCCCCATGCTTCTACCTGAAGCAGATTTCTCATCATTTTTCATCAGCTTCTTTTTGGAGGGGTCACCTTTGACTTTCTGAAAAGAAATTTACACTGATTTGGCTTTTTTTCATAAGAACTGGATTAGCTGTGAGAATAATTTCCGTTCATGTATTCATAAGTAAGGAACTGTAAATTAGTATGCAATATTGGTGATATTGCTGCTGAAATAATTCTTCAGTGTAGTTACCATACAGGAGTTTAAAATTACTGGTTTGTCCCTTAAAGAGAGTGATTCATACTTCTTGCTATTCTTCTGTGCAAATAAATTATCCAAGTGAACATAAACTGAAAAAGCTGCAGAAGTATTTTCAGCTCTTTGTTGAATATTGTCTCCTCAAAAGAAACCAGACTGGCTTTCTCTAGTAGAAAACTAGCACCAGCCTCTGAGGGACACCATTCATCACTTATATCCATCCAGACATTGAGGCATTGGCCATCACTCTTTGGACTCGATCCTGCAGCCAGTTCTTCGTCCGTCAAGCAGTCCACCCATCAAATCCATATCTTTCCAATTTGGAGGGAAGGAAGTTGTGGGGTACCATGTCAAAAGTCTTACTGAAGTCCACACAGACATTAATGACTCTTCCCTTATCCATTGACACAGGGACACTATCATAGAAGGCCAGTAGGTTGGTCAAGCGGGATTTGCCCTTGGTGAAGCCATGCTGGTTCTCCCGTATCACCTCTCTGTCTTCCATGTGCCCTAGCATATCTTCTGGAAGGATCTGTTCCACAACCTTCTCTGGCACACGAGAGATACTGACAGGTTGCTAGTTTCTGGTGTTGTCCTTTTTACTTTCTTAAAAATTGGTGTGATGTTGTCTTTTTCCCAGTATCCAGGGCATTCAGTTGACTGACATGGCTTTTCTAATATGTTTGATGCTTGGCAACTACATCAGCCAATTCCGTCAGGACTCTGGGATGCATCTCATCAGGACTCATAGTCTTGTGGATGTTCAGATTCCTCAGGTGATCCTGAACCTGATCTTTGTTTACAGCGGGAAGGATGTTTCTTCTCCAATCCCCTCACTGTGAACCAGTATTTTGAGGGCTGTGTGCTGTGCTGTGCACTCATCAGAACAGGCTGAGGTAAAAATTTTTTGAGTACCTCAGCCTTCTCCTTATCTGCTGTTACCATCTTGCCTGTGTCACTCTTTCGGGGGGGTACACCCTCTTGGACTCACCTTTTCTGGTTGAGATACCCGTAGAAGATTCATTTCAAATACATATTTTTATTTTTATTTTATTTTTATTTTTTGTGATTTATTTATTAAATTTATTGCTCCATGGCATTTATTCAGATTTAGCAAGGCCATCCAATGATTTCATGTAAAGCCAAACATTCTGAGAATTGTGCTTTCTTTTCAAATGAAGAAAAACCACTTACATGTACATGTAAAATTTGAGAGAACTAATCAGCAATACCACTTGTAGGTGAGGAAACAGTCTGATTAAAGCAGGGGAGCACACTGAAGAGATGTGAGACTAGGCACTTTAAAAATTTAGAATACAAATTTTTGCCAAATATTTAGTTAATAAAAAACCTCAGCACTGGGCGTGGAGTCTGGACATCCTCACTTCTGAACTTGTCTTAGCCACAGAACCTCTCTCTTTTGCCACTTCAAGCTTTACATTTTCTTGCTTTGCATTTCAAATGTTAAAATAATCAATATTTAAAATATAGTTTATATGATGGATCTGATCCCTAAAAATTGATTTCAAATAATCAATAAAAGCCAAATAGAACTTTGTCTCAGGTTTTGGAAATACATACAATGATAACATGGCTATCTAGATGCACAGAAACAGAACTGAGGAAAAAAAAGATATTACAAAACAACATTCTCTTTTTTAAAATGTTTTAACTAAAACTAAAACGTTTTAAGTAAACTATTCACTTAATTTGCAGAATTTTTAGACTAGCTTATTTAAAGCACTGCAGGTTATGTGGGGAATATATTCTGTCATAACACCGTAGCTCATAGTTTCCTAAATTTCCAAATTAAGTGAAAACCTGATGGCATAGAGATTACTTACAGATTGTGATCATGGTCAAAACGGATTTAGCTTGGGGAAAAGTAATTTGTTTCCAAACAAATAACATGAGATGGAGAGAAACAAACACAGAGAGCACAGAGCCTATGTTACTGCCTGCTTTTCAGGCCTACGCCACCCCTCCATTTCTGACCCTTCTAACTGTCTCAGAGCTGATCGTCTCTGCTGACCTTTCCTCCTCACACCTTTCCCTGCTCCAGCACAGGCTCTCCAGAACAGCACAATGAACTCTGCTGGATGCACCTCCTCCCCGAGCTACTTGCAGGATTGTTTCTCACTCTTTTCCTCTTAATGCCAGGCAGCATTTTGGATTTCCAAGCTTTCTTCATCCCAAGGCACTTGCCCATGGTTGAGGGGCCTGACTGCACCCTGTGGTGGGGTCAGTGGAGCCAGCTGAAACAGCTGTGTCTGGCACAAAGCAGCTACACCTCACTTCTCACAGCACTGTGGCAATCTGTGCTTGCTGCTTCCTCAGCACCTGAATTTGGTACACTCACTCAAAAGTATACTTGCTTTTCTAGGGCGTACATTATTCCCTCACCTAAAATCTAAGAAATGACTGTACTATGTTGTTATGTTGTTGCTAGCTTCTCCCCCACTCCAGCTCTCTCTCTCTCTTTTTTTTTTTAAAAAAAAACTAATAGATGGAAAACGATTCCTAAAAGATTCAAGTTTATTTGCAACAGAATTTTCCTAAACTTAATTTTACACTGTATTACAAATCTTAGAATATTTAACATTTAGTCAATTGGTAACTAGTTATTTACAAGTCATTTGTTAATTTATGCAGCATGAGGTATCTGATTTATCTGATTCTGGTATGTCTTTCTTCTTATTATTAATTTCGGCAGTCAGGATTTTTTAAAAAAGGAAGTGGTGATATTTTGAGTCTAGCTTTGCTTTGTATCAGGCTGCTAGTTGTATCAATGAGTTGAGATGATAGCCTTTATGGACTGAATAAAGGAAAATTTAGATACCAACAGAGTGCATCTCTGCTATTAATGGTTTCATGTTTTCTTACTGGTGTAGAAGCAGGCAACGGAAATTTTAATATACAAAGTTAAAGGCCCAATGTTTGTTTTACATCACCTACTTGCTAGTTAAAAGGATCTATAACAGCACAGAGGAGTGTGGTTTTCTTGCTATTCAAAGACCCAAATTCCCCAGGAAAGGATTGGTAAAAAATGGTGAGTCTTGTGTATATTTTTCCATATATATAAAATGAATATTTCCCTTTTCCAGTAAGAACAGCTATTCTTATTATAACTAGCTTAATATTATAACTAGCTTAGTAATATGATCTTCACTATTAATACATTGCTATTCTTCAGTGAAGTTTATCCGTTCTGTTAGAATTAGTGTAAGAAAAACTAAAATAGAGCTTGAGAGTACTTTGAAACCATGTTTACAAATGTTCAGAATACCTGCAGGAAACATCTTTACAGCGGTTTGATAAAACTTTGTAAATACATGTAATGCAATGGTACAAGCACCGGAGCCAGGAATGGTGGTTGGAAGTTTTCATTTTGTTGCTCGCATACTGTTTGAATTTAGACCTAACAACTCAATGTCTATGAAACTCATTCTGTCTGTAAAAAGGAGATAATATCCATTATACCCTCAGAAGTCTGTTCTCAGTACAAATTTTTGTACTGATCCTTTAAAAATAAAAACAATAGATGCACTGTTTTTACATCTCTCTTAAAATATAAAATATAAATAATTACTATTTATTTATTTATTAAAAGAGAGACTCAGTGTCCAAATGAGAGCATTATGATAATCTAGTAAGAAGTAAGAAGTAATCTAGTAAGAAGTAAGACACAGAACAGACTCCTATGAAACAGTTCAGTTAATGAGTTCTCAGTCAGGGTCATAGTGAAACATTTAGAAGGTTATTCACTCTTAATTTCAAAACTTATAGTAATGGAAGACAGAATTGACAAACACCCTACAGAAGATCATCCAATAGTTAATAATGTTTACTCTTTAAAATAGGCTTTATTTTCACCTAGGCTATATCTGTTTTGATCCTCTAGGAATTGGATCTCATTGTGCCTTTTGCTTTGTATTAAGGAATAGTTCAATGTTATGCATGTCATCTCCTTTGCAAGTTCCTGGCAAATTATGATGAAACGGATACACTTGCAGAACATCAAAGTAATCACGTAATTAAGCCAAACTGGTGGTTTGTCTGGAACAGCTTGCAAAATGACAATGTGATCTAATTTGCAATATCTGTATAGGTTTGGTTTTAAACGTGCTGGCATATCTTTTAATTAGATCTTCTTCCTCTGTCACTGGTGTAAAAAATCAGACTTAAATAACAGTGTGGGTTTCTATTCTGTTTTTGTTTCCAATTATCAGTCTCATTAACTTATTATTATCTAGCTGGGATTGTATATTGTACAATAACAGAAAACTTCCTCACAGTCTTTGTACTTCATATAAAATCAGCTGTAACTTAATTCACAATGACATAAACAATGTGATAACACCATAGCTTATGCTTCCATTTAAAATTTATCATTTCTATTTTTGTAAAATAACATCAGTTCGTATAATCTGTGTACAATTCAGTCTGATTGCTTAGAATAACTTGTTACAAATGTTAAATAGCTGTCATGCTAATATATCATAAGACATGATGAATATGTAGTTTTTAGGAAGAGTGCCACAAGAGCTCAATCCATCTTTGAAGAGACACATTTTTTATAAGGAACCTATTTCATACTCATACATAAAGCACAGTTGTTTAGCTTTGTTTATCTTTGCAGAAGCTTGCTTATGAATAGAAATAACACATTTTATAGAAGAGAGAAAGGAAGGTAGAAAGAAAGTAGCAGTAGCACATCCTTCTTTTCATAAATTCTCTTAGAAAGTTAACTGAGTTTCACTGAAGGGAATGAATCAATGGTCCTTTATAAAGAAAAAATCAATTAGAAAGTCATTACATAAACGTTAGCATTCAAAAAATAAAATTATATATTAAAGCCAATTAGACTGTATGTCAGAACTACGGTGAATTGCACTTGCATTGATGTATGCAAAATCATTAACAACCTCCATGTCCAAGAAATGTAGAGAGTGAAAAAGAACACGTTTATAGACAACTGAATTTTCTTTTGCAAGCTATCTCAAGCAGCAGATGACTTCTCTGGGCTTTTTAAGAGGTTTACTTTGTCTATCTCAAGTGTTACTGTTGTTACTGAAATTAGAACACTTGAGGCAACACATAAGACAACAGCCACTCCTGTGGCATCCAGGAGGGCTATAGGAAGAACAGGAATCCCAGTAGAGTCTTTCTCCCAATAGCTTGCTGTAGTCCTGGTGTGATTTGTGTTTAATGCCACACTGGAGAGGCAGATGGTGTTAAACATTGAGAAGGAGCACTACTGAGCATCTCACAGAAGAGCTGAAGTCCCCTCCTGTGGATGCAATGGGACAGTCAATCTTATTTATTTCCTTAATGACAGCAAATAGGCTAGCTAACTTTTCGTGTTTGGGTCTGCATCACAGAAGATTAATGTATCTAACCCTGATGGGTTTGTTCTGAGCAATCAGAAGCAGAAGAAATCTCTCCCTGTAAGTCAGATGCTGTAGCTTGCAAAATTAAACATTCCGATACAGGTTGTCACATCATACAACCACTGCAAGGGATGGGGCATTTCAACTGTATCACAGTTTCAGGATTTTTGTAATTGGTATTTCACATCTTAACATCAAGTAGTGCACTGGGAGTTAAAGAGTTAATGCTCCAGTTCTGTGGATTGTTGATATTTCTAGGTATAGCTGTCTCAGAAGACAACTATATAGCCCAGAGGACTTTACGTTTTTATTTTCTGTTTGGATGGGAAAACAAAACTGTTTGCAAATCATGAGACATCTCCTTTTTCCTTTCCGCTCATCTCTACAGCGTGTGTGCTCCCTAGCCATCTCACCTTCAGCGTTAGAGTAAGGCCTTTGTTTTTTGGACACTCTCATTTTATTTGATTTCTTAGCTTCCATTTCGATTATATTATATTATATTGTGTTATCTTGCATTTCAATATCTCATTTAGTAAATCAACTTTTCTCCTCAGATCATTGTTGTTTCATTTTTAGGCCCATCTCTCTACCCTTTACCCTCTCTACCCCTTTTCCCCTTCCCCCTTTCCCAAGGTGTGGGTCTGTGGGTCCCCCTGACCCATTAGTCATGGAACCAGGCTGAACTGGCCTGTAAACCATTGACATACTGCATCTACCATTAGAGGTTCAATCCTAAACACAGTAGATAGAGAGAGAAGGAGACACAGAAGTCTGAATTCATTACATATGTTTCTGAACACATATTCAACATAATACACATTTTAGTTAGATATAACTGAAATGCAAATGGCATGCATTTCATTTCAGAAATGAGATGCATTTCTGAGCTGAGGTAAAAACTATGTTTAGTTAGAAAAGCTGAATTAGGGTACTTAGTGCCAGAGATGCTTAAGTAACAAAGACATCCCTATAGCTCTGTAGATGTGAAGGAGGTATGAGATGAGACAACAACTGCTGGACAGACAAAATGCCTGAGTGTGCCTCAGCTGGTGAAAGATACCTAAATTCAGAAACATAATTTGTCCTAGGTTCCTAAAACACTTCAGTATGAGATGTATACTGTCCTAACGCTATCCATTTATCTTCTAGCAATATGTACTTAGATTAGACAAGTTTGTATAAAAGTCTAATCAAATGTTCTGATAATGGTTATTTTTATATTTGAATTCAGGCATAATGGACCATAGGGTCATAAAGAGTAGATGGTGCATATACAAATTCATATCCACTTCATAATTTATAACAATTAGTAATTTTGATGACAGAATACTAGTTCTTGGGAACAAACATACCAAAAACTACACCCATTTGGTCTAGAATAGCAAACAATCACCAAAGTCAAATAACACAACTCAAAACACTTAGTACTCCACGAATAATTTCAAAGTTTAGCACAAAGGACATTATTTTAAAGACTTAATCTGGATATATGAACAATAAACAGAAAAATAGAAGAAAAAAAAAAACATGAAAAAAAATGAAAGCAAATAATAAAGAAAGATTGTTAAAGAAAAAATGGTTATGACTGCTACTGGAGTACTGTGTTCAGGGAATCCAGAACAACCACATATTATATTCTTATTGTCCCTCGTTTAATCGTTGCTAGCAAAACCTATGCTTTAAATAAAATGCTTTTATACTAACTTTTCATACATTAAATTTGATTTCTAAATCAAAATATACCTAAGTCAGGTTTCAGTGTAAGATATTTATAAAGTAGCCAGTATTAAATAAATTGTTTGAATATTTATTTTATAACTTGAAAGTCTATTTTGCAACTGTAGCTCATTTTCTTTGGCTCTACTTCAAAAAAAAAAAATAATAATAATCCTTTTGTGTCTCACATGTCTTAAATCATCTTAAGACATCTTAAGTCACTGCATGTGTTTAGGAGCTGGTTGATCACATCTGAGAAGTGCTTGTAAAAGGAAGCAACTTTGTAGTATCTTTTATTCCAACAAGTTAATCAGTAAATCCTCTCTGCTTTCATTGCGCATCATCTGTAAACTGAAAAGCTGAAGGCTGACTTGCATATTTGCTAATGCACTAATGCAGTAAATGATAAGAATATGTAAGTGGTTGATTCTAATCACAGCCTTGTGAAGCTATATTGCAGAAAGCAGAATTAAATCCATAGGGCTACCCTGGACATCTGTTGTGTGGAGCTCTGACTTTGCAATTCCTATTGACAGCTACATCAAACATCCGAGTGCTTGAAATATTTGAGTGAGTGACCAGAACTCTTTAGGCTCAAATGAGATGCTGCATTACTGCATTAATAATTAGAGGAATGTTCATCAGTTCAGACATCTACAAGTTAGACTCTATATTTCTATCTAAACTCTGAATTTTAAATAGACATGTTTTCTTAGAATGTAAGAATATTTTACCATTGTGTGCATTGACACAGCTAATCATAGCAGCTAATCATAAATGAGCAGATTTGTAGAAAGATTCAAGCATTAAGCGTTATCTGGAGTATTATGTTCAGGTCTGGGGCCCCCAATACAAGAAGGAAAGGGAGTTGTTAAGGTCCAGAGGAGAGCCACAGAGATGATAGAGGGATGGAGCACCTCCCCTACAAAGACAGGCTAAGGCACATGGACTTGTTCAGCCTGGTTAAAAGAAGGCTACGGGGTGACCTCTTGGCAGCATGTGACATGGAGTATGGAGAGATCAACTTTTCACAGTCTCAGCAAAGATATATTATGCTTCAAATTATGATAGATTCAAAGAAAAACAGAGATTATGCATGGAAAAGGGATGACAATCTGTTAAGCTTATTACTAAAATGCTATCAATACTGAAGGCTTTTGTGGGGTTAAGAATGTAAACTGGGAAATAATATGTAAGAGCCATTTAAAGTTCAATAAATATGCAGTAGAACCACATGACTCAAGAAGTTTTTGAGCCAAAACTAATTCAAAAGTAGAAGAACACTGTCTGGAAGCAACATACCTATTTTTATTTTTTTTATATATACACTTCTTACCAGATCCCAAAGAGATGGCCTTTTCTTACATTTATATATATATATAAAAAAAAAAAATATGGCCTTTTCCCTCTCAAGCATCTGTTTTCTCACCAATACCTGGCATTTTCTCCCAGAAATACCAGCTTTCTCACGGATACATGACCTTCTCCCCCCCACATCAGACATTTTCTCCCAGAAATATGTCATTTGAGCACAGAGATCAAGTCTCCCCGAAAAAGCACTTTTCTGAGAAATACCTGACATTTTCTCTCCAAAATACTACTTGACACTCCTCCAGTGGACATTTTCTCCCGTGTTTACCATATTTTCTCCCCGAGACCACTTGGCACACCAAAAATACCGCAGTTGCTCTCCTCTACAAGACAGTCTTTCCCACCGTTTCCCACGTTTCTCCCTCATTTATCTCATTTGCTCCCTGAAGTTCCAGCTTTCTCCTCCTTCGATGACATTTTCTCCCAGAAATTCCCGTTTTTCACCCAGAGGATGGCATCTTCTTCCAAAAAGAACACCTTAGCTCCCAGAAATACTAGCTTTCTCCAATCCAATGAGATTAGCTCCCAGAAATACTGCTTTTTGCCCAAACACACGATCTATTCCACCACAACTATCATGTTTTAATCCTCAAGAATACATTTTCTACCAGACCTATGCCATTTCCCCCCACAAATACCACCCTTCTCCCAAATACGTGGCATTTCCTCCC
Organism: Phasianus colchicus; assembly: GCF_987193195.1. Lineage (NCBI taxonomy): Eukaryota > Metazoa > Chordata > Aves > Galliformes > Phasianidae > Phasianus > Phasianus colchicus. The sequence goes on along the minus strand of NW_028325233.1, from coordinate 484,127 downwards.
ACAAGTACTACTCGGCCATCCAAAAGAGGACATTTCCTCCCCAAAGAAGGAGACTTGCTCCCTGAAAAAACAGCCTTCTCCCCAAACAGATGAAGTTTTCTACCTTAAATACAGCTTTTCTTAGATATGCTTCACGCTTCATCCACAAAATACTATATGACAATGCCAAAGGTGACTTTTTCCAACAAAAATACGATCTTTTCTCCCACAAATATCACCATTCTCCCAAACAGATGACATTTTCTACCACAAGTACTACTTCACACTCCACAGGATGAGACTTACCATCATACTTTTCTAGACTTCATATCACAGTTTCCTCCCAAATTAGATTTCCTTCCAGACATACCAGCATTCCCCGAAACAGAGGACATTTTCCCCCGGAAATACCATCTTTTCTCCCAGAAATGCCAGCTTTCTTACAAATACTTCACATTTCCTCCCATTTACACTACTTCACACTCCTAACAATCCTACGGCCGTTTCATCTCCCAAATGTGTTTCTGCCAGAAATACCAGTTGTCTCTTAAATATATGAAGCTTTCTTCTTAGACAATCCTCAAGATGACATTTTCTCCAAACAGAGGACATTTTCTCTCAGAAATACCAGGACTCGTATGAATATTTCAATTTCCTCCCGAATATACAACATTACACTCCTCAAGAGGACAGTTTCATCCAGAAATGTGGCATTTTATCACACCTAGACCATTTTCATCCCCAATAGAACTCATTTTCCCCCACACATACCACTACTCCAAGAAATAGCTCCCATTCTCTACCAAAAATGCTGCTTTACTCTCCTCAAGATCACACTTACCCCCATCAAGATGGCAGTGTCAAAGAAATACCAGCTTCTGCCCCCCAAAATAGGACATTTTCTCCCCAAAACAAGACATTTTCTCCCAGAAATACCACTTCTCTTAGAAATACCTCCCATTTCATCCCAGGAATACTACTTGACACTCCTCAAGATCACACTGACTCCCATCACAATGGCCTTTTACTCCCACATACACCAGGTTTCTCAGAAATACACCACATTTACTCCTACATAGACCAGGTTTCTCCCAAAGATGGCATACATTCACCCAGAAATTCCTGCCTATTCTTCAAAATACGGCCTTTTTCCCCAAAAAAAACCAGCTTTCTGACAAACACATGTCATTTTCCAACCAAGTCTGCTACTATCTCCCAGAAACAGCCGGTTTCCGAGAAATACCTGACGTTTGCTCTCCCAAATACTACTTGACACTCCTCCAGAGGACATTGTCTCCCCTATTTACCACGTTTTCTCCCCAAGAGACCACTTGGCACACCAAAAAGACCACCGTTGCTCTCCAATACAAGACATTCTTTCCCACCGGTTCCCACTTTTCTCCCTCAACGATGTCATTTCCTCCCAGAAATGCCACTTTTCCCTTGGAAATTTCACCTTCTCTTCCAAAAAGAGGAGATTTGCTCCCAGAAATACCACTTTTCCCTTGGAAATTTCACCTTCTCTTCCAAAAAGAGGCGATTTGCTCCCAGAAATACCCCTTCTCTTACAACTGCCACACGCTTTCTCCCCAAAAAGCCTCCAGGACAATGCCAAATGGGACACTTGCAGCCAAGAAGAGGACACCTTCTCTCAGAAAGACCACTTTTCTCCCCAAGAGAGGAGATTTTCTCCCAATTGGATGACATTTGCTGTAAGAAAGACCCGTTTTCTTCCCTCCAGAGGACATTGTCTTTCCCACTGAGGACATTTTCTCCCAGAAGTACCGCTACTCTTAGAAGCACCTCCATTTCCTCCCAAATCTACTCCATGACACGCCTCAGGATGACACTTACTCCCCAATTTGGGGCATTTTCTCCCAGAAATACCACTTCTCTCCCAAAGGGATGGCCTTTTCCCTCTCTAGCATCTGTTTCCTCACCAATACCTGGCATTTTCTCCCAGAAACACCAGCTTTCTCACACATACGTGACCTTCTCCCCCCATCAGATGTTCTCTCCCAGAAATATGGCATTTGATCACAGATATACTCTTTCCAGGGAATACCAGGTTTCATAAAAATACCTCATAATTTCTCCATGAAGTTCGTTAGCAAGATGACATTTTCACCCTAAATAGGAGATTTTCTCTCAGAAATGCATGCTTCCCCCTCACAGAACAGCATCTTCTCCCCAAATTAGGACATTATCTCCCCGAAATACCACATTTCTCCAATCCAATGACATTATCTCTACGGAGAGTTTGCAGTTGCTGCCCGTTAAATCGCTTTTCTCCCCGAATACCACGTTGTGCTTTCAGAGAGGACGTTACAGAAAGAAAAAAACCCCTGTTTTCAGGAAATGCAGTATTCTGAATTCGCACGTTCTCGGCATCGCAATTTCGCTAATTCGCTCTCGTGGGTCGACAGCGCCACTCTCTGTAAACCGCTTCGGAGAGTCTGCAGTTGCTGGCCGGGAAATCGCGGTTCTCCCCGAATGCCGCTTTCTGCCTTCAGCACCGGTCTCGTCTCCCTATGATGCCGAGAAAGGTGCGACTTCAGCCGATTGCTTTTCATCAAGAAGCGGCTTCTTCTGCGCACATCGCATAGGAGCGGTTCTGTCTTCTCCTTGTGTCCATGCATTCTGCACTGCGCTTCTCTCTCATTCTTATGCCGTTCCTCTTATTCCTAGCGACTTTTCGTTTTGGTGTGTTTATCCGATGCTACACTTCAGCATTCTGTGATGAACAGAGTAGGAGGGAAAAGCCCCTCTAAACAGGCAGCTAGAAGTTCCAGGAGAGACACACGTTGTGCTTTCAGGGAGGACGTTAGAGAAAGTGGAGAGATGTGGATTCTATCCTCCGGAGAAAAAAAACCCTGTTTTCAGGAAATGCTGTATTCTGAAATCGCACGTTCTCTGCATAGCAATTTCGCTATTTCGCTCTCGTGGGTCGAAAGCAGCACTGTCGCTGTACCATTACGGAGAGTTTGCAATTGCTGGCCGAGAAATCGCGGTTCTCCCCGAATACCACGTTGTGCTTTCAGAGAGGACGTTACAGAAAGAAAAAAACCCCTGTTTTCAGGAAATGCTGTATTCTGAATTCGCACGTTCTCGGCATCGCAATTTCGCTAATTCGCTCTCGTGGGTCGACAGCGCCACTCTCTGTTAACCGCTTCGGAGAGTCTGCAGTTACTGGCCGAGAAATCGCGGTTCTCCCCGAATGCCGCTTTCTGCCTTCAGCAGCGGTCTCGTCTCCCTATGATGCCGAGAAAGGTGCGACTTCAGCCGATTGCTTTTCATCAAGAAGCGGCTTCTTCTGCGCACATCGCATAGGAGCGGTTCTGACTTCTCCTTGTGTCCATGCATTCTGCACTACGCTTCTCTCTCATTCTTATGTCTTTCCTCTTATTGCTAGCGACTTTTCGTTTTGGTGTGTTTATCCGATGCTACACTTCAGCATTCTGTGACGAACAGAGTAGAAGGGAAAAGCCCCTCTAAACAGGCAGCTAGAAGTTCCAGGAAAGACATACGTTGTGCTTTCAGGGAGGACGTTACAGAAAGTGGAGAGCTGTGAATTATTTCCTGCGAAGAAAAAACCCCCTGTTTTCAGGCAATGCATATACTGCTGAATTCGCACGTTCTCGGCATCGCAGTTTCGCTTATTCTACTCGTTTCGTCACGGAATGCTGAAGTGTAGCATCGGATAAACAGAGAAAAACGAAATGTCGAAAGGAATCAAGGGAAAGACATAAGAATGAGAGAGAAGCGTAGTGAAGAATGCATGGACACAAGGAGAAGACAGAACCGCTCCTATGCGATGTGCGCAGAAGAAGCCGCTTCTTGATGAAAAGCAATCGGCTGAAGTCGCACCTTTCTCGGCATCATAGGGAGACGAGACCGGTGCTGAAGGCAGAAAGCGGCATTCGGGGAGAACCGCGATTTCCCGGCCAGCAACTGCAGACTCTCCGAAGCGGTTTACAGAGAGTGGCGCTGTCGACCCACGAGAGCGAATTAGCGAAATTGCGATGCCGAGAACGTGCGAATTCAGAATACTGCATTTCCTGAAAACAGGGGTTTTTTTCTTTCTGTAACGTCCTCTCTGAAAGCACAACGTGGTATTCGGGGAGAAAAGCGATTTAACGGGCAGCAACTGCAAACTCTCCGTAGTGGTTCAGCGACAGTGCTGCTTTCGACCCACGAGAGCAAAATAGCGAAATTGCGATGCAGAGAACGTGGGAATTCAGCACACTGCATTTCCTGAAAACAGGGTTTTTTTTCTCCGGAGGAAAGAATCCACATCTCTCCACTTTCTGTAACGTCGTCTCTGAAAGCACAACGTGTGCCTCTCCTGGAACTTCTAGCTGCCTGTTTAGAGGGGCTTTTCCCATCTACTCTGTTCATCACAGAATGCTGAAGTGTAGCATCGGATAAACGCACCAAAACGAAATGTCGCTTGGAATAAGAGGAACGGCATAAGAATGAGAGAGAAGCGTAGTGCAGAATGCATGGACACAAGGAGAAGTCAGAACCGCTCCTTTGGGATGTGAGCAGAAGAAGCCTCTCGTCCGAGAAAAGCATCCGGCTGAAGTCGCTCATTCTCGGCATGCGAGAGAGACGTGACCGCTGCTGAAGGCAGAAAGCGGCATTCGGGGAGAACCGCGATTTCTCGGCCAGCAATTGCAAACTCTCCGAAGCGGTTAACAGAGAGTGGCGCTGTCGACCCACGAGAGCGAATTAGCGAAATTGCGATGCCGAGAACGTGCGAATTCAGAATACAGCATTTCCTGAAAACAGGGTTTTTTTCCTCCGGAAATAGAATCCACATCTCTCCACTTTCTCTAACGTCCTCCCTGAAAGCACAACGTGTGTCTCTCCTGGAACTTCTAGCTGCCTGTTTAGAGGGGCTTTTCCCTCCTACTCTGTTCGTCACAGAATGCTGAAGTGCAGCATCGGATAAACACACCAAAACGAAAAGTCGCTAGCAATAAGAGGAAAGACATAAGAATGAGAGAGAAGCGTAGTGCAGAATGCATGGACACAAGGAGTAGTCAGAACCGCTCCTTTGGGATATGCGCAGAAGAAGCCGCTTCTTGATGAAAAGCAATCGGCTGACGTCGCACCTTTCTCGGCATCATAGGGAGACGAGACCGCTGCTGAAGGCTGAAAGCGGCATTCCGGGAGAACCGCGATTTCCCGGCCAGCAACTGCAGACTCTCCGAAGCGGTTAACAGAGAGTGGCGCTGTCGACCCACGAGAGCGAATTAGCGAAATTGCGATGCCGAGAACGTGCGAATTCAGAATACTGCATTTCCTGAAAACAGGGGTTTTTTTCTTTCTGTAACGTCCTCTCTGAAAGCACAACGTGGTATTCGGGGAGAAAAGCGATTTAACGGGCAGCAACTGCAAACTCTCCGTAGAGATAATGTCATTGGATTGGAGAAATGTGGTATTTCGGGGAGATAATGTCCTAATTTGGGGAGAAGATGCTGTTCTGTGAGGGGGAAGCATGCATTTCTGAGAGAAAATCTCCTATTTAGGGTGAAAATGTCATCTTGCTAACGAACTTCATGGAGAAATTATGAGGTATTTTTATGAAACCTGGTATTCCCTGGAAAGAGTATATCTGTGATCAAATGCCATATTTCTGGGAGAGAACATCTGATGGGGGGAGAAGGTCACGTATGTGTGAGAAAGCTGGTGTTTCTGGGAGAAAATGCCAGGTATTGGTGAGGAAACAGATGCTAGAGAGGGAAAAGGCCATCCCTTTGGGAGAGAAGTGGTATTTCTGGGAGAAAATGCCCCAAATTGGGGAGTAAGTGTCATCCTGAGGCGTGTCATGGAGTAGATTTGGGAGGAAATGGAGGTGCTTCTAAGAGTAGCGGTACTTCTGGGAGAAAATGTCCTCAGTGGGAAAGACAATGTCTTCTTGAGGGAAGAAAACGGGTCTTTCTTACAGCAAATGTCATCCAATTGGGAGAAAATCTCCTCTCTTGGGGAGAAAAGTGGTCTTTCTGAGAGAAGGCGTCCTCTTCTTGGCTGCAAGTGTCCCATTTGGCATTGTCATGGAGGCTTTTTGGGGAGAAAGCGTGTGGCAGTTGTAAGAGAAGGGGTATTTCTGGGAGCAAATCTCCTCTTTTTGGAAGAGAAGGTGAAATTTCCAAGGGAAAAGTGGTATTTCTGGGAGGAAATGACATCGTTAAGGGAGAAAAGTGGGAACCGGTGGGAAAGAATGTCTTGTATTGGAGAGCAACGGTGGTCTTTTTGGTGTGCCAAGTGGTCTCTTGAGGAGAAAACGTGGTAAATAGGGGAGACAATGTCCTCTGGAGGAGTGTCAAGTAGTATTTGGGAGAGCAAACGTCAGGTATTTCTCGGAAACCGGCTGTTTCTGGGAGATAGTAGCAGACTTGGTTGGAAAATGACATGTGTTTGTCAGAAAGCTGGTTTTTTTTGGGGAAAAAGGCCGTATTTTGAAGAATAGGCAGGAATTTCTGGGTGAATGTATGCCATCTTTGGGAGAAACCTGGTCTATGTAGGAGTAAATGTGGTGTATTTCTGAGAAACCTGGTGTATGTGGGAGTAAAAGGCCATTGTGATGGGAGTCAGTGTGATCTTGAGGAGTGTCAAGTAGTATTCCTGGGATGAAATGGGAGGTATTTCTAAGAGAAGTGGTATTTCTGGGAGAAAATGTCTTGTTTTGGGGAGAAAATGTCCTATTTTGGGGGGCAGAAGCTGGTATTTCTTTGACACTGCCATCTTGATGGGGGTAAGTGTGATCTTGAGGAGAGTAAAGCAGCATTTTTGGTAGAGAATGGGAGCTATTTCTTGGAGTAGTGGTATGTGTGGGGGAAAATGAGTTCTATTGGGGATGAAAATGGTCTAGGTGTGATAAAATGCCACATTTCTGGATGAAACTGTCCTCTTGAGGAGTGTAATGTTGTATATTCGGGAGGAAATTGAAATATTCATACGAGTCCTGGTATTTCTGAGAGAAAATGTCCTCTGTTTGGAGAAAATGTCATCTTGAGGATTGTCTAAGAAGAAAGCTTCATATATTTAAGAGACAACTGGTATTTCTGGCAGAAACACATTTGGGAGATGAAACGGCCGTAGGATTGTTAGGAGTGTGAAGTAGTGTAAATGGGAGGAAATGTGAAGTATTTGTAAGAAAGCTGGCATTTCTGGGAGAAAAGATGGTATTTCCGGGGGAAAATGTCCTCTGTTTCGGGGAATGCTGGTATGTCTGGAAGGAAATCTAATTTGGGAGGAAACTGTGATATGAAGTCTAGAAAAGTATGATGGTAAGTCTCATCCTGTGGAGTGTGAAGTAGTACTTGTGGTAGAAAATGTCATCTGTTTGGGAGAATGGTGATATTTGTGGGAGAAAAGATCGTATTTTTGTTGGAAAAAGTCACCTTTGGCATTGTCATATAGTATTTTGTGGATGAAGCGTGAAGCATATCTAAGAAAAGCTGTATTTAAGGTAGAAAACTTCATCTGTTTGGGGAGAAGGCTGTTTTTTCAGGGAGCAAGTCTCCTTCTTTGGGGAGGAAATGTCCTCTTTTGGATGGCCGAGTAGTACTTGTGGGAGGAAATGCCACGTATTTGGGAGAAGGGTGGTATTTGTGGGGGGAAATGGCATAGGTCTGGTAGAAAATGTATTCTTGAGGATTAAAACATGATAGTTGTGGTGGAATAGATCGTGTGTTTGGGCAAAAAGCAGTATTTCTGGGAGCTAATCTCATTGGATTGGAGAAAGCTGGTATTTCTGGGAGCTAAGGTGTTCTTTTTGGAAGAAGATGCCATCCTCTGGGTGAAAAACGGGAATTTCTGGGAGAAAATGTCATCGAAGGAGGAGAAAGCTGGAACTTCAGGGAGCAAATGAGATAAATGAGGGAGAAACGTGGGAAACGGTGGGAAAGACTGTCTTGTAGAGGAGAGCAACTGCGGTATTTTTGGTGTGCCAAGTGGTCTCGGGGAGAAAATATGGTAAACACGGGAGAAAATGTCCACTGGAGGAGTGTCAAGTAGTATTTTGGAGAGAAAATGTCAGGTATTTCTCAGAAAAGTGCTTTTTCGGGGAGACTTGATCTCTGTGCTCAAATGACATATTTCTGGGAGAAAATGTCTGATGTGGGGGGGAGAAGGTCATGTATCCGTGAGAAAGCTGGTATTTCTGGGAGAAAATGCCAGGTATTGGTGAGAAAACAGATGCTTGAGAGGGAAAAGGCCATATTTTTTTTTTTTTTTATATATATATAAATGTAAGAAAAGGCCATCTCTTTGGGATCTGGTAAGAAGTGTATATATAAAAAAAATAAAAATAGGTATGTTGCTTCCAGACAGTGTTCTTCTACTTTTGAATTAGTTTTGGCTCAAAAACTTCTTGAGTCATGTGGTTCTACTGCATATTTATTGAACTTTAAATGGCTCTTACATATTATTTCCCAGTTTACATTCTTAACCCCACAAAAGCCTTCAGTATTGATAGCATTTTAGTAATAAGCTTAACAGATTGTCATCCCTTTTCCATGCATAATCTCTGTTTTTCTTTGAATCTATCATAATTTGAAGCATAATATATCTTTGCTGAGACTGTGAAAAGTTGATCTCTCCATACTCCATGTCACATGCTGCCAAGAGGTCACCCCGTAGCCTTCTTTTAACCAGGCTGAACAAGTCCATGTGCCTTAGCCTGTCTTTGTAGGGGAGGTGCTCCATCCCTCTATCATCTCTGTGGCTCTCCTCTGGACCTTAACAACTCCCTTTCCTTCTTGTATTGGGGGCCCCAGACCTGAACATAATACTCCAGATAACGCTTAATGCTTGAATCTTTCTACAAATCTGCTCATTTATGATTAGCTGCTATGATTAGCTGTGTCAATGCACACAATGGTAAAATATTCTTACATTCTAAGAAAACATGTCTATTTAAAATTCAGAGTTTAGATAGAAATATAGAGTCTAACTTGTAGATGTCTGAACTGATGAACATTCCTCTAATTATTAATGCAGTAATGCAGCATCTCATTTGAGCCTAAAGAGTTCTGGTCACTCACTCAAATATTTCAAGCACTCGGATGTTTGATGTAGCTGTCAATAGGAATTGCAAAGTCAGAGCTCCACACAACAGATGTCCAGGGTAGCCCTATGGATTTAATTCTGCTTTCTGCAATATAGCTTCACAAGGCTGTGATTAGAATCAACCACTTACATATTCTTATCATTTACTGCATTAGTGCATTAGCAAATATGCAAGTCAGCCTTCAGCTTTTCAGTTTACAGATGATGCGCAATGAAAGCAGAGAGGATTTACTGATTAACTTGTTGGAATAAAAGATACTACAAAGTTGCTTCCTTTTACAAGCACTTCTCAGATGTGATCAACCAGCTCCTAAACACATGCAGTGACTTAAGATGTCTTAAGACATCTTAAGATGATTTAAGACATGTGAGACACAAAAGGATTATTATTATTATTATTTTTTTTGAAGTAGAGCCAAAGAAAATAAGCTACAGTTGCAAAATAGACCTTCAAGTTGTAAAATAAATATTCAAACAATTTATTTAATACTGGCTACTTTATAAATATCTTACACTGAAACCTGACTTAGGTATATTTTGATTTAGAAATCAAATTTAATGTATGAAAAGTTAGTATAAAAGCATTTTATTTAAAGCATAGGTTTTGCTAGCAACGATTAAACGAGGGACAATAAGAATATAATATGTGGTTGTTCTGGATTCCCTGAACACAGTACTCCAGTAGCAGTCATAACCATTTTTTCTTTAACAATCTTTCTTTATTATTTGCTTTCATTTTTTTTCATGTTTTTTTTTTTCTTCTATTTTTCTGTTTATTGTTCATATATCCAGATTAAGTCTTTAAAATAATGTCCTTTGTGCTAAACTTTGAAATTATTCGTGGAGTACTAAGTGTTTTGAGTTGTGTTATTTGACTTTGGTGATTGTTTGCTATTCTAGACCAAATGGGTGTAGTTTTTGGTATGTTTGTTCCCAAGAACTAGTATTCTGTCATCAAAATTACTAATTGTTATAAATTATGAAGTGGATATGAATTTGTATATGCACCATCTACTCTTTATGACCCTATGGTCCATTATGCCTGAATTCAAATATAAAAATAACCATTATCAGAACATTTGATTAGACTTTTATACAAACTTGTCTAATCTAAGTACATATTGCTAGAAGATAAATGGATAGCGTTAGGACAGTATACATCTCATACTGAAGTGTTTTAGGAACCTAGGACAAATTATGTTTCTGAATTTAGGTATCTTTCACCAGCTGAGGCACACTCAGGCATTTTGTCTGTCCAGCAGTTGTTGTCTCATCTCATACCTCCTTCACATCTACAGAGCTATAGGGATGTCTTTGTTACTTAAGCATCTCTGGCACTAAGTACCCTAATTCAGCTTTTCTAACTAAACATAGTTTTTACCTCAGCTCAGAAATGCATCTCATTTCTGAAATGAAATGCATGCCATTTGCATTTCAGTTATATCTAACTAAAATGTGTATTATGTTGAATATGTGTTCAGAAACATATGTAATGAATTCAGACTTCTGTGTCTCCTTCTCTCTCTATCTACTGTGTTTAGGATTGAACCTCTAATGGTAGATGCAGTATGTCAATGGTTTACAGGCCAGTTCAGCCTGGTTCCATGACTAATGGGTCAGGGGGACCCACAGACCCACACCTTGGGAAAGGGGGAAGGGGAAAAGGGGTAGAGAGGGTAAAGGGTAGAGAGATGGGCCTAAAAATGAAACAACAATGATCTGAGGAGAAAAGTTGATTTACTAAATGAGATATTGAAATGCAAGATAACACAATATAATATAATATAATCGAAATGGAAGCTAAGAAATCAAATAAAATGAGAGTGTCCAAAAAACAAAGGCCTTACTCTAACGCTGAAGGTGAGATGGCTAGGGAGCACACACGCTGTAGAGATGAGCGGAAAGGAAAAAGGAGATGTCTCATGATTTGCAAACAGTTTTGTTTTCCCATCCAAACAGAAAATAAAAACGTAAAGTCCTCTGGGCTATATAGTTGTCTTCTGAGACAGCTATACCTAGAAATATCAACAATCCACAGAACTGGAGCATTAACTCTTTAACTCCCAGTGCACTACTTGATGTTAAGATGTGAAATACCAATTACAAAAATCCTGAAACTGTGATACAGTTGAAATGCCCCATCCCTTGCAGTGGTTGTATGATGTGACAACCTGTATCGGAATGTTTAATTTTGCAAGCTACAGCATCTGACTTACAGGGAGAGATTTCTTCTGCTTCTGATTGCTCAGAACAAACCCATCAGGGTTAGATACATTAATCTTCTGTGATGCAGACCCAAACACGAAAAGTTAGCTAGCCTATTTGCTGTCATTAAGGAAATAAATAAGATTGACTGTCCCATTGCATCCACAGGAGGGGACTTCAGCTCTTCTGTGAGATGCTCAGTAGTGCTCCTTCTCAATGTTTAACACCATCTGCCTCTCCAGTGTGGCATTAAACACAAATCACACCAGGACTACAGCAAGCTATTGGGAGAAAGACTCTACTGGGATTCCTGTTCTTCCTATAGCCCTCCTGGATGCCACAGGAGTGGCTGTTGTCTTATGTGTTGCCTCAAGTGTTCTAATTTCAGTAACAACAGTAACACTTGAGATAGACAAAGTAAACCTCTTAAAAAGCCCAGAGAAGTCATCTGCTGCTTGAGATAGCTTGCAAAAGAAAATTCAGTTGTCTATAAACGTGTTCTTTTTCACTCTCTACATTTCTTGGACATGGAGGTTGTTAATGATTTTGCATACATCAATGCAAGTGCAATTCACCGTAGTTCTGACATACAGTCTAATTGGCTTTAATATATAATTTTATTTTTTGAATGCTAACGTTTATGTAATGACTTTCTAATTGATTTTTTCTTTATAAAGGACCATTGATTCATTCCCTTCAGTGAAACTCAGTTAACTTTCTAAGAGAATTTATGAAAAGAAGGATGTGCTACTGCTACTTTCTTTCTACCTTCCTTTCTCTCTTCTATAAAATGTGTTATTTCTATTCATAAGCAAGCTTCTGCAAAGATAAACAAAGCTAAACAACTGTGCTTTATGTATGAGTATGAAATAGGTTCCTTATAAAAAATGTGTCTCTTCAAAGATGGATTGAGCTCTTGTGGCACTCTTCCTAAAAACTACATATTCATCATGTCTTATGATATATTAGCATGACAGCTATTTAACATTTGTAACAAGTTATTCTAAGCAATCAGACTGAATTGTACACAGATTATACGAACTGATGTTATTTTACAAAAATAGAAATGATAAATTTTAAATGGAAGCATAAGCTATGGTGTTATCACATTGTTTATGTCATTGTGAATTAAGTTACAGCTGATTTTATATGAAGTACAAAGACTGTGAGGAAGTTTTCTGTTATTGTACAATATACAATCCCAGCTAGATAATAATAAGTTAATGAGACTGATAATTGGAAACAAAAACAGAATAGAAACCCACACTGTTATTTAAGTCTGATTTTTTACACCAGTGACAGAGGAAGAAGATCTAATTAAAAAATATGCCAGCACGTTTAAAACCAAACCTATACAGATATTGCAAATTAGATCACATTGTCATTTTGCAAGCTGTTCCAGACAAACCACCAGTTTGGCTTAATTACGTGATTACTTTGATGTTCTGCAAGTGTATCCGTTTCATCATAATTTGCCAGGAACTTGCAAAGGAGATGACATGCATAACATTGAACTATTCCTTAATACAAAGCAAAAGGCACAATGAGATCCAATTCCTAGAGGATCAAAACAGATATAGCCTAGGTGAAAATAAAGCCTATTTTAAAGAGTAAACATTATTAACTATTGGATGATCTTCTGTAGGGTGTTTGTCAATTCTGTCTTCCATTACTATAAGTTTTGAAATTAAGAGTGAATAACCTTCTAAATGTTTCACTATGACCCTGACTGAGAACTCATTAACTGAACTGTTTCATAGGAGTCTGTTCTGTGTCTTACTTCTTACTAGATTACTTCTTACTTCTTACTAGATTATCATAATGCTCTCATTTGGACACTGAGTCTCTCTTTTAATAAATAAATAAATAGTAATTATTTATATTTTATATTTTAAGAGAGATGTAAAAACAGTGCATCTATTGTTTTTATTTTTAAAGGATCAGTACAAAAATTTGTACTGAGAACAGACTTCTGAGGGTATAATGGATATTATCTCCTTTTTACAGACAGAATGAGTTTCATAGACATTGAGTTGTTAGGTCTAAATTCAAACAGTATGCGAGCAACAAAATGAAAACTTCCAACCACCATTCCTGGCTCCGGTGCTTGTACCATTGCATTACATGTATTTACAAAGTTTTATCAAACCGCTGTAAAGATGTTTCCTGCAGGTATTCTGAACATTTGTAAACATGGTTTCAAAGTACTCTCAAGCTCTATTTTAGTTTTTCTTACACTAATTCTAACAGAACGGATAAACTTCACTGAAGAATAGCAATGTATTAATAGTGAAGATCATATTACTAAGCTAGTTATAATATTAAGCTAGTTATAATAAGAATAGCTGTTCTTACTGGAAAAGGGAAATATTCATTTTATATATATGGAAAAATATACACAAGACTCACCATTTTTTACCAATCCTTTCCTGGGGAATTTGGGTCTTTGAATAGCAAGAAAACCACACTCCTCTGTGCTGTTATAGATCCTTTTAACTAGCAAGTAGGTGATGTAAAACAAACATTGGGCCTTTAACTTTGTATATTAAAATTTCCGTTGCCTGCTTCTACACCAGTAAGAAAACATGAAACCATTAATAGCAGAGATGCACTCTGTTGGTATCTAAATTTTCCTTTATTCAGTCCATAAAGGCTATCATCTCAACTCATTGATACAACTAGCAGCCTGATACAAAGCAAAGCTAGACTCAAAATATCACCACTTCCTTTTTTAAAAAATCCTGACTGCCGAAATTAATAATAAGAAGAAAGACATACCAGAATCAGATAAATCAGATACCTCATGCTGCATAAATTAACAAATGACTTGTAAATAACTAGTTACCAATTGACTAAATGTTAAATATTCTAAGATTTGTAATACAGTGTAAAATTAAGTTTAGGAAAATTCTGTTGCAAATAAACTTGAATCTTTTAGGAATCGTTTTCCATCTATTAGTTTTTTTTTAAAAAAAAAAAGAGAGAGAGAGAGCTGGAGTGGGGGAGAAGCTAGCAACAACATAACAACATAGTACAGTCATTTCTTAGATTTTAGGTGAGGGAATAATGTACGCCCTAGAAAAGCAAGTATACTTTTGAGTGAGTGTACCAAATTCAGGTGCTGAGGAAGCAGCAAGCACAGATTGCCACAGTGCTGTGAGAAGTGAGGTGTAGCTGCTTTGTGCCAGACACAGCTGTTTCAGCTGGCTCCACTGACCCCACCACAGGGTGCAGTCAGGCCCCTCAACCATGGGCAAGTGCCTTGGGATGAAGAAAGCTTGGAAATCCAAAATGCTGCCTGGCATTAAGAGGAAAAGAGTGAGAAACAATCCTGCAAGTAGCTCGGGGAGGAGGTGCATCCAGCAGAGTTCATTGTGCTGTTCTGGAGAGCCTGTGCTGGAGCAGGGAAAGGTGTGAGGAGGAAAGGTCAGCAGAGACGATCAGCTCTGAGACAGTTAGAAGGGTCAGAAATGGAGGGGTGGCGTAGGCCTGAAAAGCAGGCAGTAACATAGGCTCTGTGCTCTCTGTGTTTGTTTCTCTCCATCTCATGTTATTTGTTTGGAAACAAATTACTTTTCCCCAAGCTAAATCCGTTTTGACCATGATCACAATCTGTAAGTAATCTCTATGCCATCAGGTTTTCACTTAATTTGGAAATTTAGGAAACTATGAGCTACGGTGTTATGACAGAATATATTCCCCACATAACCTGCAGTGCTTTAAATAAGCTAGTCTAAAAATTCTGCAAATTAAGTGAATAGTTTACTTAAAACGTTTTAGTTTTAGTTAAAACATTTTAAAAAAGAGAATGTTGTTTTGTAATATCTTTTTTTTCCTCAGTTCTGTTTCTGTGCATCTAGATAGCCATGTTATCATTGTATGTATTTCCAAAACCTGAGACAAAGTTCTATTTGGCTTTTATTGATTATTTGAAATCAATTTTTAGGGATCAGATCCATCATATAAACTATATTTTAAATATTGATTATTTTAACATTTGAAATGCAAAGCAAGAAAATGTAAAGCTTGAAGTGGCAAAAGAGAGAGGTTCTGTGGCTAAGACAAGTTCAGAAGTGAGGATGTCCAGACTCCACGCCCAGTGCTGAGGTTTTTTATTAACTAAATATTTGGCAAAAATTTGTATTCTAAATTTTTAAAGTGCCTAGTCTCACATCTCTTCAGTGTGCTCCCCTGCTTTAATCAGACTGTTTCCTCACCTACAAGTGGTATTGCTGATTAGTTCTCTCAAATTTTACATGTACATGTAAGTGGTTTTTCTTCATTTGAAAAGAAAGCACAATTCTCAGAATGTTTGGCTTTACATGAAATCATTGGATGGCCTTGCTAAATCTGAATAAATGCCATGGAGCAATACATTTAATAAATAAATCACAAAAAATAAAAATAAAATAAAAATAAAAATATGTATTTGAAATGAATCTTCTACGGGTATCTCAACCAGAAAAGGTGAGTCCAAGAGGGTGTACCCCCCCGAAAGAGTGACACAGGCAAGATGGTAACAGCAGATAAGGAGAAGGCTGAGGTACTCAAAAAATTTTTACCTCAGCCTGTTCTGATGAGTGCACAGCACAGCACACAGCCCTCAAAATACTGGTTCACAGTGAGGGGATTGGAGAAGAAACATCCTTCCCGCTGTAAACAAAGATCAGGTTCAGGATCACCTGAGGAATCTGAACATCCACAAGACTATGAGTCCTGATGAGATGCATCCCAGAGTCCTGACGGAATTGGCTGATGTAGTTGCCAAGCATCAAACATATTAGAAAAGCCATGTCAGTCAACTGAATGCCCTGGATACTGGGAAAAAGACAACATCACACCAATTTTTAAGAAAGTAAAAAGGACAACACCAGAAACTAGCAACCTGTCAGTATCTCTCGTGTGCCAGAGAAGGTTGTGGAACAGATCCTTCCAGAAGATATGCTAGGGCACATGGAAGACAGAGAGGTGATACGGGAGAACCAGCATGGCTTCACCAAGGGCAAATCCCGCTTGACCAACCTACTGGCCTTCTATGATAGTGTCCCTGTGTCAATGGATAAGGGAAGAGTCATTAATGTCTGTGTGGACTTCAGTAAGACTTTTGACATGGTACCCCACAACTTCCTTCCCTCCAAATTGGAAAGATATGGATTTGATGGGTGGACTGCTTGACGGACGAAGAACTGGCTGCAGGATCGAGTCCAAAGAGTGATGGCCAATGCCTCAATGTCTGGATGGATATAAGTGATGAATGGTGTCCCTCAGAGGCTGGTGCTAGTTTTCTACTAGAGAAAGCCAGTCTGGTTTCTTTTGAGGAGACAATATTCAACAAAGAGCTGAAAATACTTCTGCAGCTTTTTCAGTTTATGTTCACTTGGATAATTTATTTGCACAGAAGAATAGCAAGAAGTATGAATCACTCTCTTTAAGGGACAAACCAGTAATTTTAAACTCCTGTATGGTAACTACACTGAAGAATTATTTCAGCAGCAATATCACCAATATTGCATACTAATTTACAGTTCCTTACTTATGAATACATGAACGGAAATTATTCTCACAGCTAATCCAGTTCTTATGAAAAAAAGCCAAATCAGTGTAAATTTCTTTTCAGAAAGTCAAAGGTGACCCCTCCAAAAAGAAGCTGATGAAAAATGATGAGAAATCTGCTTCAGGTAGAAGCATGGGGAATAAACAAACCGCACCAAGTGATAAAGCCTGAAAAACTTCATCAAGCAAAATAGAAGCAATCCAGGAAATTTGGAAAAACAACCACAACAACAACAAACAAAAATAAAACAAAACAAACTTAAGAACTCGAGAAAACAGAGGGTAAAGATGAGAAAGAGTGATAATGGTCCTAATCAAGAAACAACTAAAAAAGAAAACCTGAAGAAAACCTGAAGTGGTAAAAGCTTGAGTTGTAGTTTTAGATTAAACAAAAGGAAATCAAGGCCACACTAGGGCAGTTAGAAGGGAAAGGTTTAATAAACCACAGATGTAGAGGAACAAAGAGTGTATTATTCAAGATAAAGTGTAGTTTAGAGAATACATGAGTAGAGAGGATATCTTGTCTTTTGGAAAGATGAAGGAAAAGAGATTGCAAGAACACATGGTTCTGCTGGAGAGAATACAGTGAGCTCTTGAACTCTGAAAGAATACAGAAATTGCTGAAAGGGAGTGTCATGAGAGAGAATGTGTACAAATAATGTATGAGCCAGAAGAATGCTTGCAAAGAGAAAGGGAGCAATTAGAAATAGAAAGGTAAAATCTAGAGGGAAAGGATGGAATGAGAGCATTTTGAAAGAGAGCAAGTTCTTATTGAACAGGAACATCAAAAAGAAGCAGAGTGAATTGCTTATGAAAGGAAGGCACTTCATGGACAACAACTTCATTATGAACAGGGAAAGAGGAATGCTTTGAAACATCCACACAATACATATCAAAGAAGAGATTATCTTTACTGGAATGAACGTAGCTCATTCTGATTCTAGTTCCAGAACATCTAACAGTCTTTAGAAATCTCTCACTTCGCTTCAATGATATAACAGTAAATGATTAAATCATTTTCTTTGTAAGGAAAAGATGTATTTAAATCACTCTATCAAAATCTTGTCATTCTTCTCTATTGCTCTTTTCTTTTTCTGGTTATTAAATGATATTTACATCTTAATCTATTTTGCTAAGATACAGAAGTCCTCCTATTTCAGATGCTAAGATCTATTCAGGGGCATTTGACCTAGAAGACTTTCTGAATTTTGGAGTACTTTGTTTCATATAAACATGAATAGAACTACAGGGAAATCACAGAGGAATAGTATCTCTTCCAAAGGAACAAAAACCTCCTGAAATAATAAAGCTTCAAAAGAAACAGAAGCATGAAATCAGATTATTTACTTTAAAACAAACAAACAAATAAACCTACCTTCCATTATCTTATGTTCATTATATTGTTTTCTTTCTTTTTCTTAAGCTACTTAAGACCAGGTGCTTAGAACTGTCTTCATTTTCCTAGGAAGGAGAACAGCTTTCACATTCAAGTAGAAGGACATATAAGCATGTTTGAGGACAGTCACAGATTGTAATTCTGCCTCTGAGGATCAATCAGTAGTACTTTTTTGATGCGTATGAAAGGAATATTTGAAATAAATACTGCATTGACTTCGCATCCTATGAAGGAGGTCAAAGGAAAGAATTTAATTTTCTGCTGTTTGTAAAGTCCCCTATGTAGAACATATCACCTTTCCCCTAAGATCAGCTGGTATCTCTTTGTAACATCAGCATAAGTTACCTTGACTGTCAAGCATGTGACTCACATTCTAATCAAGACTTTGACTAGATTTTTGTGGGTTTGTGGGTTCTCAATATGTAGCTCATGAAATACAAGTATCCTTTTCATACCTGGATCAGTCTTTCAGTCATGCAGTTATGTTCGTTTCATTATCAATTTACATAAATTAATATCACACACTTTAACAGAGTCAAGTAAAAGTATCACATATTTCTAAAACACGGCCCTGAATATTATGCTTTGAAATCATTCAATTAAAAAAGAAACAGGACTAATCTTTGATTGAGTAGCTTTCTTTTATTCCTAGCTAAGCTACCAGCATGTGCACTGGCCTATATAGTAATTCAATATAATAATTCACCTAAAGATTACATAGCAATTATGTTTAAGAGTCATTATGTATAGAAAGATGGTAATGACTTATGTTCCTTCTACAATGACTCTCAGCTATTTAATATCACGATAATAACCATGACAAGAAATGGTACTTAGACAGTAAAACATATTGTTCCTATAATTGAAGCGTAAATATACAATATTTTTCATCCTTAGTCACTAAACTAACTACCATTAATAGGAAAGAGACAGTATATAAGTGTATACATATATGTTTATATATTTGTTTATATATTAGTGCACGAGAGAGACAGGAAAAGAGGAAGAGAGACAAAAACGTGGTAAGATAGGAAAAAAGTAACTGACAATATTGAAAATAAATATATGCATTTAAATAAGAAATATAAATCTAATTACTTTAAACCTGATTTCTCCACTGTTGGATTTCCTGAGATATGGATAAGCACTATTGACATGTTAAAAATACACCACCACTTTCATCTGGCTAGGAAAATGTATTAGCCCTTAATCCAATATATTTCTGTGATGCCACATTTAAGCAGTTTTCCTCTGAAGAACAATAAATCAGAATATCTCGAAGAAGGTGTTAAAAAATCTGGTGACAAAAGTGACCCCAATTCCAAATCTCAAAGGAAAATAAGTCACCACCCACAGTCTTATTACCTTATTAGACTTGGGTAGGCTTGTTCAGATATTTTTTGCCCTATACTTGTGTCTACTTGAAGAATTTTGTAAATTTTGGTCAGTGAACAAAATCTGTAAAAGAGATTCCTTTTTGAATTCCAAAATAATTCATTTAATTAATTACAAACAATTTTGAATTAGACTCAGACTCCAGAACTTCCCTATTTCCTCTTTTTTCTGGTGACGGAAGTGTAACTATATGTCATGGTTTTAGATTTTTGTTCTCAGTATTCCACATCATAACACCATGTAGTACATGTTAAAGCATTAATGCTCCTGTTCCATGCATAGTAGATACTTCGGGGTACCTGTTTTAGAAGAGAAGAAGAACTATATCCCCCAGAGGACTGCTCACTGTTCTGTTACCATTTCTGCTCAGTGGGAAAGATAAAAACCATTCGTAGATCTCTTGACTTCCCTTTTTTGATTTTCTGGCTCATCTCTGCTCCCAGCCATATCACCTCAGCTTAATTAGAGTAAGGCTTCTATTTTTCAGACACTCTCACTTTAGTTATTAGCTTCAATTCTAATTACGTTATATTATATTGCATTATAGTATGTTATCTTGCATTCTGATATCTTATTTAGTAAATTAGTTTGTTTCTCCTCAGATCATTGCCACTGTGCTGTTTTTAGACCCATCTCCCTACCTTTTCCCCTTTTCCTTTTCCCAGGGCTTGGATTCGCAGGTTCCCCTGCCTCATTAGTCTATTACCTATGTTAGTGTCTGAAAAGTGCTAGAATAGAAGTAGAATAGTGCATAGAGGTGCTCATTCACAAAAACTCAACAGTGATTTCATAACAGCTAATTTAGCTACTTTGATAAACGTTACTGCCTTGAATTACTAAAAAATTCCTGCTAAGAGCAGGTGTCAGTGAATTTACATTGGACAGAATAGCAGTGTACTTTCCAGAGAAATGCTTGTGAATATATCTGAAATCAAGCCAACAATATTCATAGGAAATTTACCATTCACACATATTTCAAAATTGCCAATGGCTTCTACACGATCAACTCTGCACACTTCTTACAAAACATTTCACTGGGATTAAAAATATAAAGGTTCTGTACTAATGATTGCTGGCAATCTTAGGTGAAATTTTTCTCACTTTTTTCACTTACATTAACTCCATTTCATCTGACATACTTTTTAGATTAAAACATTTTTAGAGTGAGGATCTTCACTTTCAGCATTCTTTTCTTAACATATTATGTGAGCCTTATGCTGCTGTATGGGCACTAATGCATATACTAATTCTGTACGACTAAAAAGCATTAACCGTGAATCTATCCTTTAAAAGCATCTATCTTTCAAACACGTAAAATGTATCAAAGAGCCTCTCGCTGGGCTACCATATTCCACACATGTAGAGTATTTTCTTGTTGTTATTAATCACGGGCACCAAAATATCATTATGAAAATTTAAGCACATAAACAATATATTATCAACATACTGCTCTGATGACCAAGAAGGCCAATGAGTTCATTGAAAAGAGCATGGCCAGAAGGTCCAGGGAGGTGATCTTCCCCCTCTGCTCTGCTCTGGTCAGGCCTCACCTGGAGTACTCTATCCAGGTCTGGGCTTCCCAGTACAAAAAAATGCAGGGATCTCCTGGAGATAGTCCAGCAGAGGACCACAAGTGACCTGGAGAGTCTCCCCTATGAGGAAAGGCTAGGTAACCTGAATCTTTTCAGCCTTGAGAAAAGAAGACTGAGAGGGGATCTTATTAATGTCTATAAATATCTTAAGTGTGGGAGTCAAAGGGACATGGCCAACCTCTTTTCAGCAGTCCATGGGGACAGAACAAGGGGAAATGGCCATAAAGTTGAGCATAGGAAGTTACGAACCAATAAGCGAAAGAACTTCTTCACAATGAGGGTTACAGAGTACTGGAACATGTTGCCCAGAGCTTTTCTTCAGAGGAGGGGAGTTACATTCAGCTAGATTGAGTCAAGGTTAGATATCATGGGGAAGACAGAGACCCCCATGCTTTCTGGGAACGCATCCTCATGGGGACAGTCTTTTTCTCCCAGCTGGAAGATGTCCATGCTGCAGCATGTGTCTGGTGCCGCTTGTGCTCCTGTCACTGAGCACCTGTGAGAAAAGCCAGGCTTCATCATCTTCCACAATCCCAGTAAGCATCTGTAGGTAACACTCACTTTTTTTAATACTGATTGTAGGCAGTTCCCTCAGCCTTTGCTGCGACTGCTGGGTGCCCTGGACTCTCACCAGCCCTGGCTGAGCTCTTGCTCCATGTGGCAATGTCTTTTTCATACCAGGGACACCAGGTAGGGACTTAAGAATCCTCATGCAGATTCTCAAGGTCCAAAAGGGGGGAAAAAATAGAGAGAGAAATATGTGTTGTTTTTGTTGTTTTTGTGAGTTCGTTTTCTTAAGTATTACTCATTTTTTATTTATTGAATCAATTGTTCAATATGCCTCATCTTGAAAAGATGACCTTCATGCTGAACTTCAGGCTGCTTCATGTCAGAACCAAAGTCATCTTCTCCACATGAGTAGCCACTTCTGTAACTTGTTTGACACATTCTCAGGGCCCCAGTCAGCTCAGGTCCTTCTGCTGGATTCCTTCTGTTGTCCTGGCACAGCAGCTCAGAGAATGCTGGTCTCTGCCTTCCCCTATTCCTGAGGACTTGGGGAAGAAGAAATGACAGATTTTGGCAAGGGAAAAGGATGGAGATGCGAAGGATGGTCTCACAGGAGCTTTTGTTGTCAAAAGAATTACCAGGAATGGCCATGTGAGCCTGCAAGGTGGTACTGGAGTTGGGACTCCGCCAGCTAGTGGTAAACTTATGGGATGGATAGTTTGGTGCCAAGACAGAGGTGGCCATCTGGGGAGAGGTGGACAGGACCCTGCCTGGCCACCAGAGCACACAGCTAGTTTGAGCTGAAGGGGAAATACTTTGTCCAGTAAAGATCCCAGTAAATCCTGGGAAAGCATCCTTCAGGAATAATATTGCAATATTTTTTGGAATTTTGAATACTTCTTTCTTTCCAGACTTTTTCTGATAATTTGAAAATTTTACACCAATCTATATAAGTCGATAATTATTAAACTTGCTTTTAGCTTTTACATTATACAGTTTTTAATTTTTTACTTGTAAATTTACTTTCCCTCTTAAAAGCTCAAAACATATCCTGACTGTGTTTTATCAAAAAATATATAAACAGGTAATTTCTCTAAAATTAGAAATCTGTTACTCAATTTTCAGGCACATAAGAAGCTGGCTTATCTGCAATGTATCTTTCAATTTTAATGGATGTTTGTGAGTCAAAGAATCAGTGGGATCATATCTAAAGTATGCTTCTGCATAATCTTCACACATTAGCATTAAAAATAATCCTTATACATACCTAGGTGCAATTTTCCTTGATTTTTTTTTTTTTTTTTAAGAGAACAACAGTAGTTCACAGCTTGAAGCAAGCACAATATTAAAAATCATAAAATAAAATTACAATAGTTTTTCTTAACATTGTTTCTAATAAGTTGCATAACTCATCAGAAGATATAAAAATCTTCACGTGGAAGATACATTTATTCAGTATATTCTATCATTGCTGTTTCAAAGTGTATTAGTTACTGTAAGCTTTCAGGTATTATTTATTTTTTCCCCTCAAGATTTAGCTTTTTGACCTCAAACATTAGTGAAAGATGCAGTCAGGATTAGCAGGTTCTAAACTGTATTGACTCTCAGGGAAAAAAAAAGCACTGAAGTTTCTGTTCAGATTCTATCTGAAGAGACTGCTGATCAGTTCTTTATTAGAAAAATTTCCATTTTTAGTGAACTTTTGTCATAGGAAATACAGACAAAAATAATAGCTATTTAATAATATATTACAAACTACCAAAATAAAAACATCAGAAGAAAGCTAGAAATTACTTCATCAAAAGTTACTATAGGAAGTAGATTAATAATCTGTTAATATATATTCTGCTGGTCGTATCGTCTGATTTCTTGACTGAACAAGCCTACACATGCACTGTGATGTTGAAAATGCTTATCACTATTTATAGACAAGATTATTCCTTCCCTGTCTGTTGAACCCGTGGATCGTACCAGTGCAGCTATTGCGGCTGCAGTAGGGGTGGAAGACAAAGGGAGTTTTCTTCATGACAGCAACACCAGCCACTTGCTTCAAGGTGTATAAATGTTGAGGAGATGGAGAACACTTGCTGTCAGAAATCATGGCAGCTGTACAGAATCTAGTTGTATTTTGGGGATGGTTCTTGTAACCAGTTGATTTTAAGACACTGTCCTACTCAAGAGTACTTTAGAGTGCATGATAGAAGAAAGCTGGGAAAATGCTTCTCCTTACTATTTTTCACTTGCAGATTCTTTCTTTAGGGATTCTTTCCAAAAGGAGATTTTGGGGATTGAGGCAGTTGAAGAAAGAGTGAAGCCAGGGGGCAGTCCCTGTGGAGAGGACCCCAGGAACTGAGCTTCCCCACCACTGTCTCAATGAGAAGACAGACGCAGTTCCCATTCCTGCTCTGCATATGGAAAAGTATGGCTGGATTTATTTGTTTGGGTTTTCTTCCTTTCTCTCATTTTGAAGGGGAAAAGCTGGAGCAGGGGGAGCACTACTGGTCCTTTGTTACCTCCATAACCGGTTGGATTCTGCATGTGCTGCAACAGGACAGCATTGCCAGGCTCCTTAACCTGCTGGGGCAGGGTGGGAGCAAAGAGCGTGAACTGCCCTCCTGCCAGCTGCACCTAGTTATGGTTTGCCAGGTCCCTGCTGCCCTGAATTTCACCTGAAAGGTTTGTTCTAGCTGCTTGCAGTAGTAAAATTTAGGGAAGAAATGGAAGTCAAGAGCTAAGGCTCTGCACAATAACTTTGCGTGGATTGAACTGTGGCACCTGAAGACTGTTTCCTGAATAATGCTGGCATTTTGCAGGTGTGTTGGTTTAACCCACTGAACTGATGTCTGTGAGCGCCAGTCTTCTCCACCTGAACAGTAAGAAAGCTGGGGTATGCCCAGAAATTGCAGCAGTTGCTGTGAATACTCTCCCAAATGTTTGTTTCCTTTAGTGGTAGCTAATGACTCAGCACTGTGATATCCTGTCTCTGGCACGATCTGGAACGCTGCATCTCTTTGCAGATGTTGGGTGCCCATTTCCATGGACCCTCCTTTCTTTCTCTCCTCAGAAGCAGCACAGTGCGGTTCCCTGCGTTAGGGAGCAGCAGCCAGCAGGCTGCCAGAATGCCAGCTGGGCCTTGCAGCGCGCAAAGGGACGTGTTGGGGATGGACCATCCTTAGCACTACGCAAAAGTGAGTCTCTTCAGTCCTCTGTCATGAAGTATGGAAGAATGCATTTTAAGTATTACTTCTGAGCAGGTGCAGGACTGTAGGGATGTCAGGTAACCATGGTGGAAGCACTGGGGAGGCCGACAGCGGCAGCTGATGGCAGCAGTGTGACAGAAGGCCGTGTATAAGTGGTGGTGCTCAGAGCTGAGTGCATTCCTGAGAAAGGCACTCTTGACTTTATGGCGTTTTCTTTCACCTAGTGATATGTAGAAAGTTAGTGAAGAAAGGAACAACAAGAACAAAAATACCCTACTGCAAGGGCAACTGCATTTGGATATTTACAGCATGCTAGAGCGTTATGTGAGAACCAAGAACTCCATGACCTGTAGGATGCAATGTCTTCTGAGAGATTATTGGAGGACTTTGTGGACGGAGACGTGTTTAGCTCACTCTGCATCATCTACACTGCCTAAGGAAGTTACACTGCAGTAAGAAAACCATGCTCTCTGAAAGCACAGTTTCCCATTGAGAAGAATTATTTGGCTGACCACCTTGGGGTCAAACTATAAAGCGGATTACAGGGCAAGTACAAGGGGCGAGACAAAAACGCCTAAGGCATGGTTTATTACTTCTCAAAGTAGAAATTAAGAAAGGGTTAGCTGAACTTCTCCCTAGAAATGCCTGTTAGTTTTGCTGGAATCCTTAGTGACTAATTCAGACAGACATCTGTGCTGCAAATGTCTGTAACTGTATGGATAAAGTTTATGATCTGCACGTCCTGTAAAGCTATAGCTACATTGTCTTTGATTTTTACTTAACAGATTGCAATGTCTTGCCTATGCTATATGAATTGCAAAGCTTGCCTGCAAGCTGGATCATCCAGCAGCTTTCACACTCTCCCTTTGTGGAAATGTAATCAACTCATTCAATGGTGGGATCATGAATGAGTCCAACGAGAAGGCAGCATCAACAGTGAAAGTTTGACTATAAACTGAAATAATGAATTACCATGGTTGAAGCTGAACCAGTAGTCCAGTAATAGTTCTATGAAATCTCAACACCTACCAGATACTTTCTAATGAATTTAAAAGATTCTTAATGATAACTTCATAGTGCATGAGTTGGTTCCTTTACACAGGTTGGTTCTTCCTTAACTTATTCCATACAGGTTTTAGTATCACTCTAGGGATTTTTTTGATAGAAAAGGACTTCTTGAAGGTTATCACTTGTACATTATGCTTTTACATAACGTACAGTGTGGATTTGTTCCTAAGAAAATTGCATGAACAAAACGAGGAACAAATAAACTTTCATTTATTTCTTTCAAATTTTTTTTTAATATGTATTTGCTGACCAACTTCCACACGGAGCTTTTGATCTCCTTGTTACAGCATGATCATGGGATTAGTCAAGGGAAGACAACCGTATGGAAAAGAAAGGTTTCCCAATGGAAACCTTTTCCACTGGGACAGCCTCAGAGGGTAGGACATATATGTAGACAGCTGGGCCAAGCATGACAAAAACAACGATGATGTGGGAAACGCAGGTGGAGGTTATTTTGTTCTTTGTTTTGGTGTGTCTGGAGCTTCAGCAAGAGGATTATGTAGGAGATGAGGAGAAGTGCAAAGCACATGACAATGACAACTCCATTGTTGAGGAACATCAGAAGTTCCGCCGTGTAAGGTCAGCACAGGCCAAGTTCGCCAACTGACGCACATCACAGACAAAGTCGTCCAGGACGTTGGGGCCACAGAAGGGGAGCTTGATGGTGAGAGCAAATAGAATGATGCCATGAATGAAGCCACCGCCCCACGAAGCTCCAGCCAGGGCACAGCATACAGTCCTGTTCACAAGCATGGTGTAGTGGAGAGGCTTGCAAATAGCAACGTAACAGTCACAGGCTATGGCCAACAGCAGGAAAGCTGCTGCTGCTCCCAGGAAGTGAAGAAACAAAGGCTGGGTCAATCAGGCCTTGTAGGAGTTGATCTTAGGATTTGAGAAAAAGTCAGCCAGCATTTTGGGTGGGATCACAGAACAGTAGCAGATATCCAAGAATGCCAGATTAGCCAGGAAAAAATGCATGGGTGATCCCAGCTGGGAATCCCCCTGAATTGTGAGAATGATAAGGATGTTGCTTGGGAGAATTATGATGTAGAACAGGAGGAAGAAGAAGAAGGGAATTGACTGGACTTTGTGGGATTGAGACAATCCTAGCAGAATAAACTCTCTAACTACAGTTTTCATGCTCCATTTTGACTCTTGCAAGCCCTGAAAAAGACAGCAATAAACACACAATGCCAATATGTTGCAATATTTAGCAACTTAGGCTACGCTTAGGCTACTGAAAATGCACATCCTGTGACCGTTACCTGGTTTTATGGAGGACCACATCCCTGTATGTAAAGGAATATCAGATTTATTGGGCCATACCATACGGCAGGCCACCATTAACCATTCTATTATTGAATGGTTTTCATCATTATATTGATTACCTGCATATAATCTCTGTCTAAGAGCAGGATGGACGGTCATTGTGGCCAATTTGGCTATTTCCAGGCCATTCACCAGAACACTTTCTGCCCCAGAATCCCATAGTCTTAATAACCAAGCCGGCACACTTTCTCTAGGTTTCTGCCTGAATCGTTGGACTAAGTCCATCAGTTCTGTTGCCGTGTACGGTTGGGCTGTTACGTGCAAGTGGGTTTGAGTGGGGGGCCACTGATCAGGCGGCACCCCTGCTGGTCTGTCCTGTACCTTTTTTGTTTTTTGAGATATAACAGGACGGACTTCTAGTGCGTCCGTCAAAATTGGGGATTCAAGATTCGATTTAGATGGTTTATTTTCCTGATCAACACAGTCCGTTGATTCAGGAGCCTGGTCATTGTTTATTGAAATACTACGAACTTGACCTATTGGAAGACATAGAATTGGTTTTTTTTTCCTGTTAATAGGCCAAGTTCCTGCTCTAACTTTTCAATACGATCTTTTAAAAGTTCATTTTCATTCACTGAAGTATTATTCCTTATTTCGGCATTGTTTAAAGCATTTAATAGTGGCCATGCCACTGTAGAAGCAGCTAATTGTCTTTCTCTAGTGACTAATATATCTTTGCCTAGTCCCTGAAAGTAATCCGCTAGGCGATATGGGGAAACGTTTCCCACAACACGTAGGGGACCCATTTTTCAATGATAGTTGCCAATTCATAATAAGGGGATCCCGCAAATCCTGGGATCTGCCCTGGAATTGTTTTATCTAGGGGGGTAGTGTTCTCCCCCTTGAACCATTTACAGAAATTCCAAAGAAAGGACATAGTGTAAGTTTCAGTATATTCAGCTTGCCTGCCTGGCTCGCCAAGTGTATAATTAATGAAAATTATATAAAGGAATATTATATAATTTAATAATATTAAGATGTTATAGTAATGAAATAAGCAAGAGAGTTAGGCACAGCGAGACAAAGAGAATAAATAGAAGGCTCACCCGTGTCGTGGGCTCGCTCAGGAAAGACCAGTGGAGTGGATCTTCCGAAGAGAGAGAGAGAGATCCTTCCCCCCTGGTAGTCAGCTCTTGAATGGGTCTAGGAGAGGTGCAGCCAGGCTCCACCCCTTCCTGCAGCACAGGTGAATTGCTTTCACCTGTGCTCCCAGGGCTGCCTCATTGCTCGCCTCAGGTGACTAATCAGAGGTTCAGGCCGTGACTCAGCAGTTCCCATACACTGAAGTAATCTACCTGGACTTGTGCAAGGCTTTGATATGGTCTCACTCCATATCCTTATCTCTAATTTGGAGATACGT
This sequence comes from Phasianus colchicus, assembly GCF_987193195.1. NCBI lineage: Eukaryota > Metazoa > Chordata > Aves > Galliformes > Phasianidae > Phasianus > Phasianus colchicus. The sequence goes on along the minus strand of NW_028325233.1, from coordinate 455,465 downwards.
GGATTTGAAAAGTGGATTAGTAGCTGGCTGTATGATTGCAGCCTGAGGGTTGTGGTCAGCAGCTCTGTGTCCAGGTGGAGGCTAACAATAAGTGGTTATATTAAGGAATCCCTCAGGGTTCCATCTTAGGACTGCTGTTTTTAATATCTTTGTTGGTGATCAAATAAATTCTTCACTGTGGGGGCTGTCAGGCACAGGAAGAGGTCCCCCAGAAAGGTTTTGGATTGCCCCATCCTTTGAGGCATTCAGGGCCAGGGTGGATGTGGCTCTGGGCAACCTGATCTACTGCATGACAACCCTTCCCATGGCAGAGGGGTTGGAACTGTATGATCTTTAATATCGCTCCAACCTAAACCAGTCTATGATTCTCTGAATCTAACTCGGTTCAGTTGGTCAATCTGGGACCCAAATAAATATCTGTATAAACATGCCAAGGCACCCTAACAGCCTAACACAAGTGCACGTGGCTGGCACAGGATGGATCCCCTTCCACCCCAGTGCAAGGAGAAAGGATGAGGAAAAGCAGACAGGTTCTCAACGCCTTTTTTACATCTGTCTTTAATAGTCAGGCCCGTTATTCTCAGGGTACTCAGCCCCCTGAACTGGAAGACAGGGTGGGGAGCAGAATAAACCCTCCACAATTCAGAATAAAACAGCACGTGACCTGCTGCTCCACCCGGGCTGTCACACATCCATGGGATTGGACTGGATCCACCTGAGGGTACTGAGGCAGTTGGTGGACATGGCATCCTAGCAGCCCTAATCAATCAGGGAGTTCCCAGGTGACTGAATACTTGCTAATGTGGTGCCCATCTACGAGAAGGATCATCCTGATGTCCTCCTATGACTACATACCCACCTGGTGGATGAGATGCTGTGGGTGGAAGCTACCTGGACTGGAGCAAAGCCTCTGACACCGCCTCCTGTAGCATTCTCCTGGAGAAGCTGGCAGTCCATGGCTGGGATGGGTACACTCTTTGCTGAGTAAAAAACTGCTAGGAGGGCCAGGCCCAGAGAGATCCAGATGGAGTCCAGTTCTGAGAGGCGTTCCTCAGGGGTCGGCGCTGCAGCCTGTCCTGTTCAGTGTATTCACTGACGAGTCGGATGAGGGAATTGGGTGCACCCTCAGTAAGTTTGCAGATGACACCAAGTTAGGAGGAAGCGTCCCACAGACGGACTGAGATAGGCTGAATCACTGGGCTGACTGCAACTGCATGAGTTTTAAGAACGTCAAGAGCTGAGTGCTGCTTTTCGGCTACAGAAACCCCAGGCACCGTCACTACGGGCTTGGGGCAGAGCAGCTGTAAGGCTGCACGGACGAAAAGGGTCTGGGGTGCTGGTGACAGCCGGCAGTGCCCTCCAGTGGCCAAGGAGCCCAATGGCAGCCTGAAATGGGGCAGTCAGGAGCGGGGATGCGATCGTCGCTGTGATTTGCCAGTGGCCCCAGGGGATCTAAATTGCTAGCGGTTGTCCTTGTCCCATCAACTGCAGCCCAGCCCAGCCCAGCCGCTCCCTACAAGAAGACATGGCGGCCCTGGAGTGTATCCACAGAGGGGCACCAAAGCTGGGAGGGGTCTGGAGCGCAAGACTTAACGGGGAGTGGGAGAGGGAGCTGGGATGGTTCCGTGTGGAGAAGAGGAGGCTCAGGGCAGACCTTATCGCTCCGTCCAGCTACCTGGAGGGAGGTTACAGTGAGATGGGACCTCTTCTCCCAGGTAAATAGCAATAGGACTACGGGGAATGGCCTCACATTGCACCATGGGAGGTTCAGATTGGATATTAAGAAAAGTTTCTCCCAGAAGGGGTGGCGAGGCATTGGCACAGGCTGCCCAGGGAAGCGGTGGAGTCTCTGGAGGTGCATAAGGAAAGGGTAGCTGTGGTACTTCAGGACAGGGTTTGTTGGGCAGTGTTGGTGGCAGGTGGATGGTTAGACTGGATGAGCTTTCCAACCTTAATGATTCTGTGATTCTCCTCTCAGTACCTTACGTTCGCAGAAGTAGCACTAAATATACCGTGGATCTTTCTAAAGTGCAGAAGGTTACAGTGAGCTGTGTCTGTTCCATAATGTTCTTCCATTGGCTCTGGAGCATCGTTCTCCAATTGATGTGGATCCAGGGTGGATCCAGGGTGTCCCTTAAGGAGACCTGCATAGGCAGGAAGAGCAGTTGCTTAATCTGACACTGCATGGACAACGTGACTGCCCATCTCCCCAGCCCTGTCTGCTTAATGCCACCTGGCACTTGCCTTGCTTTTCCTTACATCAGACTTCTCTTCTAAAGTCTGCACTGAATGTTTCAGATCCTTTGTAGCAGCTGCCACCTGCTCTCCTCAGAGGACACGGGTGCAGAAGGGTTTCTCTTACCTTTAAACAAAGAACAGTAAGCGTAACAAAGCGTAACACAGGTTACCAAGAAATAGAACGTACTCCTCAGCTGTATGCCTCCACTGAAGTTCTCCTTCCCAAAAGATAACTGTACAAGAAATATGTCACGTACATAGATAGGAAATGATAAATATTAATATGAAAGGCATATTAATTAAACAGTTAGCTGGCTAAGGACACAGTGAGACAAACTGCTAAGGAGGGACAAACATTAGCTCCCTGAAACTCAAAGAACTGCACTCATTAAAAGGGCTATAAATGATCAGAGATTAAGGGGAGAGGAAATTGGGATAACAATAGAAACTGCAAAGGTTGAGACAGGCAGCTGGAAAGGTGGCTTCCAACGTGGTCAGCCTAATCAGGGCAGGTGGAAATACCTGTAAAATGAGGGCAGTTACATGCACAGAATGAGAGAGAGTTGTCAGTGCAAGAACAGCGGAAGATTGGTATTTCTTTCCATACAGTGAATATCCATCCTGAAAGGTCACGTTTTCTCATGATAGAAATTCCACTTATTGTGTGCGTGTTTCACTGACAGGATTGAACCAGGGCAGCTCATGAGGAGGTGCTGAGTGTTTGAAAAACACTGAAGATGACTTCAGGTTTTCAAGCAGAGCTCCACCGTGTGACCACAAGCAGCCGGTGCCATCTCGAGAGGCCCTGGTGTTCCTGAGGTACCTGCCTGGGACTAACAGTTGTCAGAGAGAACCTGCAGGAGACCAGAACCCTTTGGGACTACAGATGGAGCCTGGAAGGAGAGCCCCAAGGGATCTGATTGCTAGCAGTTGTCTTTGTCCCTGTACTGCAGCCCAGCCCGGCACACTAAATCCTCCCCCCCACAATAAGACAGTGGATCGTTGGGGATGATCCACAGTTGAAGTGGCCACTGGAATCCAAGAAACTCTTCCTGATTCTTAGTAGATATCCAGATATCCACGAAACGTCCTGGATTATCTGTGGCAAACTCAGACTGAAAGAGTCGAGTGCAGGTCACGCCAAGTAACTGTGGTAGAATCCATTATTTGGGGAGAACATCTCCTTCCAGCTAGGGAAGTTAAGTGGAACAGTGTGAAAAGATCCATCCGGCCAGTCCTCTGAGTAAGGGAAAATCAAATGTATTGTGCTATAGTGGCAGAAGGCAAACATTATTGGACTGTGCCTCAATTTACTAAAAGCTGTCTAATCCACTTAACCTATGAGCAAAAACAAATGGTCTAAGCGGAGTGAAGGACACTGATTTGTGACGTAACATGAGGAAGACAGTAGATTGCTGATGTAAGAACTGTCATGCTTGTGCCCTGACCAGTGCTGATTATGCTGGAGTAAAAGCCTCAGGCCAGCACCAGTGTACCGAAGGCCCAGGGGAATGACTGCAGATTGACTTTGCAGGACTCCAGCCCACGACAGCTCAGAGCAACAAATGCATCTTGGTATTAGTAGTTCCTTTTTGCAACGGGGCAGTAGCAATTTATCCCTTGACAAATGCCAGTGCTGAGAAACCAAAGGCTCTACAATATCGTTCGTATAACTCTATGTGTAGAGAAAATGGCTTTGATCCAAAAAGCTAATAGTATAGACAGATAACAGAGAAGGCAGAATACCAGAAGGCATGCCACAACAGCAAAACGACACATCAGTGACAATGAGCTTGTCTTTCTCTGTTTATTTCAAATGTGTTTTTTTCTCTCTTCTGCATTGATTGCCATATTGTAGAAAGGATTGAAGGGAATAAAAAGCTAAATATATTAGAATATATAGAATATATAGATAGATAGATAATATATAGATATAGATAGATAATATAGATTATATAGATAATATAGATAGATAATATAGATAATATATAGAATATATATATTAGTCGGGAAGAAAATGAATGTAAGCAACCTCAAAAACACTTCTTTATTTTTCGCATAAGCTTGACTTAGTAAAAGGTGCTCCTTTTCTGTAGGTATGAAACAACGGATACACCAGGAAATTTTGGCTGACCTCCCCAGATCACAGCCTTTAAAGGGATCATTAATTGCAATGGAGAAAGATTTTGGTGGGCTACATCAAGGGGAAAATGAAAAAGCTTTGTTAGGATTATAAAGCACCAGGACTACAGCACCCTCTTATGGCTTCAATTCAAATGGACTGGGTGCCCTGCCACTAGCTGGGAGGGCGGGTAGAAGGCAAGGCCAAGTGAGGAGGAATTGAAGGAAGAATGGAGGGAGGGATGGAGGGAAGAAGAGATGGAGGGAGAGGGAAGCAGAGGGCAGGGGCTGCAGCTGCCCCACAGGGAGAGTGCAGGAGGGACAGAATGCATCCAAACGGCACAAAAAGGAGTCAGAAATTGTGCTGAGGGCTCCAGAGGACACTGGGTGCTACCTCTGGTGGGCTGTCCCCCCCAGCGTCACTCAGTGCCATCTCCTCGACTTCAGTAATGTGTTCAACCCACTGGATATCACAGAATCGTGGAATAATGGAGTTACTGCAGGGATAATGGGTACACATGGACAAAAGGACAAAGGGACTGATGGATGCAAGAATAGAGGCACACACAGACGCAGGACCTTTGCTGGGGGTGTTTATTGGTGTTTCTTTATGGGAAAACGGACTGTGTTCTTTCAAAGATCTGGTGGCGATATGCAGGGATGATCAAGTCCTTATGGAACATGGTGGGGACAGCACCAGTGTTTCATCCTGAAAGTCAAAGTGCAGGCGGTGACCTTATGGTCACTTTATTTGGTCTGTATGGCACCAGAACCCTTTGTGTTCTTTGGGTGACCTTATGGGGTCCTTATGGTACCACGACGATCACCTGCACCTTACAGGGATGGCACTGTTCTTCTTGGATCCTTTTTGATCTCCTCCACACCTCCCAGTCCAGAGGGATTTGGGGTCCCCCCACAGCCCAGGACCCTGCAGGATACAGGGGTCCCCCAGTGTCACTCACCTTGATAGGAAGATTCACAACCACGGGATCTGGGAGCGCCAGCAGAGGGGGAAGGGAATGGGAGTTCCGCTTTCCTCGTAGCAACTTAAGCTGCAGTGGGAGAAATGAGGAGATCCCAGTGGGCACCAGAACCTCCTCAAAAACCACTGAGGACCTGGGGCTCCCCAAATGGGAGGCACCTCCTGAGGGCACCGTAGTACTCACTCCTAAATCAAAAGCTCCGCTTGCTCCCACCTCGAAGTCATCCAGGAGCTGAGGAAGGAGGATGAGGGACAGTTTGGGTTGGAGTTAATAGCAAAGCATATGGCAGCGGGTGATGCCTTCGCAACAACCCCATATGGCCTCCCCTTGGTCTTAAAGCGAAAATCCCTACTGGTTCCCACAGACCCAATTGCTTCCACATGTCATCTGGAGTCCCTGGAATGTGGGGATCGGCTGGGGGTGGAGACCAGAAGGTGGAGATCCAAAGAAGGAAACAAGGGGACCCAAGAAGGGGGGCCGAGAGGATCCAAGGAGAGGGGACAGAGGGGACCTAAAGAGGAAACCCAAAGAGAAGAAACCAAGAAGACCCAAAGAAAGGGAATCAATAGGACTCACAAAGAGGAAACCAAGTGAACCCAGGGACCCAAAGAGAAGGAACCAAAGGAACCCAAAGCGAGGAAACCAAGGGGACAGAGGGGACCCAAAGAGCAGGAAGCAAGGGAACCCAAGGAGAAAGTGGTTGCGAGCCAGCCCGTTACCAAGAACCCGTCTGCACACCCTAGCCTGTGCCTGGAGGCACATGGAGGCGAGGAGCAGGAGCACGATGACAGCAACTGCTTTCATCTTCCACTGTACGCTGGGAGCTGGGTGAGGCTGCAAGAAGCCAGGACTGCATTTATTCTCTTGGGACCCCCCTCACGTTCCCAAATGCCCCTGGGCTTGGCAGAGTCCCCTGGCACAGGCTGAGCCTGGCATGCAGCCAGCCCCTACCTTGGCTCCAGGGCATGGGAAGGAGCCAGGGATCAGGGGAAGGGCACTAAGTGCTGGGAACCCAATGGCACCGAGCCCCAAAGGGGGGAATCCTAATATCATGCCCGAATCCCAGAGTCCTATTGTCCTAGAATCCCAGAAGAACTGAAGTTGGAGAAGACCTCTAAGAACATCAAGCCCAACCAAGGATGTGCCATGCCATTGTCCCTGCACCTACTCCCCAGCACCACAAGCCCGGGGCCCAGCAGGGTGACATGATGCAGATATGGTGACATGTCACAGGTTGTGGGTTTAGCGGTGGAATTGGCAGCACTGAGTTAATGGTTGGATGACCTGAGAGGTCTTTTCCAAGTTAAAAGAAGCCATGATTCCATGCTCAGCTGCTGGCTGAGCAGCCTGAGAACCTCGGACCCCATCACACTTCACGTTTCAGCATTGTACAGTCACAAAGAACTTAGGATTCCTTTTTAGATATCATCAAACCAGCAAAGAGGGTTTTCCTGAGTGGAACCTTTAATGTGAAGTTACTACCAAGTATCACCCACCTGCTTTGCCTTGTTGCCTATCGTAGGCGTGGCGACCTGGTTCGGGAACGGCACGGCGACCAATCCCAGGTCGCTCGGTCCATCGGCTCGCTGACACCAATGTGGTGGACGGCAAATGGTGTTTATTGGCAGGAAAAACAGCCTTATATAACCTGGGCACTGAACGCTATTGGCTATCGGGAGGGGGACCCTGTCTTCCCGTACAACGCGATATCTTCCGGGCGCCAGACCCTCACTACCACATGCCTTTATCTTAAAAACAGTCTTCACCTCACCTAAGTGTGATGTCAGTCTGTATTTAAATACAGCAAAACACACAGCACTGATAAGCTCCCTGACAAACGCTGCAGAGCAGAAGCAGCCCAAAGAAAACTCTTCCAGCTGACTGCTCTCTGGGCAATTTCCAAAGCAGACATTCAAGTGATCTTTTCAGAGCACAGCAGCTCTCTTATCGATGGGAAACGTCCCACAAGGCCGTGACCAGCTATCCATTCTGCCAGACATAACACTCAAAATTAGCACACCGCTTTTCCTTGAGGAACCGTTGAGCCATTTACAGTTCTGAGCCATTTATCAGTGTTTTATTATTTCTTTTCATCTGGATAAAACAAGAGTCACTTTCTTTGAAGCCATGACAGGAGGCTGGACCATCACGGGAACAAAACCAGTAGGACACCTTTTGTTCTGCTGAAACTCAGGCACACAGCCCAGTGACTCCAAACCCCAACACAAATTTTTGATTGCCTGACTGCGTGTCCTAAGGACAAATTGTCCTCATGGACAGAGGCAGCACTACTGCCGTTTCAGATTCACGATGCAGATTTCTGGATGTAACGTGGTGACTCCTGATGTTGGTTATGAGCAGAAAATACATGACGTGTCTCCTGATGAGACTGTAGGGGTCTTGTCACACCCAAGTGACTCCTTGACTTTATAGTTCTACGATACTGTGATTCTGTGATTCTGTGGTTCCATTATTTGTTCATTCTATGAGTCTAAGACCCCACGATTCTGAGATTTCAAAGATCTAAAAGTCATGGTCTTTGGGTTTTGCAGCAGTAAATGACAAGGAAACCCAGCTGCCACTGCCAGATTTTTATTCACTCCTGATCTCCTGCTTGGCAACAAGGGCGCTGAGTGGACACTGCCAGGGATGCGTGTCTTTGTTGCCCTGTATTCTGATGTCCCTGTCACCCACCTGCTTCTATGTGTCCCCCTGTCCTCATGTCACCACGATGTCCCCGTATCACCATGATGTCCCCACTGTCCATGTCCCCATTGGCCTCTCACTTCTCAGTGTCCCCAGATGTCATGTTCCTAGGGCCCCAAGGGATCGGTCTCTCACCTTGGTGCCTCACAGGACTTAAGAGGACTCTGGCATACCTACTTGGACAAATCCTTGATATAGGGACCATCTCCAGGTGGTCCTGGAAGACAGAAGGCAAGTACCAGATGCTTGATTTGGTGGCTTGGGGCTCGGTGCCATTGGGTTCCCAGCACTCAGTGCCTGTCTCCTGATCCACGGCTCCTTCCCATGCCCTGGGGCCGAAGTATGAGCTGGCTGCAAACCAGGCTCAGACTGTGCCAGGGGACTCTGCCAAGCCTAGGGGCATTTGGGAAGTTATTCAAGAGTTAATTAACTACGGCTGAAAAAAGGACCTGGGCTCATGGTGGTTAGCCTTGCTGCCAACTCTTCTCGAGTCCCCTCATCTCGCCTCACCTCCTGTCTTGTCTTGCCTTTTGTTTCGCCCCTTCTGGCGCCCCCTTCTGTCCTCCCCTCATCACATCTCACCTTTCATCTTGCCCTATCTGGTGTCCCCTTCTGGAATCCCTATCTGGCGTCATCTCATCTCACTTCTTATTGACCCCCTTCTGGTGTCCCATTCTGGCACCCCCTTCTCCCATCCCCTTCTCATCCCCCTTTGTCTCCCCTAGCCTTTTGTCTCACCTCTTTTGGATTCTCCTTCTGGCATCCCCTCATCTCACCTCACCTCTTTTGCCATCCTCTTCTGGCCTCCCCTTACCTCGTCTCGCTTCTTGTCTTGCCCCTTCTGGCTTTTTTTGTATTCCAGCAATACCAGAAGACATTCATTTTGTATTTTTTGTCACTGATGACACACTCCCTGGTGGTTCTCTCAGTCAGCAGGCAGCATCCAGAGATGCTGGAGGAATACGCTCTGAGGCACGTGATTTGATGTCCAGGAGCTGACCTCGATGCCCCTTGTCTCGTCTGAAGCTTCTCTCCTCCTACCCTGTGGGTTCTGTGATCCAGCAGGGACCATGCAGGGACACACACACAGCAGCAGTGGGAACCCAGAGTCCTTTCAGAGGAGATCCAATTCTGTCATGGCCTACTAATGGGGCAAAAAAGGTGACTCTCACATCCAGCGTGTTCTGATGGTAATAATGAAACTTAATGGTGCACGATTCCATGACTTGCACAAGGGGCAACGGGAAGGGGAGGGAAGGGGAGGGAAGGGGAGGGAAGGGGAGGGAAGGGGAGGGAAGGGGAGGGAAGGGGAGGGAAGGGGAGGGAAGGGGAGGGAAGGGGAGGGAAGGGGAGGGAAGGGGAGGGAAGGGGAGGGAAGGGGAGGGAAGGGGAGGGAAGGGGAGGGAAGGGGAGGGAAGGGAAGGGAAGGGAAGGGAAGGGAAGGGAAGGGAAGGGAAGGGAAGGGAAGGGAAAGAAACTGGTGGGAGATGCCACAAGGTAATGGAAGAGAAAGGAGACCAGGAGGAGACACCCCATGGGAAGGGAAGGGAAAGGATGGAAATGGGAGAGATGACATAAGGGAAGGGAAGGCATGGGAAGGCAACTGTGGGGAAATGCCATATAGGAAGGGAGGGGGACAGGGGAAATCGTGTAAGGGAAGAGAAGGGAATGGGATTGGGACTGGGAGAATTTGCCACATGGGAAGGGAAGAGAAGGAAACCAGGGTGAGACATTACAAGGGAAGGGGACCAGGGGGAAACGCTGGAACGAAAGGGAAGGGGACCGGTATGAGATGCCGCAAGGGAAGAGAAGGGAAGGAAACCGGGGTGATGATGCAAGGGAAGGGAAGGAGACCAGAGGGAGATGCAGGAAGGGAAGGGGACTGGGGGGAAACGCCGCAAGGGAGGGGAAGGGAAGGAAACTGGTGGGAGATGCTGCAAGGTAACGGCAGGGGACGGGAACGGGGCAGGGGAGAGACGCCGCAAGGGAGCTGAAGGGAAGGGGAGCGAGAAGAGAGCCGGCGGCGCCGGCGCTGACCAATGAGAGGGAGGCCAGTGGCGGGGCGGTGCCAGCGCTGACCAATGAGAGGCCGGGTCTTCGCCGTCGCCCCGTGCCGATGGCGGCCGGCTCAGCCTGCGTGCCGCCGTACCCCACGGCTGAAGCGGCGGCCGGGTGAGGCTCAGAGCTGGCGGGCCTCTGCCAGGAGGGACCGCGTGCAGCATGGCAGGTTCGGCTGCTCAGTGTGCAAGGCCGGGAAAGCTCGCGGGCTGCGGCTCCAGGGTGGGCAGAGGAAGTCACAGCGCCGGTGCTGCTGGAACCCGCGTGCTGTCACGCTGCGTTTCCACGAGGACGGTGGGCCCTCCCCGAGGAGCCGAGGGCGGCTTTGCTGCTGTGTTCGTTACCCGATGAAGTCCGACGCAGAGGGGCTGGGCAGACAGTCTTGCTAAAGAGGCCTGTGCTACAGCAGGATTGACAGCACGACTCCTTTCGTTCCCCTTGAGCCCTGGCCAGGCTGCGGGGAGAAAGCCACGAGGAGAAAGAGGGCAGCGGCTGTCCCCCCGCACCGCTCCGTACGTTGGTTTATTCCGTGCGAGAAAGACTGGAGCTGCTTGCAGCGGCTCTGGACGCCTCACCGTGGGATGGATGCATTGCTGTGCAACTTGCCCATGGCTGGGAGAGGTTCTCCAGATCCTCATTGCAAACGGGGCTCCGCAGTGACTGCGGGTCTGGGTGATGGTAAAGTGCTGGGGCAGTTGGTGATGCACCTGAGCTCACGTGGCAATGAGGGATCGGGAGGGGGAGGGGGCAGACAGGTGGACCCCGGGGGTCAGAACGGGGGAGGCACAGACAGGAGGGGTGGAAGAGGACTACAGTGATCAGAATGGAGGAACTGAAAGGGGGAAAAAGGGGAGGGGAGGCGCAACCCCGGGGGTCACACAGAGAGACGGGGGAGGTTGTGGGCGACCAGTGGCAGGGGGAGGGGAGGAGAGCAGTGAAATACACGGGGTGGGGGAGGCGGGGAGACACAGGGCAGCTGCCCCCGCCGAGCGGAAGCCCCGAGCGCCACAGAGACCCCACGGGGCCAACGCAGAGCGGCACGTGGCCCCCAGCCCCCTTAACCCCGTGGCCCCCCCCGGAACACCCACCTGTAGAAGCTGAGGCGGCGCTCGGAGCCCCGGGGTGCCCCGCCCCACTTCCGCCTCCTCCTCAGTCGCGGGGCTGATGACGTCACCCAGCGGGGACGGCGCGGCGCCACAGCGACGGAGCGGCACAGGCGCGCTGAGGCGCCTTCGCCATGGCGACGCCATCACGCATGCGCTGTCGTCACGAGGATGGCTTCACGCGCTGCAATGAGGGAGGGCGCACCGTCGCCACGGCATCAGATGGAAAACGGCGCTTGGAGACTGCAGCTGCGGGGCAGCAGCTCAGCACAGCGCTGCCGATGACTGGAGCCGAGCGAGAAGCGAAGGCGCTGGCCAGACTCCGTGCCGGGCTCGAACGCGCCTCGATCCGCGCGATCGCTCCCTCTCTTCCGGGGCTGCCCGGCTCAGCCAGGAGCCGCTCCCGGACACCGGACGGGTCCCGCCTCTCGCGGTCAGCCGCCGCTTCTCGCAGCCCGGCAGCGCCTCGCCACAACGACCGAGGACGGCTCGGTTCCCCCTCCGAGAACAGCCGGATTCTGACGGGGGACGGACGGGGCCGGCGGCGGTGCCCCCGCGCCGCCTTCCCCCGACCGCGCGGCGTCCCCGAGGGCGGCGGCGGGGCGGCGGAGCGCCGCGGCTCCTCCATCCCGCCGGCGCCATCGGCATCACCATGGCGGCGGCCCCGCGTCCGCAGCCGCCATTGGCGGAGAGCCCGCGTTCGGCCCCGCCTCCTCCGCTCTGCCATTGGTCGGTGCGCCGAACGGGGCGGGCGCTCCGCGCGGGGTCCTTTCTGTCCGCGGGCGCGCCGTCATTGCGACATCACCGCGCGCGTCCCCGTGGCCCCGGCCCCGCTGCCCTCGGCGATGCCTGCCGTCGTGCGCCCGCTCCGCTTCCGGGGCCTCGGCTGCGGCTGCGGGAGGAGGGCGGGGACGTGGGGGGCCTCAGCGAGGCCGGGCCCGCCCCGCCCCGCCCCGCCCCGCCCCGCCCCGCTCCGCGCGGGCCTTGCTGGAGAGCGGCGAGCGCGGGCTGGCGGCCGCCGGCAGGTGGGGGAGCGGGGCGTCCGGGCGGGCGGCGCGGCCCTGCGGTGGCGTGGGGAACCCGCTGGAGACGAGCGGCTCCGGGGCACCTTGGCGTCCCGCTGCAGGCGGCGGTCGCGGTGCCGGCCCGAGGCCGGCGCTGTGCGGGGCGGGGCTGAGCGCGGGGCGATCAGCGGCTGCTGCTGCTCGGCCGGCTTCTCGGCCGCCTGCACAAGGCGCGCTGCTGGCTCGCGTTCAGCCGAGCGTCGGCCCGCAGCTCCGGATCCTTTTCCTCCACGCGGCCTTCCGGCCGCTCTGCCCCAAGCCCGCAGCGATGCCTGGGGTCGTTGTGACCAACGTGCGGGACCCGGAGTGTGGTGGTGTTGAACCTCGTGCCGTTGGCATCAGCCGTCGATCGGCCTGACCGGAGCCCTCTGCAGGGTCTTGGAATCCTTAGGCAGATTATAGGAGGGTGCCGTAGCTGAGGGGCGATGGGAGGCAGGGAGGGGAGCATCCTGCCGTGCCACCGGCAGCCCGGGGACCACGTGCTGTGGGTGCCGGCACGAAGCTCCTCCATCCGTCAGCACGGGAGCTGCGGTTCTGGCTGCAGCGGCAGGAACTCAGCGCAGCCCTGCAGAGAGCGGTCCGGCAGCACGAGAAGAAGATGACGGCCGTGGAGTGCGAGAGCCTCAGCAGCGTCTGCAGCCCGCGAGGAGCTGAGCGGGGCTGGGAAGAGGAAGCTGTGGGAGTCCTGGGGAGGGACGCAGAATAGCAGCGTGAGTGGCACTCGTTCATCACTCTTCTTCCCCCTTACAAGCTCCTCTCTTCCCTTTTTCCTTTGTTCTGCTCAATTTTTTCTCTCCTTCTCTTCTCTCCTCTCCTCTTTGTTGGCAAGAGGGCTTCGAGCTCCCTTGCTGGTGCGGAGAGAGAGGCTCAGACTCCCTTGCTGGTGCAGAAGGAAGGATGAAGGACCTTTACTGAAGATGCTTACAACCTTTTATACCCGTGAAACAGCAACTTACATGTAGGAAGCAGGAGCCTCGTGTGTGTTTACATCTGGCTCAAGTTACTGCTAAGCTTTTTTACTCATTAGTGTAGGGTAATAGGTGGGGTTGAGGGTGGAACAAGGGGTGGTACAAGGAGAGTGGGGATTGGTTCATGGGTTTCCTGGGTGGGTTCGTGGGTTTCCTGGGCGGTCGCGTGTCACGGTATATAAGTGCTTGTTACGCAGCAATAAATTGGCTTTCGGCATAGGAACGCTGGTCGTTCGGTCCGTCCGACTGTCCCCTCGCCAGAGGTCGATGTTGAGCAGCAACAATTATCAAGATAATGACTTTATCCCACATCTCCCCCTTCTCTATTAAGAGAAAAAGAAGCACGGTTCTAAAACAATCCTAAAAGTAGCTAAACTAAAATTAATACACTGAGCAAGGATGGGTTCTGTAGAGTACAAACAGCAGTCCATATTAACCAGTCCCAACGATTCCAATTCTTATGATTCCTTGGTGACACAGTTGACAAAGTGCGTCTTGTTGCTGTGAGTCCAAACCACTGATGAAAGTGCTGTGATCATGTTACAGCAGATGATGAGATGGATGGCCAGACCCCCCAGATTCGCATGAGCACCCACTGGACACCCCAGGACTCCTCTGGGACATCCCCAGACCCTTCTGGATGACTCCAGGACCACTCAGACCCACATGAGAACTCCCTGGGCCCTACCAAAACCCTACTTGGACATTTCCAGATCAGCCCAGGGACTCCTCAGAGCTCTTGGGCCCATAGTGGGAACTTCCAGATCCTTCCATGGTGCCACAGGACCAACCTGGGGACTCCCTGGACACCCCAAGGTCCCTCTGGGATATCTCCAGACTCTTCTGGTTGAGTCCAGAAGAGACCCCTGGAGCCCCCAAACCTTTCTAGGATGTCTCATGCAGATCCTTCTGCATGATTCCAAGGGGGGGTAAGAGGGGATAAAGGAGGGTGTGGGTGGGGTGAGAAAGGGGTCAGTGGGACTTTTTTGGGCTGGAAAGGGGGGTTGTGTGGAATCTAGGGGGGGAAGGTGTGAGTGAGTGGGACTGCTGTGGGGTGGAAAGAGGATCTGGTGATGGAGAGAGGGGTGGAATGGGGAAACTAGGGAGTTGTGGGGAGCTTCTATAGTAAAGGAAGTCTAGGGGCAGAGAGTGGGGGATGGGGGGGAAAGCAGAGGTTCTGACACAGTGCCTGTTCAACAGCTCCCCTTTGTGTCCCTTCCCAGGGAGAAACCACACTGCCTGAATGACACTGGGCACACAGCTTCCTTCTTAGCTTGATATCAAGACACCTTGCTGACACAGATCTTCTGTAAGAGACGCAAAGTTAGTTTGGAAATCCATGAGCTTCTCTAAGGCCATGCGTTACATCGAAGATCTAAAGGTAATCAAAGAATCATAGAATAGCCTGGGTTGAAAAGGACCACAGTGACCATCTAGTTTCAACCCCCTGCTATGTGCAGGGACACCGTCCACCAGACCAGGCTGCCCTGAGCCACATCCAGCCTGGCCTCGAATGCCCCAAAGGATGGGGCATCCACGTCCTCTATGGGCTACCTTTTAAAATGCCTCACCACCGTCTGAATGCAAAACTTCCCCCTGATATCTAAACTAAATCTCCCCTGTCTCAATTTAAAACCATTCTCCATTATCCTGTCATTATCCACCCTCGTAAACATCTGTTCCCCCTCCAGTTTAAACGTTTCCTTCAAGGCCTGGGAGGTCTCCCGGAGCCTTCTCTTCTCCAAGCTGAACAAGCCCCGGTCCCTCGTTGCACCAAGAATGCCTCGGCGGCTGCATTTCCCTCGTCCCCCACCAGGGGGCGCTGCTCCCCATCCAGCTCAGCACGCACCCTGCGCTCACTTCCAGGGGGCGTTCTCAGCAGCGTGCGCCCTTTGCACCGGGCAGCCCGGGCTGCGCTTTACTGACGTGCTGCTCGGCCGCGTTCACAACGTGTGCTCCAGTCAGCCCGCAGGCTGTCGGCTTTTCAGCGTCTATTACACAGCCCAGTGCCGGAGCTGGTGTGCGCTAAAGGCACCTGCAGCTGCCGGGACAGCCTGAAGAAAAGCCTCGGGAGGGGTTTGCACGACCCCAGGTGAGCCGTCAGCCCGGCGCTAAGCGCACAGAAGGGAACGCTGGAAGGGCCGCTAGAGGCAGATGTTGCCTGCTGGGTCCCCGAAGGGAAACTGCGGGCTGCCGGGGAGAGAGAGGGGAGTGGAAATTCCCCCGTTGGAGGCTTCCCATTCAGACACTCCAAAGGAGGAGTTGAAAGCTGCCATCAATCCATGCGTGCAGAGCTGTGGAGCGGGATCATCTCGTGTCTGCCGTGGCCCAGAGGGAGAAACGCACTCCCGGCTGGGCTGCGTTACACAGAGCCAACCGGGCAGCAGAGCACGCTGAGCTCCTCTGCTCACTTCCTCACTGTCCCAGCTCCAACCCCTTCCTGTGCCTCTCGGAGCCCAAGCCGGGCTGCAACACGCCTGGGAACCGCTGCTCCCCTCGTTGCAGCCCGTCTGGCCCAGCAAACCTGCCGTGCTGGGCAGGAGCTGGAGCCGGGACCGGGCTCCCGCCTGGGCTACAGCAGCGCCGGTTCCGCCCCGCCCGGTGCCGCTCCCCGCTGCCCTCCCGCCGCTGCTGGCAGGGGGCAGGAAGCGTGCGCTCCTCTGCACGAGGCACGAAGGGCTCCTACCTTGGGTGCGGAGCAGGCTGCTCCCACCTCTGGTGCAGGCAACCGGGCTCCTGGGAGTCGCTCCTGGGAGAGCAGGGGATGCCGAGTGCCCGCAGCCCGGAGCTGGCCGCAGGACGGCCTTGCTGCACCTCCTGCCGCCGCGGTGCTGCCCGGATGGCTTCCAGCCAGGCTCTGGCCGCTTCGGCACAGCCTCAGGTGCCGGGCAGCAATTCCCACAGCGAGCACGCCCCGAGCCGGCTGCCAGGCCGTGGGCAGTTTCACAGCTCGTTCTCGTGGCACATCTGCAGCCGTGGGAGAGAGGGGAGGATGGGGGCTGTGTTTTGTCACGCTAATGAAGCGTCGCTCTCTGCTCCGTCCCTTTGCTGCCTTTGCTGGGGACATTCGCACATCCTTGGGGTCACACATTCCCACGTTGCTGTCCTGGCGCTCCTTTAACTCCTCTCACCCGTGAGCAGGTCCCAGAAGAGGCAATCTCCGGCTGCCCTGCTCTCGAGGGCAGCATCTCCCTGCAGCTGGCTCACTTCCTCACTGAGCGCTGCCCATGGCACTCATGGCACGTTTCTCCTCACTGAGCGAGTGACTTCTACTGCTAACAACTTCCTATCCTGCTTTCTCAATTCGGTCTTCTCTGCAAGGCATGAGCATGGTTAAGCTCTCTGTGTACGAGGGCCAGCTCTGCTGTTCACTTATGTAGATCTACTGACTTTAAGGTCACCCAGAAGGAACCGCCCTCGGGGTAACCGGGGGTTTGTGTCCGGAGAAGACTGCTTCCTTTTCTATTGCATTTTCTGTGGGGCAAAAGTGGGCTCCAAGTTTCACTTGGCAATGTTTAAACTCTACACATCTTTCTGCAGGGGATGTTCCTCTGAACTTTGCCGTGATCACAGCCGCATCTCTTTCCTTTGTGCTGGTAACCCAGCTGCACGCATGAGCAAAATTATTTCCTCCGCTCACATCAAAGTCTTCTAGAAAGCAATGGTTTTGTAACAAAAGGGCTAGTATCGCTATGGCAGAGGAGGTTAACACATCCTCTTCTGACTCTGCTCTTGAGAAGAAAAACAAAAATAATAAAAAAACAAACAAACAAACAAACAAAAAAATAAGGAAGCTAACAAAGAAGCCCACCCTAGTCTAGTCTGGGACATGGTTCACCAGATTCTTCCAAGTGTTCTCACTTCTGTCTCACTCAAGGCTAAACAGAACTTCCATATGTGTGGAAGAACACAGATCATGGCCTGAACAGGATGACTTGTGGAAAATCAAACTCCATAACCACAAAGTGGTTATAAAGCAGGTATATTTTGAGTTACAGCACTGCACACACCCGCTGGGTACTGAGGGAGTAACCTCTCCTAACATGCACACCGTAAAAGGACAGTTTAAGGATATTTACAGAGACAAGTTACACATATGCAAGAATAGGAGAGGATATTACGATTGATTCTAAGGAAGGAGGCGTAGATTATTCTGATATTACCCTTAGTATAGGAGGAGATATTCACTGGTTCCAAGAAGTCATAATATTCTCCACCCCAACTGCTGAGTTACTGTGGCTTGCAGCTCTTATTCCTTGCTGTAGTGGCACAGCAAGGAACCAGTAAGTGAGCACGAGTGCCTGGAGCGGTGCGAGAGATGCGTTCCTCGGCTCACCTCTCCCTTCTCCAGGCTGCTGCTAGGAAGGGTGAGTCAACCCCCGTCTGACGTCCCCCCCGAAGCGTCTGCGTGTGGGAATGTAAGAAAAAACTGCACGGAGCAGCAGCTGCGGAGCAAGATAAGCGGCATGAGAACCAAGGACACCAGAAGAAAGAACATCTCACAGCTCTGATTGGCTAAGCACCTGTGTGAACGGTTGAGGAGTGTTTTGCAGAATGCTCTGTTAACATGTATAAATAGAGTAGTGCTTAACAATAAAGCAGACTAATAGCCTTTAACCACATTGGTGTGCTGTTATGTCTCTAGCGCGTCCTGAGAGTCCTGAGACTTCCCCACATTTGGCGCCCGAACAGGGACCCTTCGTGGGACGATTCGGGGAAGTGGACAACGGCAGGACGGTCGCAACAGAGGTTGGCACCGTGTTGCGGTAGCTGGGTTAGGCGCCAACGTAAGTGCTGCGGTTAGCTGGAAGCGGGGTCGCGACCCACCCTCTGTATCCACGATGGAGTGGGAAGCTGCGGAGAAACTGCCGTTAAATATTCTCTCTAAGAGAGGGGAGCAGTCATCTCCTAAAGGCATGGCCGAGACCCTGGTGCACTGGGCTCGGAAGAAGGGACATTTGTCAGAAGTGGCACTGATATTCAGCGTCGACAAATGGTGTGATATTGGGGACTGCATGTGGGAATCAGTCATTAATGGTGGAAAGGAAGAAAAACTATTGCGGCCCCTTGACCCCTTGTGGAGGTCTGTTATTAACTCTTTGAAAGCTATGCGAGCCGCGCAACAGGCAGCCGCTGCAGCTATGCAGGCACTGGCCGGTACAACAACTAATTTGGCTTCAGAGTTTGACGTGCCTGTTCGGGGTATCACACACCCTGTGTGTTCCTCGGCGGGTCAAGTAAAAGCATTGTTAGGGGCTGCAGCTCCTGATCTTTCAAATGACACTGCTACTGAGTCATCTGCAGTAGTGCAGCAGGAAAAAAGGACTGTATCTGACATCACCCCTGATGGACACTGCCAGGAGCAGCCTCCTGCAGAATCAGAGAGCGTTGGTGAGGGTGAGGGATTAGAAAAACTGGATTGCAAGGTTAAAATATTAACAGAGCGATTATGTAATCTGGAAATCTGTATGTGGCAAAAAAAAGATACGGGGCCTGACCGAGGCTCTCAACTAGTGCCTTCTACGGGTCCTGACCTACCGACAGTGCCTTTTGCTCCACCGACTCATCCGGCAGCGCCGCCCGACTGAACTACGGAGAGCTCGTTTCGCGCGCGCCCGCACCGTTCTGCGGGACAGGGGCTGAGCGGTCGGGATCTGTGCGGAGTTCATCACTGGTGAGGGAGCAGCCGGTAAATCTTGCAGCGTTACAGTTAGTTGACGTTTCAGAATCAGCCTGTAGTTACCTTAGCATTGGTTACTTTTCTCAAATGGTAAAGCAAAAATGTTCCTGAATTTCCGAAAACTGGATTCTCTTTCTATGGAGAGTTTTGGGGCAGGGTTGGCGCAAAGCTCCGGGAGGTTTTTGTTACTATGACAGCACGGCTGCTAAACTTTTATCTGTTTGGAACCAAATAATGGAAGGGCTTAAACAAATTCGACAAGGAAGAATTTCTTCCGATTATTCCCCATCGCCCTCCCTCCCACCCCCGTCGCTACCCCTCGGTGCAGAAAGCAGCCCTGGTCCGCATTCCGCATTCGGTCCGCAGCCCCGACCCCACCCCTGACCGCGGGGAAAAGAAATCGCGACTCCCTCCCTTCCCTCACCCCCCCACCCCCCATCGCTGCTGCCCTCGGCTCCGTCCCTGGCGCTCATCTCGCTCCCACCCTCCGCCCCACCCCCGTTGCTCGGGGTGACGCTGCTTTCCTCTACCCCGCCTACGTTCCCTCACGCTGCGTCTCTGCAGCCTGCGTGTAACTTAGAGCCAATAACGGACCTGCTTATATTTCTAAAGGCATTCGAACTTCCCTCCAAGAATAGGGTGTTAGATATATTACAGGCATTCCTCATTCTCCCACTGGACAAGCTATCATTCATCATACTCATCTAACATTGAAATCCATTCTTAATAAACAAAAAAGGGGAATATGGGAGACACACCACAAGAAAGACTGTAAGTGTTTTGCTTTCTCTGTGCCATCTGTCAATAAAGTGGAGCCAGCCTCTCGGTATCAATGGGTTGTACTGCCTCAAGGCATGAAGAATTCTCCAATTATGTGTCAGATATTCGTAGCCACACCTTGCAACCTATTTGTAAAGCAAACCCTCATATGATTATTTATTATTACATGGATGGCATACTGTGCTGTTCAGGAACAGCCTTTTGATAATAGCTGGGAAATGCAATTAATCTCCCATCTCTCTCAATTTGGCCTTACAGTGGCACCGGAGAAAGTGAAACGCACCTTTCCTATGTTAAATTTGGGTTGGAAATTATCAGATGCTATGATATGCCCTCAGACTGTAGAATTGAAAATTGACATTTCCACACTCACTGACTTACAAACTCTTTTAGGTCGCTTACAATGGCTACGGCCAACGGTTGGCATTTCCAATGTTCAATTAGAACTGTTGTTGTCAAGAGGGAGATGTGCTAATGATGCTATCCTATTGACGCCTGAGGCTAAGCAGGCTCTAATTCAGATTACCCCCCAAATTCAATCAGCAGCTAGCTATTGTCAGTCCTTACATCACAACATCTCCCTTGTCTTGTATGTCCAGGAGAAGCATGCTGTCGCAGTCATTTGTCAATGAAAACAAAAACAAACAAACAAACAAACAAACAAACCCACACTTCTCCTCAAAACAGGCCTACTAAGCAATCTTCTACTTCTCCTTCTGTGTTTTTGTTTTTTTTTGCTGAAATGGCTGTTTCCCCCTGCTCAGCCTCGGTCGTCCTTGATGACTCGTATCAATATAGTAGCTGAACTGAGGCAGAGAGAGAGTTCTCTGCATAGCGGGGCAAGAACCTGACGATATTAGTTTACCTTTTACCTTGCTGTGGGCAGAGTGGGCGTACTGTCACTCCCTCTCCTTACAGTTTGCTTCAGAAGGGTACCCTGGTCATTTTCATTTAGAACGCCCTGATCAGCGAGTAGCGTTGTTTCTGGAAAAAAACTGACTGGATTGGAATACCTCGGTATTCGAAATGATCGGTGGATGGTCGCACAGTATATACTGACACTGGATGCTGGAGCCACAAAGCTGTCTGTGTGTGGTGGGACAATAGCTGGAAGCATCAGTTTGTGCCAATGGAGCTGCAAGACAGTTTACAAACTATGGAACTAAAAGCAGTTTTATGGGCCTTTACTGCGTGGCCAAATGAACCTCTAAATGTTGTAACTGATTCCCTCTACGCGGCTGGCATATGTCAAAGAATTGAGGATGCCCACATTAGAGACAACAAGAATGTGTGCCTTATCTCTCTGTTTTTACGTCTTAAACACACATTACGGCGAAGAAAGGAACCATATTGTGTCATCCACATTCGCAGTCACCTAAACACTGTTGGTTTAGGGCAGGGTAATGCTGTTTGCTGATAAATTGGTTGTTGTAACTCCTGTTAATCTGTTCGATGCTGCTCGTATCTCTCATGAGATGTTTCATCAAAATGCCCGTGGTTTACATAGACAGTTTAATATTGGTGTGAATGATGCAAGGTTGATAGTTCAAACATGTCCACAGTGCAGTTACCATAACAGTGGCCTTGGGCTGGGGACTAATCCCCGAGGATTGAAAGCATTGGAACTGTGGCAAACGGATGTCACCCATATTGCAGAGTTTTGGTTGATTGCGATGTGTTCATGTTGCTATCGACACTTACTGGATTTATATGGGTTTCTCCCTTAGCGGGTGAATCTGCTAGATACGTCATTAAACACTGGATTGCATGTCTTGCTATCTTGGGAGTTCCAAAACAAATTAAAATGGATAATGGGCCAACCTAAAAGTTGCAGTCAGTACAGTCCTTTTTGCAAAAGTGGGGAGTTCAACATAAGTTCGGGATCCCACATGCTCCTCCAGGTCAGGCTATTATAGAGCGCACACATGCTACACTAAAAACACAACTAAACCGAATGAGCGATACACGTGATGTGCCAGATCGCCTCATGAGCGTTCTTTTCTCCCTTAACTTCCCTTTTGTAGGAGGAGGCTCATATAGCTCATACATGCTATAACTGTGCATCATTCAGGCACTAGTATGAGAATGCTATCTGAGACTGCAAAAGTATCTTACAAAGATCCACTGACTGGAGATTGGAAGGGCCCAAGTACTACCATACTTGTAGAAAGAGGTTATTTTTGCCTTTTCACAGATGATGGCCCTATTTGGATTCCTGCTCGCAGTGTTTGCCCTTGGTGCAGAAGCACTACCTGAACCGCACCAAATCAACTCGTGGCAAAATATGTGGGTCACCTGGACTAAATCAACAGGCTGGACCAACTTCTGTTTAATACTTGCTTCTGCCACTGATCCCTTCCAAACTTGTTTTATAGGGATGTTGTTTCTCAATGATTCTGACTTTTCGGCTTACTCCACAGGTAGTTGCAATGTACTGGATACTCCAGATGATTGTTCTTTTTTAAACTTCTTAGGAGTCTCAATACCACAATACCCTGGGACTCACAGGAGTTAAATCTTCTTGGAACTCAAAAGGTCGGTAACACATCTAAGGGATGAAAGAAAACATGTTTTATGTTTGGAAATACCAGGAAATGTTTTTGGGGGTCCATGTTACATTGGTAAATTCACTATATTTTCTCTCACTTTCCAGGACATGCGTGATATCCACTCTAAACATAGCGCACGGGTAGCATTTAGCTGTCCTTATACCAGGAGCTGTTGCTAGGAATAGGCATTATAACCATAAGTATAGTTATCTGTATTGTAAAATGCTTACTTAACAAACTGTCCACTACTGTCTTGCTTGCGCAAAAGGAAGAAGGGGGAATGGTTGTGCGTACTGCCATTGCAGCTCACGGAACCCACAAAAAGAACGGTGTCAGGATGCGAAATGATGAGAAAGACTGAAACCAGGCTTGAAACGACCATGAACTCATAGTGATTGGGATTGTGTGCTTCTTATTATTTGGTTTTGCTTTGTAACTTGTTGTATTGCAATAGATTGAATGTGAATTAACAGGATTTAATGTTACTAATGCTGAAATCTATGGAGATAGCTATTTTAATGTATTAGTAGCGCTAAGACAAAACCTGGAAAGGAATCCCAAGCAAAGGGATGACCTTATATTATAGAATGATTAACTCTCTTTCATCCCACTATTCAGGAATTTAAAATATGATCATGCAGCACCTGAGACAAAGGCACACGCTAAGAGAGTTAACCTTGATAGTTTATTCTGCAAGCAGATGTTCCATTTGGCCTCTGTATCACGCACTGGCCATGCGGATGCAGTGTACAAATGGAAAATACTCTTTGGACCCTGAGAAGAACAAAAGAAAGAGAGAATCTGTGGTGGGTGAGAGAGGAAAAGTGCACCTTGAAGCAGGGGACGCCCTGCTGGCACTGCCTATCGCATTCACCACCCTTTTTCTGCAGGTTGTTGTTTCTTGAGGGTCAGTAAGTAATAATGCCCCTAGTTCTATCTGGCATGCAAAGTTCCTCAACTATTAATTTTCTATTAGCCCAAAGGCACAATCATGAGCACTCTAAAAGCATCTGTTGTACAAATCTTAGTGATTTTTCAAAATCAATACATCAGAATATATAAAAGTTGAAGACTTCTTTCAAAGCAGTTAGAGATTAGCACAGAATGGGGCCCTTGGGGATTTATTTCCAGGTTGCAGAAAGTTGGGCTGCAGACCAAACACGTGTTTGTTCTTTTTAGTAGGTTAACAGTATTTCTTGTCATGATGTTATGTTTGCCTTGTTTCCTTTCTCACACTTATAGTATTGTCAATGGAGGCCTTGATTGAGTTATAATGATTGTATTATTAATATAATTAGTGTTATTATTTTATAGTATGGTAGAAGTTTGCTAATAAACAAAAAAGGGGGAAATGTGGGAACGTAAGAAAAAACTGCATGGAGCAGCAGCTGCGGAGCAAGATAAGTGGCGTGAGAACCAAGGACACCTTCAGAAGAAGAAAGAACATCTCACGGCTCTGACTGGTTAAGCACCTGTGTGAACGGTTGAGGAGTGTTTTGCAGAATGCTTTGTTAACATGTATAAATAGAGTAGTGCTTAACAATAAAGCAGACTAATAGCCTTTAACCACATTGGTGTGCTGTTATGTCTCTAGCGCGTCCTGAGAGTCCAGAGACTTCCCCACATCTGCGTCACTTTTTCTGCTCTACACCTCCTTACCTAGTACATAATTCCGAAACAATTCTAAAGAAATAGTCCCACATCAATTCCCCCCTTTTCTACAATCTAGCAATTGTCACGTCGCTAGATGACACCATTCTCACCTCAGGATTTATGAAAAACGCCCCGCTTTCCATCTTCTAGTGTATCTTATGCTGTTTCCATTAAACATACTCAAGAAACAATGTAACAACACATACGAATATTCCAAGAAAGAGTAAGACTACACAAGCCTTGAAGAGTTGCTTTAGCCAGGCAAAGCTCCGTAACCAACTGGTTAATCTGCTCCACAGTTCTGTAAATCCAAATGAGGTGTTATCCAAAATAACTTGGTGGATCACCTGAATTTATTCCCATAGTTTAGTGTGCACATCTGTTTCTTTTCTTTGAGTTTCATCAGTTTTGATTGATTATAGCGTACACCCCTCCTTCTTTGGCCGTCAGGAGATCAAGAGCCATTCCTTTCTGCAATACTACTTGACTAAGAGAGGATACCTCTGTCTGCAATCCAAGTATAGCATCCATAGTTGAGTTCTTGATTTCCCTAATGTAGCTGCTATACTGATAATTGCCTTTTCTGATTCACTTACTCCTAGTCTAGGAATAAACCATCCAATAAAACTACGGAACCCAGAGGGCCTGTCTATATGGGGGTTATTACCTGCTTCACCCTTTTCCAAGAGGTTCTCAGTATCCCTGGAGGAGGCGCTGTTCCATTGAAGCACTAAGTATCCTCCTCATAATGTCCTTTCTAGTTCTCAGGAAGGGTCTCACATTGAGGCCTGTCTATAGTTGTATACTGAATTTAGGTCCTTTTTCCTATTGTCGTGATTTTATTTGCACACCTACGCCTACTTCCTGCTCCACCCATAGTGTCCAATTGGTGGAGGGAATCCCACACTGAGGGATTTCCATTCCTCCATCTCTTGGTAAGGCTGTACGTATCCAACAATCAGTGAGCTTTAGGCTAACCGCTAGTGATATTTGAATAGGTGATTTCACACCAGGCTAAAGCAAGTGCAATCTATAAACACATTCTAAACTTACTGTCTCTTAATCCTTAGCTCCAATGGTCCAGTCTTCTTAATATTCCACTGGGGTTGAGATGTCTTCTTAACTCACGTGTAGCTCCACAAGCTTGCTCTTTCACCTTGATCGCTGTATATGATATGATATGATATGTTCTGGAACCCCAAATCCTGGAATTATCTCTTGTAACAGTACTTTAGTTACTCCCTGCACCCTGTTGGTCCTGCAAGGGAAAAGCCTATGGCCAACCTGAAGAGGTGTCTGTTAATACCAGCATATACTTATACCCCCCTTTTCTTGGGAGTTCAGGGAAATCAATTCACCATTGTTGCCCAGGATAAATTCCCTTCCCTGTTTGTCCCAGGGCACCCTGGGGCCTGTTCTAGGATTACTCTGTAAACAGATCTCACATTGCTGTGTTACCTGCTTAGTGGTGGTGTATAAATTCCAAGCCACAACCCGTTGGCTCAAGTATTTATACAGGGTCTCGGTTCCCCAGTGAGTTTTCCTGTGCTCAGCCATGATTATGGCCCATAATAGGGAGGTGGGAACTATTATCTTGTTTTGAAGCCTGCACCTCTGTGTCCTCTGTTTCTGAATGCTCTCCAAGCCCCCTCGATTAGTTTATCCAGGTCCTGTATTTTGCTTCCTTTACTCTGTGCATCGCCGGGAGAAAAGAAGGACATTCTTGCTCTGATTAGCAAAAGACCTTGGGAGATGTAAACAAGTTCAGCAGAATGAAGGGAGAAAGCCGAAAGATTGTAACTATCTGTGCCAGACCGAGCCTCTCGACGTGATCACGAGGCGTCCAGCTTGTGCACCTGGCACGGGAGTGAGCAGATGCTATCAAGGTCAAGCTGACCAGTGGCAAACCTGAGGTGGCTGACAGAGGTGAGTGGCCTGTGTGCCACGGGATGGCACAAGAGGGACGAGCCCAGCTCTAGTGCCATCTCCTTCAGGGCAGGATGGAAGATCCAGCACTGCCGCATGCAGCAGGAGGGTCACAATTCATAAGACACTTGACCAAGAGCATATTGTTCAAGTTCACTGTACACAATAAAAGTTTTTGTTCTGCACGAACAACAGAGTCTGTGTCTAATTGCCACAGGTAAACCTTAGTCTGCTTTGCCCTCCTCAACCTGAATGAGGACCTCTGGATAGGATTTAAAAAGGGCATAGAGAGTTTTTACCAGTATTCCATAGTTGTATATCCATACGCAACACCACCTTGTCATCCCTAGGAAAGTCCGGAGCGCCTTTGCTGCTTGAGGTTCCACAGTCTGGCAAATCGCTTCCTTCCTTGTTGTTCTCTAGGGTTTGGAATCCAGCAGCAATTTCGTAACCCAAGGTTACTTGTGGCCACGCCATCTGGGCTTTCTGTGGAGAAACTCAATAGCCATCAAGTCCGAGAAAGTTTAGCAGACTAATTGTCCTTGCTATGCATACCTCCTTTGTTGTGGTAGCTATCAGAAGGCCATCCATGTGCTGTGACAGGGTTCCTTGTCCTGGGGCCGTACCCATTGCTCCAGTCTTTGGCAAGTTGGTTCCTGAAAAGAGTGGGACTTTTGTTTGTTTGTTTGTTTTAACCTCTGGAAAAGTGCTGTGCATGTAAGTTGTGTTGCTCTTCCTGAATCAGGATTCTCCCACTCAAAGGTAAACATGAGCTGATTCTCTGGACTCAATGGTGGACAAAAATGGCATCTTCTAGGTCCAGAACAGCAAACCATGCCAATTCACCTGATAATTTTGAAAGCAGCGTGTATGGGTATGCTACCAATGGGTATAAATCCTACACTATTCTATTGATGGCCCTTAAATCTTGTGCTCACACTCCAGTAACAACCCGAATTTCTGAAAACTGTCAATTATTGGCTGGATTCCTTTCCCATCTCCGAATTTGAGGGGGTACAGTTTAATCCAAACCAGCCGAGCTCCCTGCTTTATTCCGATTGCTAGTGGTGCTGCATTCTTAGCTCTTCCTGGGGTCTCTACTACCCACACCCCAGGATAGACTTGATCACTTCCTTTGTCTGGGATCCTGGTCCCAGCAGGGGTAGTGATCAATGCTAAACTAAGCACCTCCATTAACTGTTCTTCTTGTACCTTACATTCCAATTTTCCTTTCAACTTGATTTCAAGATTCCAGTTGTTCTAATAAATCTCGCCCTAGTAAAGGCTTTGGTGAATTTGGCACCTACAAACATTTGTGTATCCCTACCTGTTCACCTACACTAAGTTAAGGGTTAAGAAAGTAAACTTCCTCACTTTTGCCAGTGTCTTCCCTTACGGTTACAAATTCACCACTCACTGGAGTATTTAACACCCAATTAGATGCTCCAGTTACTACAAATTCCACACTTTGCTGCAATTCCTTCCTCAGCTTAATCTTCTCTACCCTTGACTGTTACTGCATCTGTTACCAAATCCAGCACCTCTTTTTGCACTAACTGCTTTCCCGTTCAACGGGGGCAGAACCCTCCTGGGCTCTTCCAGCTCTCCCCCTTCAGCTCTTCCTGAGGAGATCTCTGGGTCCTAGAGCCCTGCTCTCAGCTCCTCCCTTCCTAAGGCTTCCTGTGCTAACACTGGGATATCAAGTTTCCCAGGTCTCTGCAGATGAAGGCTATTTGTTCCCAGCATCTCATCTCCTGACTTCGCAAAAACAATATTAACTGCTAAATGGTCATCGCCTTCCAACCACCACTGATTACAATTTTTAATTAAAGTTTTCTTGCTCACGGGGCCCCCAGGCTCTCCAGCAATATCTCAGGTGGAATTTGCCTGGGAACTTCCTTTCCCTGTGTTCCTCCATACTTAATTTCATTGATTCTTTATTGTTCCCCAAAGTCCACACCTTATAGCTCGTAAGTTACTGTGACCAAATACATACTCCTCTTTAAACCCCAGTCCACAACGCCAACCAAAATGCCAGTTTCCTCTATTCCACTGTAATTCCTGGGCAGTACTACAGGTCAAGGCTCTGATAACAAATACAGGGTTAAACAAATATCCAACTAAACTCGATTCCCACGTTCACACCACTCACACCTTGGATCCAAAGGTTAGCATTCACACTAGATAGCAGCCGCTTATAAAGTCTCGTTGCTGGGTAATGGAGTCTGCCTACTTCCCCAGGGCACAGGAACACCAAATTCCCTGGGCACGAGCTATAACCAATGTCTCCCAGCAACAAGAGCACTTGTGTTGTAAATGGAATTCCACAAGCAATAATTTTATAACAGAAACACTTATCAATCACAAAGATAACAACAATGAAAAACCAGTTTGGACATTTACTCGTTACATGATCCTACCAGGCCCCTTCCTGGCAGCTAACTGCAAATGCCCCCCAGCGCATTTTTGTTGCGATGATTTCTCCAAAGTATTACAAAGCTTACATTCCCGAGCGCATTATAGCCTCAATCTCAGGGTGCCTTGCAAGATTTCACCTCAGAGATAACTCCCCAAGTGGGACCCTGCTCTCAAGGGTTGTGCTCCCACACCGATCTGCATCACACAGCCTATAGCTGTGGATCCACCCTCTGGGGGAGCACCCTCGCTCCTTCACCCAAATGGAGGACATCTCCTTAAGACATACGGGTCCCTGTACCTGTAATGTACCTGGTCCATACCAGGGCTCTTTCTCTGCCCCACAGTGGATGATGTGTGGGCCTCTCTCCTCCTCAAAATTAAGACACTTGCACTTATGCCTTTGCAGGACAGATCTTTCCAGGTACAATCCCTTCCTGGTTTTGTGCAATTATCACCAGCCTCTGTTTTCAAAAGACAGGTGCCTGTGACAGATAGGTGAATATCTCCAGGAACCAAACTGAAACAATAGAAGCTAGGCACTTAATAAAAAATAATCCCTCACAAAGCCCACCTAAATTGTTCAGTATCTAAATATTTTTACAAATCTGGGTCATGGATCCCTAAGTTCATTTGGGGAGATGCCTATGTGGTCATCCTCACAGCGGTATGAGTCCCTTTTTAAAGCCGGTGGGGCAGGAAGCCTCCTCTGCATCTCCCAGCATCCCTGGCCTTTGGTTACTACTAAAAGGTTTCTCTTTAGCTCCTGTTTCATCTTCCATCATCACAAAACAGCTGCTGTAAGGTCTTCTTCCCATTTGGCCTCTGACTAATCACATCTATCCTGATGTCTGATAGAGAGAATGCCTCTTTGCGGTCTAATGGGAGCAGTGAGGGATTCAACAAAGGACCTTCCTTCCACTTTTAGAAAGAACTTTCATCAAAACGTAACTAAGCTAAGAAAACAGCTGAGAACTGCTTACCATCTCCTTCAATCACATGACTGCAGGGGAAACAGCTGAAGAGGAAGGAGAAACAACAAAGTTTTCAAGCAATGATTTTATTGACGGTAATTTCTCAAATGTATCTCAATAGCTTTCCTGTTTTATTTAAACTGAAATAAAAGGAGAAGGATGGCAAGTCTGATTTGGGTTTCCAATTGAATCTTGCGTCATCTAATTACAAATGTCTTCATGATATTAAAAATGAAAATATTTCTTTACATCTGCTCCACCCTCTACAAATATGGTTTTGTTTTGCTGCTTCCCTAATCCTGAACATCTGAGCATTTGAAATCCAGCAATGAAGAGTCACATACACATTTTTAGTAAACATCCAGCTGAACATCTGTACATCCACTCAACACACAACTCTTGCCTGGTGTATGTTCTTGCTCTATCCTGACTGCAATACTGTTGCTAATCATGTCATGGCATTTATTGTCTGCAGGGATGCCAGCATATTTCAATCACCTGCCCTTCATCGCTGACAAATTTAGGATCCACCTGCAAATTTGCAGAACTCCCAAATGTAATCCTCCTTTATTTATCCAAGCAGAGATGTGTACACAACACCTTGCACCTGGCTTCCAAAGAATAAAGGTCTATCCATTATGGTGCTCGACTGCACAGTCAAGGGAGTCTGGAGGGAAACGGTACAACTACATATACCTCTTCTTTAAATGCTAGGTGCTGTCCTCTGACAAATTTAGTCTTTGTTAGTCTTCAGCAACCGGATGAAAGAGCTGCTTGATGCAGCTCATCTTAACACACGGTCATCTTAGAATTGCAGCTGTAAGGAAGACCACGCCATTCAAAAGCTTTGTGTTAAACCACTACTCCTGAGTGGCAAGTCGTCTTTATGTTCTTCGGGAAAACTGGGTGTCATTAGCTGCTCTCATTTAAACATCTGTAAAAGCTTGAAACAGCTCAACATAAGCAACACTAAGCTTGAAGAGCAACTAGATTCTGATTAGCCCAGCTATCCTGAAAATAAGAATTACAACTATTGTTTTGTACTTTTAGATCACTAAAATAACATTCCTTTTACTGTCTTTAACATTTCAACCCAAAAGTTACAAAAAAAATGCACTGAAGTGATTCTGATACGTTATTAATGACAAAGATTACATTTTCAGCACCACTGCATCTTGTGAAGAAAGTACATGCTACAGGATATTTTCACAACAAAAGGCCTAGACTGCTTATCTTTATAACTTAAATGGAAGATAAAGAAGTAAATCTTGTACAGAGACTTGAAATATGAACTGTCACCTAAACTGCTTTAGAGATACTTACGTGGCAAGTAACTGGAAGCCATAGAAACGTTATAATGCCCACTAGCACTACGTTTGTCACAGAACTTTACTGCCTTTCCATATATCCTGCTTCTCACTTGGTGACATTTTCTTCTGCAAGGACCTCGCAATGCTTCCTGGGACATCTCCTGATTTTAGCTCCGCAGGCAGAGGTCTTTTCTCAGTGGAAGATCAGGCACATCAAGGTTGAAAATGGGATTAGGAGATGCATTTGCTGATCACTGCTGCACACTTTTCTAACCCTTTCATGGAAGCTGATCAGCGATATTCCAGGTAAGTACGTTAACCTTTACACTTGTGAAAGACAACGTGTCAGCTGATGCTTACCCCCACGTGCCACTGTTTGCCCATAGCGTTCACCACACGTCCTTCAACTGGTCTTCTACGTGCTCCACAGATGGGGACGCCCATTTTGTCACGGCAGGTAAACCATATAATTATTCTCCTTTCGGTTCGTGAGCATCAGCAGTGAATTCCTTCCTGTTCAAAACTTCATTAATTGAGAGCATGAATAGAACAATTTCAACTTCAGAGCTTCCGTAGAGATCATTTAATTTTTAGCACTTGTTTCAGTAACAGGATTTATACTATAATAATGTCTTTAGCAGCATCAAATATGACAGTTCAATATGATTATTTTTTTTTAAACAAGCTTGATTGATTCTGAGAAAAGCCTGCTAAGTAGGATGCATCAAATCTCTATGAAAATAGCTACGGAGCTTGTCTCAAACAGGTTAGAAAGCTGTAGTCATGCCTGGCTTACATTCTGGCTCTCTTAGCACAGGTTTCTTTTAGATTTACTTAAATGTAATTGAAGGAAAGAAAAATGCACTCCTCTGCATTTTCCCCGTGATATCAAACATCAGAGAAAGAAAAATATAAGCTGACAATACCGCTGACAACACTACAGGTTGTTCTTCAAATCAGCCTCTGCCATGATAATGAAATGATAGCTTCCTTTGTACTAAAAAGCAAACAACTAGTAACGTGTGTTATATCCTACAATGCCCCCTCATCCATGCATCACTGGGGGATGTAAAAACATGCAGCTATGTATTCTGCAGCTGCAGAAGCTGATGAAACGAGATGAAGGAAATCTGAAAAGAAAAACACACTTTGTGCAACTCAACTAAAAGCAAAGAACATAGGCAAGATAATGACTGAAGCAGCCGAAGACAACCAATTTTCTGCCCTTTGTATTAGAAAAATAATGTCATTTTGCTGCTATAAGCAAGTTTGCACCCAGATTTCCTATTTCCTATGGTACCACCCTGTGCTGCAAATTGCAGTCTTTCATCCCGCCCCACTCCCATGCTTTACCCTCAGACTCTTCAGAAATTTAGATTGGAAGCTGGATGGCAAAACGGGCCCTAACTCTCTACATAACCACATGTACTGCATTAAAAGCATGAAATCAATGGCTACACAGTTTACTTAAAAAAAAAAAACAAAACCGTGAAGGATCCCACTGAAATGAGCGCATTTATTAGTGAAAAAGGTGATAAACTGGACTCAAATTGGGGAACCCCTGTTGGGAAAATAAAAATCTATTTAAAAATGACAAAACTTCTGCATCTGATTTGTTTTTAAGTGTCTACCACAGTGTATCCTACTCATCCTGAAACATCACCAGGTACAAAACACACTTGACAGGAAATCTGGTGTCGAAGTAGACAAGTAGTTAATATTTTATGCACACATTTTAAGATATCCACTCTCAGTTTTGTGATGCATTCTTAGACCTTTTTCTCATAAAAGACACTTTGGTTACTCCATCTCAGCAGGAAAGCCTTAGGAACCATAACCTCTACATCCCTCCCAACTGTCATTCCATTTTCATCATTATCAGTGATAGAAGGAAGGGTGAAGACCCACCTGCCGTTATTCTTGACAAATCCAACTCCTGCCAATACTTGTTGGCAGATATCACAGCAGAAGCACTTCCAGTGGTTGTTCATAGCTTTAGTAACGCAACCAATAACAAACTCACCTGTAGGAAACATAGTAACAGGATGTAAAATGCCATGCTACACAAAGTTAAAAGAAGCCTGCAACTGAATCGCTAGAATTACATCACCTTGCTCCTCTTCTAGAAAAGGACACTTTTCAACTGTTGTTCACACAGTGTTGGCTTCTACTCCACTAGGCCTAGAATCAAGGCTTGAAAGAGCTCCATACTCAAAGCACAACAGAACTGAGTTTGGATGGCCCTGACCCTCCTGCGAGAAAACTCCTGCAGTCAAAGTACAGTAGAATACAAAGACACACAGAGATACAGCAGGAGAATGCACTTGCTAAACAGCAAATCCAACACGCACACCAATTTCTGATCTACCACAGAGTCCTGTGCTGGGAGGCACTGAGGAAGTGAGAAAACTACCATTTCATATTCTCTGCTGCACAGCCATGCCAAACACTCACACTGTTCTCTGCACGCACGCTGCAGCCAAGGCCCTGAGCAGCGCAAACACTGCCTGCAATACGTCGGGAGCTCCGCCTCCTGCTGCTGCCAAAGGCTGACACCCGGCTCTGAAGAGCCTACAGATCCAACAGCTGCCAAAGAGAAGTGATCAGGCAGATAACAGGTATGAACGAAACGAAGTCTAACATGCAAGTCTGTGGCATTCCCCTGAAGTCATAGCTTTCCAAGAATAAAATGCGATGGTCTCTAGAAGTGTCGGGAAAGCTTGAGGCATCGCTGCTGACTGCAGCCCTGCTGATTTCGGCTACTCTCACCACATTCAAGAACTGGAAAAGCTCACTTTCAGGCAGGATTCATGGAGTGCTGCAGCCCAGATGGGTTTTTTCTCTCAGTGAAAAGCCTTCACATTAAGCTTACCTGACATCGAAGTCACTAACTATTCTGTGAAATGTGGTATTCTTGAACCCACAAGCCTTTCTCCCCTGTGCACAGGGCCCTGAAATTTTCAGCTGTTTGAGGGACAATATTTGAAAGCAGCTCCGTGGTTGTGTGTCCTACAGGTTCGTCACTGGCAGAAACAAAACACACAACAACAGGGTTGGTGTCCTTTGACAGCTCCGCTGCCAGAGAGAGGTGGCCCTTCTGCAGCTCTGACAAGCTTTCCTGGCATTCTCCAAATCTCCTCTCAAAAGAATTGGCCAGTTCTTGAACTTTAGCTCTGACCCCAAATTGCTCTACTTTCACTTCACCATCTGAAAACAAATCCAAGATTTCCTTAGCTCTAGTCACTGCAGCCAGAGATCAGCAGCTTTTGTTCTGTATAATCTCCAGGGTAAAACAAAGCCAAACAAACTACAGAAGATACTGAAAAGAACTGTAAAAACCACTCAACCGACTAACCAGCATCACCTGTAGCTGTCCAAATTAAAACACTGTTTGATGTTTCAGAGGGCACTAAGTTCATTTCTTTAGCGATGACATGCTTTGCACACACCTCAAGAACTTGGTCCCTTCTCATAAGGATCCTGTAACACTTCTTCTGTGTATGGAAGAGGACCCTGAGCTCTCCAACACCGCGCTCCTTCCACTGAGCAGCATCTCTGGCCCAACTGTAAAATTTCGCCCTCTCTTTGAAGGGAATTCCTTCATCTTCTTCTCCAGACTACCTCCACCTAAAACACAGCACAGTAATGCGTGATTTCCCCCAGAAATTGTCACCAACAACACTGTTACAATTCTGACATCATAATCCAAAATTATTCGATGTTTTCCTTTCTTCAGTGGCTTTGTACCCACAGCTCTATACTCATCATGCACTGAAGTGACCGAACAGCCCTGCCTTCTCAAAAGGAGAGAGCCCAACAGATTTCAGCCTTTGAAATTCATTTTTAAGCTATCAAGTGTGCCGGCATATTTCCCAGTGAAATTTCAGGTCTGCTGAATGATGTGCTGAGTGATAACCCAGCACTGTTAGCATTCCAGGTGTTCCCCTTATGAAGGCTGCTAAGTAACTTAATACTGGCATTTGATCAGAATAAGAATCAACTGAAAATAATAAATGGAGGCCTCACAGCTGCGTATCCTCCTCACTTTATATGTGCACATTACTGCCTTTTAACATCCTTCAATTAACACATCTTCCACAGTTAAAGAAAAGCTTGAAAGAACTGGAGAAACATGTGACAGACAAGCATTTCTGAAGGAGAAAAAGAGCAGGCAAGGCAAGAAAGAAAACAACAGACGTCATAATATGATTAACGGATGAGGAAAGGCAGACAAGATATTGCAGAAAGAGGAAGACAACATTTTGCAGACTTCATCAGATTAACTGTTCCAATTAAAGGACACTACATACTGTTTTTTGGTGCTCTATCAGTCTTGCTTAGTCATTATACTAACCTGCAATTAAGTTCTATTCTTTACAGGAAGCCAAACTAGAAGACTACAGTCATTGTAAGCTTCTCCTCTTATTAGGCATACTAAGGTTAAACACGAAATCCAGACATGAACAACTGAGTTAAGCCTTACAAAGCTACATCAGGCTTCTTCAAGCACGTTGTTCTACTTCCTAAAAAGCTGCATCACCACCTCCTGGTAAATTCTCTGACACGCGAGCAGTTTCTGTGGATTCTGCTTCTCCGCTGCTGGCAGCTGACTGCACAAATACTGTTGCTGTTGCTTCACTGGTTGATGGAGTATGTAATTCTTCCTTACTTGTAGAGACTGAGTCAGTACGATTAATAAAACAGTAAGCAAATAAGCCATAAGAGCCTAAGATACAAACTTCAAACTCCATTAAGTCTGGACACTAAGAATAACGACTCCCTCCAAAAAAGCCACATTTTCTCTCTCCCCTCCCCCTCCCTTCCAGAAATTGTAATTAAATGAAGAAATTTATCAACAGCAGTACAGTAAAAACAAGATAGTAAGTTCTCAGTCTCCAACTTTCCTATAGTGCTACTAATGTTTCAGAACAGCTAACTACCAGGGATTAAGGGAAGTGAACAACTGGGGAAAAACAAAAAAACAAACAAGAATTGTTGTTGGAAGCTTTCAGACATTCTTCATCACTCTTAAAACACACACAGCTTTGACTCAACAAGAGACTGAAGTACCTTTGAAGCAGTACGATTCCAAAACAAGCACCATTTCCCTTGGAAACTGCTCTGAAATCACTTAACTCTTACATACCTGCTAGGAGGAATTCTACTAGCCAAAGCTGTTTCTACTTTAGGAGGCAAAGCTGTTTCCTTTCTCTCCCAGAGAAACTTAAGTTCTTAGTAGTACCATAGTTCCAGTGCCAGAACAGACTTGAGACACAGTCAAAGAAGTCAAGTAGTTTCTAATCTGCCAGACGCTTTATTTCTCACTAAGTGAAAATAGTCTAAGAATAATACTGCAAATTTATTGCCTAAACTTTCGTAAAGACTTGACTCGTACTTTTTCTTTGAGTTTTTACTTCTTTCTGAGAGCCTTCTGGACTGGCATCCTCCGCACTGCTACTAAAGCCACAGACAGACGTAGAAGGGACCTGTGGAGTTTCTCCTTTAGCCTTCTGCTCAGAAGATTTAGTTTCCCAAGCAGTAACACATTCACGTTTGACTGGGGGGTCTGCTGCAAAGCACAAAAATTAGTGGAAAACAGCTGATAAGACAGCTAAATTCCGTGATCATTTTTGGCACATACATTATAAAGTAACCTAACGATATTCAGAACATCTTAAATGTAGAGCTTTTGAAATAACATCATTATGTAAAAAGACACTCATTCAGGATAACCAAGGAACTGTAAATCCGTCATACTTGGGTTTTCTGCTGCTATCAAAGAACCTCCATGCAATAATGAAGACTTCAATCTTGCAACTGCCACTACAGATACTAGCTTCCTTTGACATTTACTTATATTTCCGGTAGCTCAATACGTGCCACCTTTTATTAGTACACAGACACTCACAGCCTCAGAAAGAGTGACTGGCCAAATGGAAGATGACAGTTTTTCTCAATTTAAATATTGTAAACTTATTGTAAATAATTGTCTGTTGGTTCTAGTAGCACTATACACTTTCCTTTTGAAATTCACGTCTCAGACCAAGAACAGGTCAACATTTTCATATTGTTACAAGAATTATTGACCGCCATATGCCAAACAAAATACAACTACACAGAAGAGCCATATGGGTATCATCTACAGAGGAAAAGCAAAACCAAGGACTGAAAAAGAAAGTAAGAAACAGAAAGCAGTCAGCAGCAGCGTGTGCTACCGATGAACTTTGAGCATTTGGAACTCCAGATGATATTAACCAGAGACTGAATAGAGCTTATTTCACAATACTTCTGGGAAGTACAAGAAGAAAAACCACGACAAACAAAGGCTCCAGCTAAAGATGTGAAGTTACTGGAAAGGAATGGAAGCAGACAAGAAGGATGCCTCCTAGTTGAAGGGATAATTCGAGTTGAAGCTTAAGCACAACTGCTGTTTTCGGAGTTTACCAGTCAGAGCGAGGCCTGAGCACAAACACTGCCAGTTCAACACAAAAAATGCACTGTCAGCACTTCACCCTGACATTTTAAACAACGCCTCGTTGTTTAAACAATATTAGCATCTCCTGGTTCTAGCAGTACCAAACTCCTTCCCTACAAAAAAAGCAACACTAAGATCAACTCTGACGCCTCGGACAGATTCCAAAATCCTACCCGCAACTCCCTTTCTCACTACAGAGTTGCACTGAGTCCCGCATAAGGCACGCTTCTGTTCTTACGTGCAAAGAACTACAACTTCATATTTACTCAAGTTGAAAGTCTAGGATTTGAAGATTCACAGACGTGCATTAGAACTGAAAGAAACAACATACTATTAAGACAGAAGAAGTAATACACAATGACCAGCGTTAACAAGTGACTGACTAATGAGCTGCACACTTGAATAAATTACTGGTTCAATTAACACTCACCTTTCTCCAGGATTTTAAACGAGAAGTTGGAGGGCCCACCCTGTGCCGAAGGAGCCGGCTGGGATGCCTCGCTCTCCCAAGGTTTCTGAGCAGCACTACAGCTTTTGGGTGGTTCAGCTACTCCCGCTTTTTCCTGCTCTGCTTTCCGAGATGCTGAAGTTCCTTCATCGCTCTTTCTTGGACGATTCAAGCTGAATCCAAAGAGGGAACCGGGGGCTGAAGTATTCCCAAACGGGAATGTCTCTTTGTTACTGAAAACGCTCCTGACAATTCAGATCTAAATACAAACTTTGGAGCAGAAACCTCCGTTTTTGCTGGCGTTTCAGAGGTGCTTGATACCTCTAAAGCTTCTACGGTGGCATCACAAGCATCACCACCATGGCCGAGGTCGCTTCTCTCCCTGGTAGCTTCCTCCAGCACAGCTACAGCGTTGTTACCACAAGGAGATGCTTTGGCTGCATTAGTACGAGAAACATGAGATGTTACCAACGTGCCTTTCTCACGGGTGTGCTCACTCTTGTCCCTGTCTGCTGTTTCTTCAGACTGGAGTGCAACTCCACTACTCGAAGGCAGTTCGTTTTTGTCTTTTTCATCCATGTTTGTCAAGTCAGTTGTACACTCTTTGGATGGATCATCTTTCTTAGCGGTATTTTTACTGGACTCCTGTATACCAAATTTAAATCCACCGAGAGGCATCCACATTGAAAAATTACATCCTTCCTCTGCAGGCTTTGCTTCACCATCTGCAAGATTCTGAGAGGTACATGCTGGTGTTTTCCCTTCAAGTTTCAAGGAAAATTCTTGAAGAGATACTTCTGAATTAGTTTTGCTTGTATTCTGGCAAGTAACACATTTTGGGGCAGTGGGTTCATTTCTTACTAAACAGATGTCACAGTTCCACTGGCCTTCCTTTTTAGCAAAGGCAGATCCCAATTTGTCCTGTGCGGCACTAACACTGGATTCTAGAGGTTTTAAAACCACACGTTTTGTGAAATAGCCTGGTTCAGGCAGTGGTGGATTTGTGCTTGCCTGTGGAAGGCTGTAGTTGTAGCGATCACCACAAGGCAAAATGATTCCAGCAGATGGAGCATCAAAATGCCAAGGTGCGCCATACGTGTCTTGAGGAAACATGGCAGCGCAAGTGTTTCGCAGAGGTGGCGTGCGGATTGCTTGTTGATGAGCATATCTACGCTGCTGAGGTGCAAGTCCATCCATGCCACAGACAGGTGCCTAAAGAAAAAGCACCGTTACTTCCTTGTGGAAAAGGAGGAAAAGGGATTAGGGTGCTAAAGCCCATGCAACATGTACTCTTAATAGCAAGGCGTACCATAAAATGAGATTTCAACTCTAATCAGTTTTAACTAAAATCATACGTTCAAAACTTGAGTGGTATCTGAAAACACAGACTGGGGAGAAGCGTAAGCTGAATAGACTCATTTTTCTTTAGTATTTAAAAAAAAAAAAAAATCAAGCCCCCATACTATTTTGGGGAAAAGAACAATGCAGACAACGAGCAGAGGACATATGTTAGCAGGTTAAAAACATGCTTTGCTGGCTGTTTCTCCCAAACCCAATATCCCAAAGCTTAGCTGATTACGGAACTTTCTGCCTGTCTCCAGCAGACCTCAAGTTTAGTAAACGCTCTCTAGGGAACCGCAGTTATATCCTGCTACACACAGAAACAAAACCAGTTCACCACATCAGTAGAAATGGCTTGAGCGGATTCGTATGTCCTCACCTTTGTTGGTGTTACACTGGTTGCAGCAGTTCTTTGAAGATACTGCGAGTTACAAGCAGGTGACTGGCTACAGTGAACAGATGGGCCAGAGGTAGCAACTGAAAAGGAACACCAAGAAAGGAGCTTATATCCAGTTTTTGTGATTACTGACTTGAGTGAACTTTCCCAGGGGACCAGTTTTACTCATTCATCTCAGAACACTGCAGAAACATTTTAAGAAGTCTTACTCCGTTTAGCTAAGTGTTCAATTAAAAATTCAGCATCAACTTACCCCTTAAAGGAGCTTCATGAAGATTTTGTGCTCTCCGATAACCATCTGACACTGTATCTGTTTCATAGCTTCCAGCAGGCCAGCAGTGAGATGATACATTTACACTGGAACTATTACGTTTCATTTCCCGTATTTCATTCTATTAAAGACAGTGTTTCAATTAAGAGCATGTAAACATATTACATTGGTATTTGGAGAAAACCTAAGGAACGATCCCTACGCTCCTCTGCTATTTAAAAGCATGTTCAAGGTCTGAGACACACACACAAAAAAGATGAGTTAAGTGCTGCAATAATCTATGATCTTCCCATGCTTTACGAAACTGAGACTGTTCCCTGAAGCTAGAAATAAACCCAGAACAAAGATGACAGTAGCTAAGCTGAAGAAAGCACAACTTTCTGCACGCACAATCCTCAGGATTGCTTCCCATATCTGAGTACCAAATCAGAGTTTGTAGGCAACAAAGTTTTACTCTTGAACTCACTTTAAGCAGATGTTTATAGCAGTTCTCTTCACTGAGTTTTAAGAGGTAGCCTGGTAAGGGAAGTTCAATGCTTGGGTCACAAAGTACTTACCAGAACAAAAAGATCAACTGTTCTGCATCGAATATAGTGACTAAAGTTGCTTACCGTTAAAGCTTCCACGTGCTGACACAGCTTTTGAAGTAAGGACTTGTGATCTTCTGCCCACTGAGAGAGAGTCTTAGGAGAAAACTGGAAAGAAAAGAAAAAAACTAATTGAACTTGGATTTTTTTATACAAACGTAACACTTCCCTAGAAGAGTAACCAGCTAATATACCTGGTAGGTATTTGTTGGCGAGAAAGAGAACTTCTTAGGTGATGGAATTGAATATTTTACTTCCACGTGTGCAGCTGGTGAGATATTTCCGGAGGCAAGACTTCCCTCTTCACCATTCTCTCCAAGCTCCTGGATCACTGCATTCAGCATTTCCGTTACAGCTTTAACAGATACCGGCAGCTAGAAATGTATTTGAAACGCAAGTCATGATCGCAATTCTTCCTCAGAGCAAGAGGCTGTGCTCTGATCTACGGCTGCACAGTTTGCAAGGCTTTCTGCACAGAAATTCTGGGTGTTTTTTGTTGTTTTTGTTCCCCCAGGAAAGCCCTATATCTGTTAACATTAACGTAAGACGACAACTCACACAAGCATTAATTCTTTTACTTAGTCAGCTACTGACGGGTCAGAGGAGCTTTCGTCAATGATCTTCATCAGGTAATGCTTTCTTTTAACAAGA
Source organism: Phasianus colchicus (assembly GCF_987193195.1). Lineage (NCBI taxonomy): Eukaryota > Metazoa > Chordata > Aves > Galliformes > Phasianidae > Phasianus > Phasianus colchicus. The sequence continues at coordinate 414,767 of NW_028325233.1, read as the reverse complement.
TAGGCTTTGCGTTCTTCTGGTAACGTATCACCACTCTCAACCTCTTCTGCCTTTCTTTGATAAAGCTAAGTAACAGCATATGGATTAGGAATAATCAGTCAGAATGTAAGTAATAGAAAAGCATTTTGAAGTAATGCAATTTACAAACTTACAATGGCAAGATTCCAGTACGAAACCACTTTCTTAATAGCTTCAAACGCTAGTAAAGCATCATCCATTTTGCCTTCAGCTGCATCCAGCATTGCAAAAACTACACGTGCCTCTTCTTCATAGGCTGCAACCTGGAAGACCTACAACCAAAGCAAAAGACATGTCACACATGACACAGTGTGGACACTTGGAACAGTCAGTGACTGTAAGCATCTAGTAAGTAGTTGTATAATCAATGAAAATTATATAAAGGAATATTATATAATCAAATAATATTAAGATGTTACAACAATGAAATAAGCAAGAGAGTTAGGCACAGCGAGACAAAGAGAATAAATAGAAGGCTCACCCGTGTCGTGGGCTCGCTCAGGAAAGACCAGTGGAGTGGATCTTCTGAAGAGAGAGAGAGAGATCCTTCCCCACTGGTAGTCAGCTCTTAAATGGGTCTAGGAGAGGTAGAGCCAGGCTCCACCCCTTCCTGCAGCACAGGTGAATTGCTTTCACCTGTGCTCCCAGGGCTGACTCATTGCTCACCTCAGGTGACTAATCAGAGGTTCAGGCCGTGACTCAGCAATTCCCATGCAGTAGTCAAATAGGAGGAGGTACTAAGGCAGTTCAGTATCTTCCAATCAGAGTTTTAAAACTCAGAAGTTCAACAGAAAGATACTACCAAATCTCAGTATTAGTAGTACAATGACAAAACAAAACAAAAAAAAAAAAAAAACCAACCACAACCCATCAACACACAAAGCCAACTGAAACAAAAAACAAACCAACCAGCTAACAATTCATATGTAAGCCTCTGACATACAACCCCCTCTTACTCTCATCTTTGAATAATCCATCAGTACCTGGATGTCCACACTATGGAAATGTCTGAAGAGAGGATACGCAGGTTCGGGAATACTTCTGTGCTTTTTGATAGTTCTCAAGCTAAGCAAAATTTTCTTCCAGTAGTAGACACTTCTTCCAATATATTCTTTCTGGTCGTGGGAGTTAAGGCTAACGCCCTGTTGAAGAAAGAGAAATTCAAACTATCGCAGAATATTTAAATAGAGTGTTATTCATACTTATTCTTCTCTGATGCAGTTGAGAGTAGTGAGGTAAGAGTATTTGACTAGAGCAACTGCCTTGCATGACATCCCATCAAAATTAGTAGCAGCAGTTCTCAATACTACATTCTCATCTGATTTTATTTAGTCTATGAAGTTTGCAAAATTAGAGAAAAACAGATGATACTTATTTGCAGATAATCTTAACGTACTGTTTTTTGCAGGCTTCTTGCCCAATGTATAATTAAGGCAGGCTGAAGGCCGTGTTTCTCCAGGGCTCGCACAGTACTTAATCCGTGCTGTACAAGAAGCTTCAGTTTGGTTGCCGAGTCTGGTCTGAATATCAAAAGAAATATTCCTCAATTAGTATTCCCTCTTTTTCATCTGTTCACACGTCATTTGTTTGATGAACATAACAAGCAGCTTCAGTCCTAAACTAGCTCTTCTTTACAAATGCACTGTCAGAAATGTAAAGCCCATTTTTATAAAGTTCTTCAGCATCTCACACGCCTACAGCAAAAAAAATTTAACATTTAAAGGACGCCAAACAAAAGGAACTAGTTTTACACAACCTATGGGAATCAATTCAGAAGCCATCTAGAAGGTTGGTTCCAATATTTCCAAACTGAAGCAGCCTTACATTGTTTTTTTCTGCATAAGAGCACAAACAGCATCCCACCAGGATCTTTGCTTCTCAGTACAGAACTGTTTGCACAGCAGCAACGGTAAGAACAGAGGTTGATGTGTGCCACGCTGAGTATTAAACTTCTCTTGCAGTTCTAAGTTGCTAGTGAACACCAGCCCGAGTAAAAAAACCTGTTTTGGTGAAAATAAACAAACAGAAGGTATTAGGTAGCAAAAAACAGGCATTTAAATGCATTTAAGAACTTAGGAAGCTTGCTTACTTCAAGGTCCAACAGGCAAATGGACTCAGGAGCATCTGTTTCCAGTCTTGATGTCTCTTGGGGCAAGTGAAAAAGTTGTTGTAATGATCTGCGCAGTGGGAATAACACTGACATAGAATTCCACTGCAAGCCAAGCCATGCAAGGTGCTGGAGACTACCACTGTGCATCCGAACTGCACCTACGCAAAAACAAGGGTTGTAAGAAGCTAGGATCTGCATCCTCGTTAGGAAAGGTATCATTCTACTCCTGTTACACTCAAATTCAAAGCCAGACTTCATCATCAAGTTAAGCCTAAAAAATGGGAAGATATCATTAGTTCACAATTCATCCTGGAATTATTTCATTTTTATGCCTGTCACCTGTGTTCACAGATTACACATAAATAATGTGGGCCTTCCTATCAGCACTCACCAGCGTACAAGCACTTTCCAGTTTCAATTGGAAATGAGTCAGAGCAGACCAGAAGACAACAGTGTGGAAGCAGGAAGTATGTGAGAAATTCTTCAGAACCTGGCATGATGATACTGCCCCTCAGCTACAGCTGAAAGTGAAACTTCTTGCAAAGCACCCTCTGAGTAGGGCAACCACAAGCAGCTATTACAGACACTTGTCTTTTGTGGCAAATGAAGCACTTGTAGAAGAACCTCTAATACAGAGTCATGCTTACGTTGAGTTTAAGTAGCATCTCTTACCAATATCGCATTTACTCAGTTCTCCCTGCTCTGGTGCTTGGGGACTGACATCTCCCATATCATCTGTGCCGAGAAAAGACCTCTCTTTAGAAGCTCCACTCCCAAACAGACTTTCAAACAATGTAAATAAACCACTTCTCTTTGCAAGCTTCCACAATCTCTTTCAAGAAGTCTTCCTTGCCGTGGCTTAAGTTCAGCAACATATGACCTAGAAAAACGTAATGTCACATAAGAACACTCAACTTAAACAAGGACAACAATATTTGATGCAGTGGGTTGTTCCTGCTGCTTTAGGCTGGGAATCCAGACTTCCCCTTATGATATTTACAAATTTCTAACTTACACTCTCCCTATAATTAAGTCACCCTTTTAGCATATGGGCTGACAGCAGTCCCAAGGCATTTTCAAATCCAGTTCTCCAGAATTACTGTGTATTTTTATTACAATGACACTGCAATTGTCTTCAAAATAAGTAGCTGTCAGTCTCCTCTATTCAGGAACAATTCAGCCTGATGCCCGGTGTTTTCTTCGTTTTCACCTAGAGCCCACAGGATAATGAATACTGAAAACAACTACCTCGGCTTCACCAAAAAAATGAAAAAAAATGCACCAAACCTGTTGGAACAAAGAAGGGAACAAAAGTGACAGGAAAGGAGCAATATTTTCTTTTATACTTGGGACTAGCAATGCTTACAAATAGTATATTAGTAGGCAGAAACCAGCAGACTCGGAGACACTGAAAGTTAAATTCTATCTTAATGTCCTGGAAATAAAAAGAAAAAGCCCATTACGTGTCAGGATCAAACCGCTCTTTTGTATTTCATACGTAGCCAAAATACAGAACGTTTGATAGCATGTTCCAAGACGCCAAGTGTGCTCTTTAACAAGCCATTAACTCTGACATTAACTGCTCATAAAATGGAACTATGGAACATTTATAATTCTTAGTTTTTATTACCAGACTGGCTTTTTCGGTCACAGGCCAACATTTCCAGTGCATCTAGCCCAGCACGATCTCCTCTTCTTAGTTTTGACTTTGGTTTAGGAATCTGGCAAAGAAAGAAAAGAACTGCTACAGCTTCTTCTCAACAAAAAACAACTCACCCTCATTTAGTCTTAAAAGTTAGGAAACAAGCTTGTTTCTTTCCTGAAAAGGACACAAGGTGAGTAACTGAACAATTGCAAATAGCTGTAAGAGCACACAAGAGAAAGCAATGTTTTGAACGCAAGCACTTGTGCAAAAGGGAAAGCTGATTTTATTCCATAAAGCAAAGAATTAAGCTTGATCAAGCTCTGCTGCTTATGGAATTAGTATATGAGAGCTACTCAGGTCATTCCCCTCCCCCCCATACCAATAACCTTAATACTAGTTATTTTAGCTGCATTACAGAGAAGGGAATAGCCTATAGGAAACACACTCATTAGCCCTTAGTCACTTTACTTCTGACAAGTGAAACAGATGAGATTTTCTTCACACTACTTGAAATCTTTTAAACAAGTATGGAAGGGTAAGATTTGGCCAGGAGACAGCCTTAAAAACAGTAGTTAGTTTTTGGAATGCAGGCGTTCAGTGCGCATACAGTGAGAGCATTCAAGAACTGCAACAATTACAGGCACAAACTGAAGAGTGACTTACGTGGAAACTTTTCAGGTAACACAATGCTGCGAGTTCACATGCATCTCTCCATTGTGTCTCGTTGTTCTGGGCCGTTTTCAGCAGGAAAGTTCCAGTGTGCATGTAGAAGTGTCCTTTCATTTCAAGGAAGGTACGAGACAGCTCATCAGGTCCATCCGCACACGGCTTCACTGAGTGAAGCACACAATCAAAACTGGAACATAGAAAAGATTCATTTTCAACCAAGTCCTGGTCTCCCAGGATTTATACTAGACCCCTATCACTGAGTCTTCTCTGAGGCCTTTAGCTCAGACACAGCTTGCGGATCAAGCCTAGCAACATTTGCTCTTTGCAGTTAGTACAGAGGAACTCCTCTTCCATCCATAAAACAGCTACTCACTGAAAATGATGCCTGCTAGAAGTTCGGTGACCCAGAAAAAATATTCAATTTTTTTCTTTTTTTTTTTTTCTTTTTTTAAATAAGCAGAACAGTTAAAAGAGTACCTTTCAAGGGCCCCTCTGCTTTGTCAAACATCTCTAGAAGCAAGCGTCATTTTAGCCAAGCTAGAATAGGCCAGCAGATGATCCTTCTTGACAGCTCTCCAATTATTTTTATCAGCCTCCAAGTCTCGTACTGATTCAAGATATTCCTAAAGAATAAAGTTCATCACAGAATGAGGAACCGCCATCCTTCTATGAAGGCAAGAGTTTCTCCAGAACTTCTTGCTACATAATCCAGTTTCCCAGGTGAGATGTTAACGTATTCTTCAGCAGCAATGTTCCAGGAACTATTTGCCTCAGCAATTCCCTCCCTGATGGAGCTGCTGTATCTAACTTAATACCTCAGCTAGAAACTAAACAACGCTTTAAGGCTTAAGAAAATCCTAAATAAATCACTGTTTCCACAGACATTACATTTAAAGGAGTTAAGCCACTTGAGAATTAGCTGCCATTGTAACGATACTAAGAGAATAACACCGGTTTCAAGGACATGGGAGATTATGACAGGATCAAAACATGATTAAATACCTCAAATGTCTTTATGACGCACAAACACCACTCCAAGCTGGAGTCTACAGGTATTTTCTTCTCCGCCTCCTGACAATGAAGCACAGCATCTCTTAATCTATTATTTGAACGGTAGAGAGCAACCAGTCTGATGTTAAGGTAGGGATCGTCTGGTCTCGCATAGAGCTCGGTTTGAGTCATATCAAAGAGCTGATTCCAGCCATCTTCGCCTTTACGCTCCAGTAACTGCTCCTATCACATACAAAGGCAACACGTTAAAATTTCATTCTCTACGAGAGCCTCTTCAGCAACTATGTTACCTGACTGTTTTCTCATCGCCATTACAGGCTACATTACTCAAACTGCTCTGGAAAGCTGGTAGGTGCTACTGAGAGTTTGACAAACATTTTAGAAGTGAGGGAAAAAAAAAAAAAAAAACACAAAACCCAAAGCTTTAGAGTTTGCATCCTGTAGATGCTAAGTTAGATGCTAAGTTAAGACTGTCAAACCACCTGGTTCAAAGATGCCACACGTCAATACAGAACAGCTTGTCTAAAAAAATAAAATAACATAACCACACAAAAAATCCCAAAGCACAAGCCTCTCAAGACTTTGATTTCATTGCAGTTGTGCTCCAGAAAACTAACACCTGTACAAAAGTGAGATTGTATGACTGAAAGCATTTACACAGTATTAGGGAATAACAGCATCTCATACACTTGACAGTTTTCAACTCAAATTAAAAAAAACTAGAAAGCAGTGTAGTCATGTAATAGAGACAATACTTAACCTATCTAATCTTGACCTCTTGGATAATATTACTACCATGGTTTTCCCATCGCTTGACGCAACTAAAGTTTCTTCTAGGCACAGAACAGAGATCAGAAGCAGGAATTTACCTTCAATCTGTAAGCAGCAGGATTCCCAGGGAAGAGACTGGCAGCTTTCTCAACCCAGTACTCTGCTCTTCCATCAGTGATGTCGTTACTGCATAGTAACTCTGCAATCTTCAGTACAAGATCTTTCTGCATTGGATTCAGCTCCACAGAACGCTGGTTTTCCCCATGCATGCACATAAGAAAAAAGGTTACTAGTAACTTGATCTTGCAGTCCACGTAGAACAAGAAAGAAAACATGTCAAACATGTCCCCCATTAAACAGACCCAGCAAGTCAAATTAGAACTATCAATAAATACTTTCTCACTACGTTAAGAAAAGCCTTTTTCCCTTTCAAGAAGGCCACCATTGGTTTGTAACACCCAGACAACTGCTGGAATTCAGAACACCATAAGAGAAACAATGTCAAAACCAGCTCCTCTACCACCCGCTGCTGCTCTACTCAGACAGCCAGACCAGGGGTATCTCTAGCCTAACCTAATACGGAGGCTTCCGGAAAACAGAATTAAGTCACAAAGACTGATGGCACTCAGTCACTGTGCTGGCAACAAGACTTTTGTGTGTATCCTCTCCCTCCCCGGTGCCCGAATAATGAAACACAGACTGTGAAGTTCACATTTATATGCTTACCTAATCGGAACTGTATTTGCCCCATTCCCTCTACTTCTGAGGAAACAAACAAACAAAAAGCCCACCGCTAACAAGAAAACAAACAATGCAACTGAAAAACACTCTCAGTCCAGTCTTTCAGTAGCAGCCAGATTACTGCTGTCACCATAATCCCTACTGCAGAATTCTACAGGGCTCACATATTCTTAGTCCAAAGGGCAGCGGGAAGAAGACTATCAGAGCAGGAAGCACAAAGATCAAGTCCATTTACAAAGGAATAAAGCAGGACAGGGAGGTGAGTGAGGTGCTTACCTTGTAACACCCAAAAGCTTCTTCCGTGTTATCCTGAGCCTCGTAGATCTGTCCCAGAAACCTGTGCGCTTTGGGATCTCTCTCTCGGACACTGAGATAAATAGATGTATATCTACAGAGTAAATAAATAAAGAAAGAAAAACCAGAAGGATCAGTATTCCTCAGTATTACAAGTCCCCCCACACCTTGCAGCTAACGTGGGACTTTAATCTGTCATACAGGACAGTTAGCTGTATTTAGTTCAAGGGGCTTGATCTAGATCTTCAAGTAAGGCACAACATTATTGCTACACGTACAGATGTTGCATATTTGCCTGCAAGCACTGGCCTTCATTAAATAAAGCAGTAGCTCACAGGAACTGTAAGAAGGACGTAACACGATGGCATAAAAGACATTTCTACCGGATGGGTTTTTACAGCACCACGTAACTACCCATGCTTTAAGTTGCCGTTTTAGGAAGATTTAAATGGCACCATATTTCCCATTTGCCGCTACCTTAAAACAGCATGACAACGGTCTTCATTTCTCCACTCTACTTCATTTAGCTTTCCCATCACACTTTAAAGAACAGAACAACATACGTAACGTTTATTACCTCTTAGCAAGTTCATATTCTTTTATCTCAAAGTACAGCTTAGCAAAAAAGAATCCTTTTAACGATCTCTGAAGAAAAAAAAACAAAGGGTACATTTTAAATATACAGTACTTTTGAAGTAATTGAGTAGGGAGACCCTTCTTTCCAGGGGTGCATAATACTTCCTAAAGTGTCTTCACAGTTATCAGCTCCAGTTCACTCCTTGTACTCAGGGCTTTGTTTTTGAAAGACACAGGAGTAAGAACATAACATTTCTTCCCAGTAACTGGCAAAGGCTACCAAAGCGAAACTGAGGTTAGTAGCAAAGCAAGTCCTCACACTTGTTACTTTTCACAAGCACACTTCCGACTAAAGAGAGGAGAATGGGGTCAGCTACATACAAGCCGTTTCTCTTGCAACCTATCTACGTTGCAGAAGAAAACAAATGCCACAAATCAAGCTCCTCCTGTCCATGCTTCTGTCACCTTCCTCTCTCGCCTGCCCCGCCTCCTCGTAAACGGGGCTGGAAAGGAATTTCAAAAGAAACGCCGGCAGCCTCGCACAACCCTCCTCTCCAAAATCAACGCAACAGGAAGACCAGCAGCTACTTCCATCACCGACCGCGCTCCACAGCCAGTCGTTCCAGAGAGCAGGGGATCACCCGGCTGCCCAGCCACCAACGCAGGCAGCAGAGCTATTTCCCCCCGCCTCTCCCTCTCTTCCTGCCGGCGTTTCACAACGCCGTCGCACCCACGGCAACAGCAGCCGCACAGCGGCCAAACGAGCCCAAAGCCGAACGGCACGCGTTCCCTATTCCGGCTCCTCGAGAGAGGGAAGGCCGGAAGCCCGGGGACCGTGCCCACGGAACGGGAGGGAGCCGAACTCCGCCCCGCCGCCGGGCTCCTTCCGAAGCCGCCGAGGGCTCAGCGGCTTTCCGAGGCGCGCAGCTGCGGCGAACCGCGTTTCCGAGGAGGCGACTCCGCGCCCGCCCGCCGGCAGCCTCCCTCGGCTTCGACTCCCCGCCGGAGGAGCCCGCCCTCGGGCCCGGCACCCGCGGGAGGGGCGGAGGGACGGGGCGGGCGGGGAGCGGCCCCCACCGCGGCCCGGGGAAGGCCGAGGGAGCGCCGCCGGCGGCGCCGGCCGGGCCGCAGCACTCACCGCTCTGGGAGAGGAGGCGGCGGCCTGCACGGAGGCGACGTACCGCTCCACCTCGGGCTTCGTGCGCCGTGCCATGGCCAGGAGAAGGAGCGAGGGAGAGGGAGCGGCGGAAGGCCGGCACTCGCGCGCCGCTAAGGGAGCTCCCCGCCGCACGCGGCGGAACGCCCTCCCTGCCGACCGCGGCGACGCGCGACGTCACAGCGCGGGGCGGGGCGGCGCATGCGCGGCGCCGAGCGGCCGGTTCGCGCTTCGCGCGGCGGCGCTTTGAGCCGCGGGACGTCGGGCCGCTCGGCGCGGGCTGCCGGGCGCCGCGAGGGGCTGCGCGCGCCGCCGGTCCCGTCCTCGGCCGGCCTGCCCTCGCGCGTCTTACGGAGCTCGGCGCGGTGAGGCGTACCGAGCCGCTCTGCTCACCCGTAGCGACGCGCCGCGGAGAGCGGAAGCGTCGTTTCTGCGTCGGGTATTGGAAAGGGCGGTTGATCTGAAGAAGCGCGCTGTGGCGCATCCTTAGAAACAGCTGATGTGAAAAGTGGAAGTTCCGTGCGCACATTAGTAGCGTGTTTTAGAAACGCAGTTACCGAGTTACGTGAGAAATCCTTTCTCACAAAGCTGCGGTAGGCTCTAGATGTCCTAAGCGATGTGGGTGTAGTGTTCTGAGCTGGGAAACCCGCTGTGAGGTGGTTCGTTAGGCCAGCAGAAGTGAAACACATTGAACACGCTTTCAAGGAGCCAGGGCCTTTGCACGAAGCAGAGCTGTCCCGCTCTGTGGGAACCTCAGGGTGCCGCAGGCGGGCTCCAAGACACTCCCCTCTGTCCTCCTTCCCAGCTTATCTCTGTGCGAGGACAGAGGGATGACCAGAACAGTGACCAGTGTAAAGGGCACAAATGCTAGGGGTAATTAAACAACTAAGAGCTTATGTTTCTGTGCTATCTTGGCGCCTGCCTGTCACATCCCAACTTCTCACGGAGTGAGACAGTCCGGCCTTGTGTAGAGGCCCTGGCTTCTCTGATGTTTGCTACATCTGTTTTTCTCTTGCTGGCAGTTTCTTATCTAACAGAACAACTCTACAGTATGTTTTCTAATCCCTAACACACTATACTCACATTGTTTGGACCATTTAACAACTATTCCAGTTTTGCAAGAAAGAATTAATCACATAATTCAGTAATAATGTTTTAAAACATACCGCTAACATATACGGTATTTTACTTCTTAGATCAACTATTTCTAAGGATAAGTTACAGAATACAAATGCATGATGTTCTACTTCTTCAAACCAGCTGCTCTTGTTAATGTCAAATGCAGAAACAACATTCCATTTCCACAATTCCCCCCTCTTTTTCTTTCAAAGTGTTGATTTCTGCAATTCCCTTTTTTTCTTTTTTCTTTTTTTCTTTTTTTAAAGGTACGATTCTAAAAACTTCTTCATTTTCTTCATTCTCCATTTCGTCTAATATCATCATTTTATCCGAGCGCGGTGGTGGTTCCACTGCTGTTTGCTTAGGCAGCGCAGTTTCTGTTAATCGCTGCACCAATCCCCCCACGCAGGGGATAATACAGCAACCGACGGCCGTCAGGACTCCTGCTGCCACAGTCAAAGAAGTAAATAAGGACACAATCATCCCTTTCCATTTGCCAAACCAGGACTCCAAACACCCAGTGAGGGAATTACCTATTCCTGAGTTTTCTGCTAATTCACTGGCAAGAGTAGTAAGCCCCCGTAATGCTCTAGTTATTGTGCTAGCTGGGGCTGTGTTATTTGCGATAAAGGTACAGCATTGGGTGCCCAACATCACACACACACACCCTTTTTCAGCTAATATCATGTCTAGGGCGATCCTATTCTCCCAGGCCATCCTGCTTGTAGCATCCAATTGTTCTGCAATTCCCTTTATTGCCTCCTTTGTATAGTTTATAAATCTCTGCTGATTGTAATAGATGTAGTTTATACAATCTACATTTTTGTTAATTGTCACCCACCAGAATAGAGATTCAAATCCTGCAGCAATTGATTTCTAGCCTTAAATTCATCAGGGACACCTCTGGGCACCCCAATTGAGTCTTTATATATTGTATCATCATCAAATGGGATTCCTAAACCTCTTCTGTTCCTTTTGCGAATGTGTGATAGATCCTTCTCAAATGCCAGAGTGAACGGTATAGCCAGTTGAACAAGTGCACAGGTACCTCCCCAATGAGATGGGAGAGTGGACCGTAAGATCTTCCCACCGCAATGCCACCAGAGATCTGCTCTGGGGATTCCCAGCCTTGAATAGTTCCCCGCCAAATCCTTCGTAACATCCAAGGTTCCACTGCACAGTGAGAAATTCCCTATAGGCCTGATAGCCCTCACACCCTGCCTTGAGAGACAAGCTGTACGGTTACCGATGGCCATGGAGAATGCAGGAGGGATTTTGGCATCTATCTCTGATATCCGGGGAAACAACAGGGAGAGTGATTTTCAGGCTTCATTTTCCCAGGCTGTTTTCTCCTGGTACAGGGCAACCATACATTGCATCCCTTGGGAATCCTTGGTCCACCCCGGAGGAAGGGGTACTACCTGAGCTACATGCCATCCCAATGCACAAGCATTGTCGGAGCTCGGCGGGAGACAAACACACGACCACAGAATTGATCAGAAAGTCTCAACTTTAATCAGAAGGTTGCGTGCATTTATGTTGGCGCTAATGAAGCTCATACACATTGCAAAGCCCGAGCTCCTGATAGGCTCTTCAGCTACTTGTTGCCCCAGCCCTTCTTTGTACTTTTTGTGATTAGACCATGCCATTCATCTTTCTTATTTCTACATTCTCCTACCTTCCTACACATCCTGTTAGTTTGCTCAAGGACTCTCTCCTCGTTAGCCTTGTTTACATCCTGTTACATTGCTCAAGGACTCTCGTCTCACTAGCCGAATACTGTCTGTGTGGCCTTTCTCAGCCAGCCAGGTCTCAATCACGCTCTCCACACTTCCCCTGTTTTCTTTTTGGTCACCTAGGCTAGCTCCTACTAGCTTATCAATTGCTCGGTGTATTAAGCGCTGTAGACAAGAGAACACACATGGCACCACCAACAGTAACACAATTAACACCCCCAGTATCATAAGCATGAATCGTATGATGTCTCGAAACCAGGGACCAATTCCTAGCCCACGGAGCCAGTCCTCTAACCCCAAACCCTCTTCTTCCTGCAAATGGCTGGTGAGGGGCTGTAGCTTAGCTATTTGTTGGTGTATTGATGACGAGTGTTCCGTGAGGTTCATGCAGCACATTCCATCAAAGTCCTCACATCCGTGCCCATGAGCCAGCAGTAAAAAGTCTATAGCGGCGTGATTTTGCAGCGTGGCATGTCTGACTGAATCTGTATCTACCAACAATTCCTCTAATACCCTTGAAGTGGCATTTGTCTGCTTAGCCAATCAGAGCCGTGAGATGTTCTTTCTTCTTCTGAAGGTGTCCTTGGTTCTCACGCCACTTATCTTGCTCCGCAGCTGCTGCTCCATGCAGTTTTTTCTTACGTTCCCACATTTCCCCCTTTTTTGTTTATTAGCAAACTTCTACCATACTATAAAATAATAACACTAATTATATTAATAATACAATCATTATAACTCAATCAAGGCCTCGATTGACAATACTATAAGTGTGAGAAAGGAAACAAGGCAAACATAACATCATGACAAGAAATACTGTTAACCTACTAAAAAGAACAAACGTGTTTGGTCTGCAGCCCAACTTTCTGCAACCTGGAAATAAATCCCCAAGGGCCCCATTCTGTGCTAATCTCTAACTGCTTTGAAAGAAGTCTTCAACTTTTATATATTCTGATATATTGATTTTGTACAAATCTTAGTGATTTTTCAACAGATGCTTTTAGAGTGCTCATGATTGTGCCTTTGGGCTAATAGAAAATTAATAGTTGAGGAACTTTGCATGCCAGATAGAACTAGGGGCATTATTACTTACTGAGCCTCGAGAAACAACAACCTGCAGAAAAAGGGTGATGAATGCAATAGGCAGTGCCAGCAGGGCGTCCCCTGCTTCAAGGTGCACTTTTCCTCTCTCACCCACCACAGATTCTCTCTTTCTTTTGTTCTTCTCAGGGTCCAAAGAGTATTTTCCATTTGTACACTGCATCCGCATGGCCAGTGCGTGATACAGAGGCCAAATGGAACATCTGCTTGCAGAATAAACTATCAAGGTTAACTCTCTTAGCGTGTGCCTTTGTCTCAGGTGCTGCATGATCATATTTTAAATTCCCGAATAGTGGGATGAAAGAGAGTTAATCATTCTATAATATAAGGTCATCCCTTTGCTTGGGATTCCTTTCCAGGTTTTGTCTTAGCACTACCAATACATTAAAATAGCTATCTCCATAGATTTCAGCATTAGTAACATTAAATCCTGTTAATTCACATTCAATCTATTACTAAAAAAAAATTAAAAATAAATAAAAACCACACAACAACGGTTACTACTCTGCTGTTTGAAATACAACAAGTTACAAAGCAAAACCAAATAATAAGAAGCACACAATCCCAATCACTATGAGTTCATGGTCGTTTCAAGCCTGGTTTCAGTCTTTCTCATCGTTTCGCATCCTGACACCGTTCTTTTTGTGGGTTCCGTGAGCTGCAATGGGAGTATGCACAACCATTCCCCGCAATATAGACCGCAATGATTCTATAAGTTCATTTGGAATGCTGACTATGGGCTGTAGCCACTGCAGGGCTCCTAGTAATTTTTGGGTGTCGTTTTAAGTCCTTATGTCTGTCTTCAATTGAAGCTTTTGCGGCATGACGATTTTATCATTTAATATCAGTCTGAGATATTTCCAGGGGGACGTATGCTGGATCTTTTCTGGTGCTATCACTAGTCCTTTGCTGCCAGTGTTTCATGCAGGAGTGTCATCTGTTGCTCAGCGTGTGTGGACTTCTGACGCTCGCAAAGGTGCAAGAGCTGCCATTACCTGCGACTGACTAGCTTGTGCCTGGGCTTTTAATCCCTCACCCAGATCTGCCATTGCCTTCACTAATAATGCTTGTGGACCACTAGGTATATTTGATATTCGCTCTAGTGCTTCTTCTATTGTCCATCCACTAGTCAATGTGTTTAAAACTCCCCGAGTTGTAGAATTGCAATTTTGTAATGCACATTGTTTTAACATAGCTCCCTTCATGTATTCAGGTACCCCTGCAGCCTCTATAGCTGTCGCTATCCTATCAATAAAGCTCCCGATATCCTCACTCCTTCCTTGCTGGATTCCCATGCATGAGGGGAGTCCACCTGGTGCCCTAATTCTGGACATGGCCTGCCTAGCCAATTGCATAGATTCTCTCAATTTGTCCGGACCTAAGAGGGCTTGAGTCTCCGTCCTCACGTATGGTCCCAGCCCTAGTAGTTCATCAAGTGTTACCCCATGCAGCGGATCTCCTGGCTGCCTCTGAATCATCACACTCTGCTGGCACAGATCTTGCCAGTGAGCAATAAACAGCAATAACTGATGCTGAGTAAATATCAACTTTGCTACTCCCCTTATGTCTGCTTGTAGCAATATTTGTGAACCCCAGATAAAATCCAACATTTGCTTCACTGGCTCACCCGTGACTCCACACTGGCTAACTGGAGCCCTCAGCTGTGACAATAATTTCCAGTCTAATGCTGATATGGTTGCCTGCATTCCTCCTGCAGCCAAAGGAGTATAGGTCACAGGGCACGCCAATTCCTGCACCGCCGCCGCCCCTTCACCATCCCGCTGCTCCATGCATGCTTTCGCTATGCTCGCCCATGCCTCTCTGCGCTCTCTTGCGATTGCCTCCGCCAGGGCACTTTCTGCCCCAGGGACCGGCTCATCGCCTTGCTTTTCTAGGGCAGTTGCTGAAGGGGTTAATGGTTCCACAAGGCGCGGTTGGAACAGTCATTGGCTCCCAGCCGGTGGCTGGAGCATTTACTGGCTCTGAGCCCACAGCCCGTTCGGCTGGGATAACGATTGTGCTTACGGCAGGAGGAACTGCTGGCGGCCAATTCCCGTAACCCTCATTTCGCTGGTGTGCCCCCACAACTTGTTGAGCTGCCCTTTTCTCACCCTGACTCTGAAGCAATTCATTATGAACTGCCTTCCATAACTTCCCCAGTTTCCTTGCCACTTTACTGTCCTCTATCGTAGCCTCCCACAACACATCTCCAAACTTCCACCACTCACTCAGCTCATGGACTGAATGAGGGTTAACAAGCAAACCCCGGCTCTGACCATAGGCCAATAATCCAGGGAGCCCTTTTTTAAGATCTATTCCTTTTATCCCACGCTCTTCTAAAAAGCGAGTAAATAATTGATAAGCTGCTTCCCTTTCCATACCTAAGTTTCAGCGCTGTTGCAGCCTTGCAAAGTCCGGCAGCCCGTATCGGTCAGGTCTCACAGAGTGTCCTGAGGCGCGGCACCTCTTCTTTCTCGGAGTGCTTTCGCCGTCCCCGCTGCTTAGGGACCCGAACTTCCTACGCCGCTCGTCTGGTTCTATCCAACGGGTATCACGTCGGGGTCACCATTAGTCGAAGCTCGGCGGGAGACAAACACACGACCACAGAATTGATCAGAAAGTCTCAACTTTAATCAGAAGGTTGCGTGCATTTATGTTGGCGCTAATGAAGCTCATACACATTGCAAAGCCCGAGCTCCTGATAGGCTCTTCAGCTACTTGTTGCCCCAGCCCTTCTTTGTACTTTTTGTGATTAGACCATGCCATTCATCTTTCTTATTTCTACATTCTCCTACCTTCCTACACATCCTGTTAGTTTGCTCAAGGACTCTCTCCTCGTTAGCCTTGTTTACATCCTGTTACATTGCTCAAGGACTCTCGTCTCACTAGCCGAATACTGTCTGTGTGGCCTTTCTCAGCCAGCCAGGTCTCAATCACGCTCTCCACACTTCCCCTGTTTTCTTTTTGGTCACCTAGGCTAGCTCCTACTAGCTTATCAATTGCTCGGTGTATTAAGCGCTGTAGACAAGAGAACACACATGGCACCACCAACAGTAACACAATTAACACCCCCAGTATCATAAGCATGAATCGTATGATGTCTCGAAACCAGGGACCAATTCCTAGCCCACGGAGCCAGTCCTCTAACCCCAAACCCTCTTCTTCCTGCAAATGGCTGGTGAGGGGCTGTAGCTTAGCTATTTGTTGGTGTATTGATGACGAGTGTTCCGTGAGGTTCATGCAGCACATTCCATCAAAGTCCTCACATCCGTGCCCATGAGCCAGCAGTAAAAAGTCTATAGCGGCGTGATTTTGCAGCGTGGCATGTCTGACTGAATCTGTATCTACCAACAATTCCTCTAATACCCTTGAAGTGGCATTTGTCTGCTTAGCCAATCAGAGCCGTGAGATGTTCTTTCTTCTTCTGAAGGTGTCCTTGGTTCTCACGCCACTTATCTTGCTCCGCAGCTGCTGCTCCATGCAGTTTTTTCTTACGTTCCCACATTTCCCCCTTTTTTGTTTATTAGCAAACTTCTACCATACTATAAAATAATAACACTAATTATATTAATAATACAATCATTATAACTCAATCAAGGCCTCCATTGACAATACTATAAGTGTGAGAAAGGAAACAAGGCAAACATAACATCATGACAAGAAATACTGTTAACCTACTAAAAAGAACAAACGTGTTTGGTCTGCAGCCCAACTTTCTGCAACCTGGAAATAAATCCCCAAGGGCCCCATTCTGTGCTAATCTCTAACTGCTTTGAAAGAAGTCTTCAACTTTTATATATTCTGATATATTGATTTTGTACAAATCTTAGTGATTTTTCAACAGATGCTTTTAGAGTGCTCATGATTGTGCCTTTGGGCTAATAGAAAATTAATAGTTGAGGAACTTTGCATGCCAGATAGAACTAGGGGCATTATTACTTACTGAGCCTCGAGAAACAACAACCTGCAGAAAAAGGGTGATGAATGCAATAGGCAGTGCCAGCAGGGCGTCCCCTGCTTCAAGGTGCACTTTTCCTCTCTCACCCACCACAGATTCTCTCTTTCTTTTGTTCTTCTCAGGGTCCAAAGAGTATTTTCCATTTGTACACTGCATCCGCATGGCCAGTGCGTGATACAGAGGCCAAATGGAACATCTGCTTGCAGAATAAACTATCAAGGTTAACTCTCTTAGCGTGTGCCTTTGTCTCAGGTGCTGCATGATCATATTTTAAATTCCCGAATAGTGGGATGAAAGAGAGTTAATCATTCTATAATATAAGGTCATCCCTTTGCTTGGGATTCCTTTCCAGGTTTTGTCTTAGCACTACCAATACATTAAAATAGCTATCTCCATAGATTTCAGCATTAGTAACATTAAATCCTGTTAATTCACATTCAATCTATTACTAAAAAAAAATTAAAAATAAATAAAAACCACACAACAACGGTTACTACTCTGCTGTTTGAAATACAACAAGTTACAAAGCAAAACCAAATAATAAGAAGCACACAATCCCAATCACTATGAGTTCATGGTCGTTTCAAGCCTGGTTTCAGTCTTTCTCATCGTTTCGCATCCTGACACCGTTCTTTTTGTGGGTTCCGTGAGCTGCAATGGGAGTATGCACAACCATTCCCCGCAATATAGACCGCAATGATTCTATAAGTTCATTTGGAATGCTGACTATGGGCTGTAGCCACTGCAGGGCTCCTAGTAATTTTTGGGTGTCGTTTTAAGTCCTTATGTCTGTCTTCAATTGAAGCTTTTGCGGCATGACGATTTTATCATTTAATATCAGTCTGAGATATTTCCAGGGGGACGTATGCTGGATCTTTTCTGGTGCTATCACTAGTCCTTTGCTGCCAGTGTTTCATGCAGGAGTGTCATCTGTTGCTCAGCGTGTGTGGACTTCTGACGCTCGCAAAGGTGCAAGAGCTGCCATTACCTGCGACTGACTAGCTTGTGCCTGGGCTTTTAATCCCTCACCCAGATCTGCCATTGCCTTCACTAATAATGCTTGTGGACCACTAGGTATATTTGATATTCGCTCTAGTGCTTCTTCTATTGTCCATCCACTAGTCAATGTGTTTAAAACTCCCCGAGTTGTAGAATTGCAATTTTGTAATGCACATTGTTTTAACATAGCTCCCTTCATGTATTCAGGTACCCCTGCAGCCTCTATAGCTGTCGCTATCCTATCAATAAAGCTCCCGATATCCTCACTCCTTCCTTGCTGGATTCCCATGCATGAGGGGAGTCCACCTGGTGCCCTAATTCTGGACATGGCCTGCCTAGCCAATTGCATAGATTCTCTCAATTTGTCCGGACCTAAGAGGGCTTGAGTCTCCGTCCTCACGTATGGTCCCAGCCCTAGTAGTTCATCAAGTGTTACCCCATGCAGCGGATCTCCTGGCTGCCTCTGAATCATCACACTCTGCTGGCACAGATCTTGCCAGTGAGCAATAAACAGCAATAACTGATGCTGAGTAAATATCAACTTTGCTACTCCCCTTATGTCTGCTTGTAGCAATATTTGTGAACCCCAGATAAAATCCAACATTTGCTTCACTGGCTCACCCGTGACTCCACACTGGCTAACTGGAGCCCTCAGCTGTGACAATAATTTCCAGTCTAATGCTGATATGGTTGCCTGCATTCCTCCTGCAGCCAAAGGAGTATAGGTCACAGGGCACGCCAATTCCTGCACCGCCGCCGCCCCTTCACCATCCCGCTGCTCCATGCATGCTTTCGCTATGCTCGCCCATGCCTCTCTGCGCTCTCTTGCGATTGCCTCCGCCAGGGCACTTTCTGCCCCAGGGACCGGCTCATCGCCTTGCTTTTCTAGGGCAGTTGCTGAAGGGGTTAATGGTTCCACAAGGCGCGGTTGGAACAGTCATTGGCTCCCAGCCGGTGGCTGGAGCATTTACTGGCTCTGAGCCCACAGCCCGTTCGGCTGGGATAACGATTGTGCTTACGGCAGGAGGAACTGCTGGCGGCCAATTCCCGTAACCCTCATTTCGCTGGTGTGCCCCCACAACTTGTTGAGCTGCCCTTTTCTCACCCTGACTCTGAAGCAATTCATTATGAACTGCCTTCCATAACTTCCCCAGTTTCCTTGCCACTTTACTGTCCTCTATCGTAGCCTCCCACAACACATCTCCAAACTTCCACCACTCACTCAGCTCATGGACTGAATGAGGGTTAACAAGCAAACCCCGGCTCTGACCATAGGCCAATAATCCAGGGAGCCCTTTTTTAAGATCTATTCCTTTTATCCCACGCTCTTCTAAAAAGCGAGTAAATAATTGATAAGCTGCTTCCCTTTCCATACCTAAGTTTCAGCGCTGTTGCAGCCTTGCAAAGTCCGGCAGCCCGTATCGGTCAGGTCTCACAGAGTGTCCTGAGGCGCGGCACCTCTTCTTTCTCGGAGTGCTTTCGCCGTCCCCGCTGCTTAGGGACCCGAACTTCCTACGCCGCTCGTCTGGTTCTATCCAACGGGTATCACGTCGGGGTCACCATTAGTCGAAGCTCGGCGGGAGACAAACACACGACCACAGAATTGATCAGAAAGTCTCAACTTTAATCAGAAGGTTGCGTGCATTTATGTTGGCGCTAATGAAGCTCATACACATTGCAAAGCCCGAGCTCCTGATAGGCTCTTCAGCTACTTGTTGCCCCAGCCCTTCTTTGTACTTTTTGTGATTAGACCATGCCATTCATCTTTCTTATTTCTACATTCTCCTACCTTCCTACACATCCTGTTAGTTTGCTCAAGGACTCTCTCCTCGTTAGCCTTGTTTACATCCTGTTACATTGCTCAAGGACTCTCGTCTCACTAGCCGAATACTGTCTGTGTGGCCTTTCTCAGCCAGCCAGGTCTCAATCACGCTCTCCACACCCACATTGTTCAGAACATTGAAAATCTACTGCAGTTTTGTGAGAAAGAATTTGTTAGGTAATTCAGTAATTATGTTTCTAAAACATGCCGCTAACATATACAGTATTTTACTTCTTAGATCAACAAGGATAAGTTACAGAATACAAATGCATTATGTTCTACTTCTTCAAACCAATTGCTACTTTTTAATATCAAATGCAGAACCAACATTCCCTTCCCTTCCTTTCCCTTCCCTTCTCCCCTTTTTTTCCCTTCTTCCCTTTTTTTCCTGTTTTTCCATTTCCCTCCCCCCTCTCCCTCCCCCCTCCCCCCTCTCCCTCCCTCCCTCCCTCCCTTTCTTCCCATTCCTCCCTCGCTCCCTCCCTCCCTATCAGCCTGGCTCTCACGCTGTTGTCCAGATGCCCGTCTTCCTTTTCCCACACCTCCATGCTCTGCCCACATCCCCCTGTTTGGCTGCATCTCCCTGCGGATGTCCCACCCCACAGCCCCACTCACAGCCGCCATCCCCGGAGCTCTGCCCGCCCCCAGTCGCTCCCCCACCTCCCCAGGAGATCCCTGAGGGCTCTCCGTTCCCCCCCCACCCTTCTTCGCCCCCCGCTGCCCCTCGAACCCCACTCGGGCTTCAGGCCGTGCGTGCAGGCCGCGCTGCCACGGCGACAGCGCGCCCTCCCTCCTTGCGGCGCGGGAAGCCGTCCCCGCGGCGACAGCGCATGCGCGGCGGCGTCTCCATAGCGACAGCGCCCCGGCGCGTCCGTTGCTCGAGCGACGTGCCGTCCCCGCTCCCCGCGGAGTGACGTCATCACGCGGCGACCCGAGGACGCGGCCATGCGGAAGCGGAGCGGGGCCCCGCGCTGCTCCAGCGCCGCGGCGCAGCCCCGGACTCCGAGCGCCGCCTCAGCTTCTACGAGTGGGTGTTCGGGGGCGGCGGGGGCACCGGGGGCATCGGGGCTGGGGCCGTCCTGTCTTGGCCGCATGGGTCCTCTGCTGCTCAGGGCCTCTGCTCGGCGGCGGGAGGTGCCCTGTGCCCCCCGCCCTTCCCCCCCACCCACAGTGTTTCACTGCCTTCCCCCCACACCCATCCCCCCCGCCGCGGGTCGCCCACAACCTCCCGAGTCCCTCAGTCTGACCGCTGGGCTTACGCTCTCCCCCCCCGTACCCCGCCTCCACTTCCCCCATTCTCATCGCTGGAGTCTTCTTCTACCCGTCCCCTCAGTTCCTCCGTCACTGTCTGCCCCTGTTCCCCATTCTGACCCCCAGGGTTCCGTGTCTGTCTGTCTCCCACTCTGATCCCTTGTGTCCCCAATCTCGCCCCCCCACGAGTCTTCCCGTTTTCTCCCCTAGATTTTGTCTGCTCCCCGTCCCTTCTATCTGACCCCCAGAATTCCCTGTCCCCTCAAGTTCCCCTGCTCCAATTCCCCCATTCTGATCCATAGAGTCTCCTACCATTCCCCAGTCCCCTCAATTTACCCCGCAGGGTCCCCTGTCTTCCCTTCCTCCCCCCGCTCCTCACCCCATTTCTGACCCCTACAGTCCCCTGTACCCCCATGCCCTCCTCCCTGCCCTCTGGAGTCCCTTTCCCCTATGTTGGCCCCCAATTTCCCCCAACTGGACCCCCTTCATGTCCCAAAGAAGCCCCCCCCACAACCTCCAATTCTCCCCTCCCACCCCTCCCTCCACCCCAGACCCCCTTTCCACTCACGTGGTCAGCCTTGTTCTCCTCTTTTCATTCCCCTCACTCTCTTCCCCCAGACTCCCTTTCCACCCCACAGAAGCTCCACACAACTCTCCAGTTTCCCTCTTCCACCTCTCCCTCCATCCCCAGCCTCACTAGCTCATTTCTCCCCCTCCCACCCCCCGCTGAACCCTCCTTATCCTCCCTTGGAATCATGCAGAAGGATCTGCAGGAGAAGTCCTAGAGAGGTTTGGGTGCATCCAGGGGGTTCAGGACTCAACCAGAAGAGTCTGGAGATGTCCCAGGTGGGTTTTGGGTGTCCAGGGCATCCCCAGGTTGATCCCGTGGGCCCCTGGAAGGATCTGTGAGCTCCCACTATGTGTCCAGGAGCACTGAGAAGTCCCTGGGCTGATCTGAAGATGGTCCCAGTTGAGTCTGGTACGGTCCAGAGAGTCCTCATAAGGGTCTGAGTGATCCTGGAGTCATCCAGAAGGTCTGGGGATGTCCCAGAGAGGACTTGGCGGGTCTGGGGGGTCCTCATGTTGATCCATGGGGTCCGTGGGTTCATCCAGAAGGGTCTGGAGATGTCCCAGAAGGATCCTGTAGGGTCCAGGGGGTCCCACGTGTGCCCAGGACATCCTCGGAGGCATTCAGAAGCAGCTCGAGGACTTCCCAGGGGAAGTGAGGACACCGCATCGTGGTGTCACATCCCCAAACTTGGGGACACTCCCAGAGCGTGAAGTTGGGGACAGCCCTATGTCATCCCCACAGTGGCACACCCGAAAGCTGCGAACAAACCTGTGTCATCCCAATGGTGTCCCACCCCGAAGTTGAGGACACCCCTACAGTGTCATGCCATGAAGCTGGGGACACCTCTCTGTCACTCGAATGGTGTCACACCCCAGCGTTGGGGCACCCCCACAGAGTCAAACCCCAGGGCCCCATCCAATCTAACCTTGAGCACCTCCAGGGATGCACGGGGCATCCGCAAGCTCTCTGGGCAGCTGTTCCAGCACCTCACTACTCTCATAGGAAAGAACTTCCCCCGGACATCCAACCTAAATCTTCCCTACCTCAACTTCAAACCATTTCCCCTTGTCCTGCTGTTATCTCCCCTTTCAAAGAGTGGACTCCTCCTGTTTGTAGGCTCCCTTTAGGTACTGAAAGGCTGCAATGAGCTCACCTCGCAGCCTTCTTTTCTCCAGGCTGAACAAGCCCAGCTCCCTCAGCCTGTCTTTGCAGCCCCCTGATCATCTTTGTGGCTCTCCTCTGGACCCTCTCCAACAGCTCTGTGTCTTTCTTGTCCTGGGGGCTCCAGGCCTGCACACAGTACTGCAGATGGGGCCTCGCAAGAGCAGAGTAGAGAGGGACAATCACCTCCCTGTCCCTGCTGGCCACCCCTCTTCTGATGGAGCCCAGGATCCCATTTGCTTTCCGAGCTGCAGGAGCAAGCAGCACTTGATGTGGGATTTGGATGTGGGATTGGGATTGAGATTAAGAATGGCACTGGGTTACAGACGTGGGATTGGGAGGTGGGACTGGGATATGGGATCGGGATTGGGATGTGGCTCGGGGTTGAGATTAAGATGTGGGATTGGGATGTGGGATATAGGATTAGTGATACGGGATTGGGATTGGAGATTGAGATTACGATGTGGGATGTAAAGAAATGTGCTCTGTTCACAGATGGATTGTGTCCTGTTGTGGGGAAGCGTTGCAGACGGAAAGCTGCTGTGTGGAGCCCCACACGACGAGCTGCAGAGGCGCTGAAGGAAAAGGAGAATCAAGGCAATGTGCAGAGGTAAAGGCTGTCCAGCTGGCCTCAGATGCTGCTGAACGGGAGAGGTGGCCAGTGCTCTATCTTTACACGACTCATGGATGGTGGCAAGTGCCTTATGGGGGTGGTTCCAGCAGTGGGAAGAAAACAACTGGTGGCCCAAATAGGGCTAAATCTATTTGGGTTGCTGAGCTGTGGAAAGACATTGCTGCCCAAACAAAGAATACGGGTGTAAAGGTGTGCCATGGCGATGCTCATGTGCTCAGCAGTCGGGCCAATGAAGGACAACAAAACAACCGTCAGGAAGATCAAGCTGCCAAAATTGAGGCTTCGTTTATTTTCCCTTGCTTTGCTTTGGTTTGCTCTTTTGTTCTTCCTTTTCACCTCTGCTTCACATTGCTTTGCATTGCTTTCTAGTTTTCTTTCTTTGCTTTGCTTTACTTTCTACTCTGCTTGTTCCCGCTTCTTCCCTTTGCTTTTGTTTTATCTTTTTTTTTAGTTTTTTAAATTTACTTTATGTTCTGTTGAGTCCTTTTTCCTTTTCTGACTCGTTTAACTCAAGCCTGTTCCCGTGCTTTCCTTCTGTGCTTGGCGCTGTTGCAGTTCTGTCTCAATGTCACGAGTACCTTTGCATTCCTTTGCACTGCTTTTTAGTTTTCTTTCTTTGCTTTGTTTTCCTTTCAGCTTTGCTGGTTCTCTTTCCTTTGCTTTTTTATTTTTTCTCACTGTTTTTTCGTTTACTCTTTTTAGCTTTAGTTAGGTTTTTTTTTTTTCCTTTCCCTTTCTCTGTTTGAATGCTTTACTTTGCCATGATATTGCATTCTATGGTTTTGATTTTTCTTTGCATGTCTTTTTTTTTTTTTTTTCTGTGCTTTTCTTCTGCTCTTTTTTTATTGCTTTATTTTTCTTTGTTTTTTAACCAAACATTTGTTTTGTTTGTTTCTTTTGTATTGTTTTGCTTTGGATGTTGTTGCTTTGCTTTGCTTTTTTTTCTCTTGTATTTTTACTAAAACATTTTAACATTTCTTTTATGTTGATTTGGATGTTGTTGGTTTTCTTTGCTTTCTTTTCCCGTTATTTTTCCTTACTGCGTTTTTCTCTTTGCTTTCCACTGTTTTCTTCATTTTGTCATTTTTTTTTCTTTGCATTTCTTTCTTCCCATTATTGTTCTTTTTCTATGAGAATTCCTTTTCATCTTCCTTCTTTTCAACAGATTTTTCTGTGCTATCTTTCACTTTGATTGCTTTTTTCTTTCTGTTCCTTTTTTTTGTTTTTCCATTCCCTTGGTTTCCTCTTTTGTTTTTGATTCCAAATTTGCTCATTGTTTTTTAGTTTTCTTTCTTTGCTTTGCTTTCATTGGCTTTCTTGTTTGCTCCTTCTCTTTTTTTTTCCTTTGCTCTGATTTTTTTTTTTTATATATATATATTTTTAACCTTGATTAAATTTTTTAGATTTCTTCCTTTCCTTCTTTCTCCCCTTCCTTGTCCCCATGCCTGCCTGCTTCCTCTTACATTGCCTTT
Source organism: Phasianus colchicus (assembly GCF_987193195.1). Taxonomy (NCBI): domain Eukaryota; kingdom Metazoa; phylum Chordata; class Aves; order Galliformes; family Phasianidae; genus Phasianus; species Phasianus colchicus. The sequence goes on along the minus strand of NW_028325233.1, from coordinate 389,955 downwards.
ACTTACCTGACATTAGTCCTCTGGATTCTTCATTTTTATCTTTCTTTCTTCTGTTGGTTGGTGTGGGTTCTTTTTGTTTCTGTTCCTTGTCTCTTTTTCCGCTGGGTCGCATTGGTTTGCTCTCGTTTGTTCACTTGATTTCGTTTTCTTTACTGCTTCTTTGCTTAGGTTTCCAAAGTTTTTTTCATTTTTATTTTTATTTTTATTTTTATTTTTATTTTTATTTTTTCCTTTGGTTTGCTTTCCGTTTTCTTGTTCTTTCTTTTCCTTGGCTTTTTGGTTTTCTTGTTTTGCTTTGCTTTTCCTACTTTCTACTTTGATTCTTCCCTTTTATTCTCTTTGCTCCCCTTTTTAATGTATTTGGCTTTTTTTTTTTTTTTTTTTTTTTTTTGCGTTCTCATTTAGCTGTTGTTTGCTGGCATTTTTTTTCCCCCGTCTTTGTCTGTATAAATCCTTTCATTCGCCATTGTATATTGTTGTCTTTGCTTTTTTTTTGTTTTTCCCTTTTTGGGTTTGCTTTGGATATTTTTGTTTCTTTTTTAGTTGTTGGATTTTTCTTTTTTATTATTGTTTTTCCTTTTTATCTTTTTTTCTCTTTACTGTGTCATTTTTGCCCATTTCTTTTTGCTTTTCTTTTTTTAATGCGTAGTTCTTTTTTTTCCTGTTTGTTTTTTCTTTTTTTTTTTTTTTTTCCTTCATTTTGTGTGTGTGTTCTATGGTAATTTTTGTATTGTGTGTTTTATTGTAACTTTTGTATTTGTGGTGTGCATTGTTGGTATTTGTATTCTGTTTTTTTTTTTGTTTTTGGTTTTTGATTTGTGATTTGTGCTCGTTTGGTTTCTTATTTTCTGTATTTGTGGTTTTTGTTTCGTTCCTTTTTGCTTTTTTGTTTCTATTTTATGCTTGTTTATTTTTTGCTTTTTTCTTTTTTCGTTTTTACATCTTTTTGTCTTTTTGTGCTTGTGTGGTTTTTGTGCTTTTGTTTTTTGCTTTTCTGTTTTTTATGATTAATTTTTGCTTTTCTTTTTAATTTTTTTCTGTTTATTTGTGGTTTTTGTTTTATGCTTGTGTGTTTTTGTTGCAATTTTTGTATGTTTGGTGTTTAGTTTGGGGGTTTTTAAATTTATGTTGGTTTTGCTTTTTATTTTCTTGGTTTTTTTTGTTTTTGTGTGTGTTTTTCTTTTTGTGCTTTTGTTGTTGTTGTTGTTTTTAATATTTCATTGTGTGTGTGTGTGTGTTTTCATTTTTTGTCCTTTTGTTCTTTTACATGTTTTGCCTGTTTTGTCTCTTTTTGTATTCTGGGTTTTTTTTTGAACCGTTGATTGTTCTTTTTTTTTAGGTTTTCTGTTTTCTTCCCTTTTTCTTTTTTCTTTGCCTTTTTATTTAGTTTTTACTTTTCTGTTTTGGTTTGCTTTCTTTTGTTGTTGCTTAGTTTTCTTACCTGTTGTTTTTTTTCCTTTGCTTTCCACTGTTCTCTTCACTTGGGTTGGATTTTCATGGCAGTTTCTTTCTTTCCATTTCTTTTCTCTTTTTCCTGAATATTCCTTTTCATTTTATTCTTTTTTCCATTGCTTTGCTCTCCTTTGCTCTTGGTTTTCCTTCCACCCTTTCCTTTGCATGGCCTTTCATTCTGCTTGCTTTACTTAGTTCTCTTTTATTCCCTTTCTTTTTCTTTTCTGTTTCTTTTTCCGTTTACTTCCTCTTGCATTAGTTTGCTTATTTTTTTTTGTTTGAATCCTTTGCTTTGCCATGATACAGCATTGTATGTCTTTGCCTTTTCTTTCCATTCCCTTTCGTAGTTTTGCTTTGATTTTTCTTAGTCTTTTTTTTCTCCTGCCTGTTTTTCTTTCGTTTTGTTAGTTATTATTTATTTTCTGCTGGGTATTTTGTTCCCTTGGATGTCATAGGCTTTGTTTGCTTTTTTTTCCACTTAGTTTTCCTACTGCTTTCTACTTTGCTGCTTCTCTTTTATTCCTGTTTGTTTTCTTTTTTCTTTTTCCTTTTTTTTTCCATGTACTCTCCTTAAATTTGTTAGCTTTTTTATTGTCTCAGGTGTTTCCTTGAATTCTTTGCTTTGCCATATTCTTGCAGTCTATGCCTTAGCTTTTTGTTTGTCCTTTTTTCCCTTGGTTTACTTTGCTACTTTTCTTTTCCTTTTCACATTTGTTTACTGCTCCTTTGGCTTTGCTTTCTGCTGTTTCTTTTCCTTTGTTGTTGGTTCTTTTTCTTTCCAGACCATGCCTTTGCATTATTTTTTTCTGTTCTAGAAGTATTTTCTTTTCTCCTCTTTTCAATGTAGTTTTTTTTGCATTCCATGAGCTCCTCTTTTTTTTTTTTTTTTTTTTTCTCATTACATTCTTCCTCCTTCCTTGTCCTCATGCCTGCCTGCTTCCTCTTACATTGCCTTTACTTACCTGACATTAGTCCTCTGGATTCTTCATTTTTATCTTTCCTTTGCTGACTTGTTTAACTCAAGCCAGCTCCCTCTGCTTTCCTCCTCTGCTTGGTGCTTCCTCAGTGGCTCAGCTGCCTTCCCGCCTCCTGGGTGTCCTTGCCTCATGCCTCGACATGGACTGGAGGCTTTCATCAGATGGCCGGCACATCCGTGCCCGGTAGCTACCCTTACCTCCTCCTCGGCATGACCACGAGCGCTTTCCCTTCCTCCAGAGAGATGGTTTGTCCTCATTAGCAGCCGCGGACTCCTGCACGGGCGCTAGCTGAGAAAGTGCATCTCTGGTGGAGGTCGCAGCATGCCCAGTAGCTACCCTTTCCTCCTCCCAGGCACGGATGGTTTGCTTCTGGCTGCACCACAGTCTCTTGTCATCTTTGCTGAGCCATCCAATTGAGGAGCAGATTTCTTTGCTCTTCTGTTGGTTGGTGTGGGTTCTTTTTGTTTCCGTTTCTTGTCTCTTTTTCCGCTGGGTCGCATTGGTTTGCTCTCGTTTGTTCACTTGATTTCGTTTTCTCTACTGCTTCTTTGCTTAGGTTTCCAAAGTTTATTTCATTTTTATTTTTATTTTTATTTTTATTTTTATTTTTATTTTTATTTTTATTTTTATTTTTATTTTTATTTTTTCCTTTGGTTTGCTTTCCGTTTTCTTGTTCTTTCTTTTCCTTGGCTTTTTGGTTTTCTTGTTTTGCTTTGCTTTTCCTACTTTCTACTTTGATTCTTCCCTTTTATTCTCTTTGCTCCCCTTTTTAATGTATTTGGCTTTTTTTTTTTTTTTTTTTTTTGCGTTCTCATTTAGCTGTTGTTTGCTGGCATTTTTTTTCCCCCGTCTTTGTCTGTATAAATCCTTTCATTCGCCATTGTATATTGTTGTCTTTGCTTTTTTTTTTGTTTTTCCCTTTTTGGGTTTGCTTTGGATATTTTTGTTTCTTTTTTAGTTGTTGGATTTTTCTTTTTTATTATTGTTTTTCCTTTTTATCTTTTTTTCTCTTTACTGTGTCATTTTTGCCCATTTCTTTTTGCTTTTCTTTTTTTAATGCGTAGTTCTTTTTTTTCCTGTTTGTTTTTTCTTTTTTTTTTTTTTTTTCCTTCATTTTGTGTGTGTGTTCTATGGTAATTTTTGTATTGTGTGTTTTATTGTAACTTTTGTATTTGTGGTGTGCATTGTTGGTATTTGTATTCTGTTTTTTTTTTTTGTTTTTGGTTTTTGATTTGTGATTTGTGCTCGTTTGGTTTCTTATTTTCTGTATTTGTGGTTTTTGTTTCGTTCCTTTTTGCTTTTTTGTTTCTATTTTATGCTTGTTTATTTTTTGCTTTTTTCTTTTTTCGTTTTTACATCTTTTTGTCTTTTTGTGCTTGTGTGGTTTTTGTGCTTTTGTTTTTTGCTTTTCTGTTTTTTATGATTAATTTTTGCTTTTCTTTTTAATTTTTTTTCTGTTTATTTGTGGTTTTTGTTTTATGCTTGTGTGTTTTTGTTGCAATTTTTGTATGTTTGGTGTTTAGTTTGGGGGTTTTTAAATTTATGTTGGTTTTGCTTTTTATTTTCTTGGTTTTTTTTGTTTTTGTGTGTGTTTTTCTTTTTGTGCTTTTGTTGTTGTTGTTGTTGTTGTTGTTTTTAATATTTCATTGTGTGTGTGTGTGTGTTTTCATTTTTTGTCCTTTTGTTCTTTTACATGTTTTGCCTGTTTTGTCTCTTTTTGTATTCTGGGTTTTTTTTTGAACCGTTGATTGTTCTTTTTTTTTAGGTTTTCTGTTTTCTTCCCTTTTTCTTTTTTCTTTGCCTTTTTATTTAGTTTTTACTTTTCTGTTTTGGTTTGCTTTCTTTTGTTGTTGCTTAGTTTTCTTACCTGTTGTTTTTTTTCCTTTGCTTTCCACTGTTCTCTTCACTTGGGTTGGATTTTCATGGCAGTTTCTTTCTTTCCATTTCTTTTCTCTTTTTCCTGAATATTCCTTTTCATTTTATTCTTTTTTCCATTGCTTTGCTCTCCTTTGCTCTTGGTTTTCCTTCCACCCTTTCCTTTGCATGGCCTTTCATTCTGCTTGCTTTACTTAGTTCTCTTTTATTCCCTTTCTTTTTCTTTTCTGTTTCTTTTTCCGTTTACTTCCTCTTGCATTAGTTTGCTTATTTTTTTTTGTTTGAATCCTTTGCTTTGCCATGATACAGCATTGTATGTCTTTGCCTTTTCTTTCCATTCCCTTTCGTAGTTTTGCTTTGATTTTTCTTAGTCTTTTTTTTCTCCTGCCTGTTTTTCTTTCGTTTTGTTAGTTATTATTTATTTTCTGCTGGGTATTTTGTTCCCTTGGATGTCATAGGCTTTGTTTGCTTTTTTTTCCACTTAGTTTTCCTACTGCTTTCTACTTTGCTGCTTCTCTTTTATTCCTGTTTGTTTTCTTTTTTCTTTTTCCTTTTTTTTTCCATGTACTCTCCTTAAATTTGTTAGCTTTTTTATTGTCTCAGGTGTTTCCTTGAATTCTTTGCTTTGCCATATTCTTGCAGTCTATGCCTTAGCTTTTTGTTTGTCCTTTTTTCCCTTGGTTTACTTTGCTACTTTTCTTTTCCTTTTCACATTTGTTTACTGCTCCTTTGGCTTTGCTTTCTGCTGTTTCTTTTCCTTTGTTGTTGGTTCTTTTTCTTTCCAGACCATGCCTTTGCATTATTTTTTTCTGTTCTAGAAGTATTGCTTTTCTTTTCTCCTTTTCAATGTAGTTTTTTTTGCATTCCATGAGCTCCTCTTTTTTTTTTTTTTTTTTTTCTCATTACATTCTTCCTCCTTCCTTGTCCCCATGCCTGCCTGCTTCCTCTTACATTGCCTTTACTTACCTGACATTAGTCCTCTGGATTCTTCATTTTTATCTTTCCTTTGCTGACTTGTTTAACTCAAGCCAGCTCCCTCTGCTTTCCTCCTCTGCTTGGTGCTTCCTCAGTGGCTCAGCTGCCTTCCCGCCTCCTGGGTGTCCTTGCCTCATGCCTCGACATGGACTGGAGGCTTTCATCAGATGGCCGGCACATCCGTGCCCGGTAGCTACCCTTACCTCCTCCTCGGCATGACCACGAGCGCTTTCCCTTCCTCCAGAGAGATGGTTTGTCCTCATTAGCAGCCGCGGACTCCTGCACGGGCGCTAGCTGAGAAAGTGCATCTCTGGTGGAGGTCGCAGCATGCCCAGTAGCTACCCTTTCCTCCTCCCAGGCACGGATGGTTTGCTTCTGGCTGCACCACAGTCTCTTGTCATCTTTGCTGAGCCATCCAATTGAGGAGCAGATTTCTTTGCTCTTCTGTTGGTTGGTGTGGGTTCTTTTTGTTTCCGTTTCTTGTCTCTTTTTCCGCTGGGTCGCATTGGTTTGCTCTCGTTTGTTCACTTGATTTCGTTTTCTCTACTGCTTCTTTGCTTAGGTTTCCAAAGTTTATTTCATTTTTATTTTTATTTTTATTTTTATTTTTATTTTTATTTTTATTTTTATTTTTATTTTTTCCTTTGGTTTGCTTTCCGTTTTCTTGTTCTTTCTTTTCCTTGGCTTTTTGGTTTTCTTGTTTTGCTTTGCTTTTCCTACTTTCTACTTTGATTCTTCCCTTTTATTCTCTTTGCTCCCCTTTTTAATGTATTTGGCTTTTTTTTTTTTTTTTTTTTTTTGCGTTCTCATTTAGCTGTTGTTTGCTGGCATTTTTTTTCCCCCGTCTTTGTCTGTATAAATCCTTTCATTCGCCATTGTATATTGTTGTCTTTGCTTTTTTTTTTGTTTTTCCCTTTTTGGGTTTGCTTTGGATATTTTTGTTTCTTTTTTAGTTGTTGGATTTTTCTTTTTTATTATTGTTTTTCCTTTTTATCTTTTTTTCTCTTTACTGTGTCATTTTTGCCCATTTCTTTTTGCTTTTCTTTTTTTAATGCGTAGTTCTTTTTTTTCCTGTTTGTTTTTTCTTTTTTTTTTTTTTTTCCTTCATTTTGTGTGTGTGTTCTATGGTAATTTTTGTATTGTGTGTTTTATTGTAACTTTTGTATTTGTGGTGTGCATTGTTGGTATTTGTATTCTGTTTTTTTTTTTTGTTTTTGGTTTTTGATTTGTGATTTGTGCTCGTTTGGTTTCTTATTTTCTGTATTTGTGGTTTTTGTTTCGTTCCTTTTTGCTTTTTTGTTTCTATTTTATGCTTGTTTATTTTTTGCTTTTTTCTTTTTTCGTTTTTACATCTTTTTGTCTTTTTGTGCTTGTGTGGTTTTTGTGCTTTTGTTTTTTGCTTTTCTGTTTTTTATGATTAATTTTTGCTTTTCTTTTTAATTTTTTTTCTGTTTATTTGTGGTTTTTGTTTTATGCTTGTGTGTTTTTGTTGCAATTTTTGTATGTTTGGTGTTTAGTTTGGGGGTTTTTAAATTTATGTTGGTTTTGCTTTTTATTTTCTTGGTTTTTTTTGTTTTTGTGTGTGTTTTTCTTTTTGTGCTTTTGTTGTTGTTGTTGTTGTTGTTGTTTTTAATATTTCATTGTGTGTGTGTGTGTGTTTTCATTTTTTGTCCTTTTGTTCTTTTACATGTTTTGCCTGTTTTGTCTCTTTTTGTATTCTGGGTTTTTTTTTGAACCGTTGATTGTTCTTTTTTTTTAGGTTTTCTGTTTTCTTCCCTTTTTCTTTTTTCTTTGCCTTTTTATTTAGTTTTTACTTTTCTGTTTTGGTTTGCTTTCTTTTGTTGTTGCTTAGTTTTCTTACCTGTTGTTTTTTTTCCTTTGCTTTCCACTGTTCTCTTCACTTGGGTTGGATTTTCATGGCAGTTTCTTTCTTTCCATTTCTTTTCTCTTTTTCCTGAATATTCCTTTTCATTTTATTCTTTTTTCCATTGCTTTGCTCTCCTTTGCTCTTGGTTTTCCTTCCACCCTTTCCTTTGCATGGCCTTTCATTCTGCTTGCTTTACTTAGTTCTCTTTTATTCCCTTTCTTTTTCTTTTCTGTTTCTTTTTCCGTTTACTTCCTCTTGCATTAGTTTGCTTATTTTTTTTTGTTTGAATCCTTTGCTTTGCCATGATACAGCATTGTATGTCTTTGCCTTTTCTTTCCATTCCCTTTCGTAGTTTTGCTTTGATTTTTCTTAGTCTTTTTTTTCTCCTGCCTGTTTTTCTTTCGTTTTGTTAGTTATTATTTATTTTCTGCTGGGTATTTTGTTCCCTTGGATGTCATAGGCTTTGTTTGCTTTTTTTTCCACTTAGTTTTCCTACTGCTTTCTACTTTGCTGCTTCTCTTTTATTCCTGTTTGTTTTCTTTTTTCTTTTTCCTTTTTTTTTCCATGTACTCTCCTTAAATTTGTTAGCTTTTTTATTGTCTCAGGTGTTTCCTTGAATTCTTTGCTTTGCCATATTCTTGCAGTCTATGCCTTAGCTTTTTGTTTGTCCTTTTTTCCCTTGGTTTACTTTGCTACTTTTCTTTTCCTTTTCACATTTGTTTACTGCTCCTTTGGCTTTGCTTTCTGCTGTTTCTTTTCCTTTGTTGTTGGTTCTTTTTCTTTCCAGACCATGCCTTTGCATTATTTTTTTCTGTTCTAGAAGTATTGCTTTTCTTTTCTCCTTTTCAATGTAGTTTTTTTTGCATTCCATGAGCTCCTCTTTTTTTTTTTTTTTTTTTTTTCTCATTACATTCTTCCTCCTTCCTTGTCCCCATGCCTGCCTGCTTCCTCTTACATTGCCTTTACTTACCTGACATTAGTCCTCTGGATTCTTCATTTTTATCTTTCCTTTGCTGACTTGTTTAACTCAAGCCAGCTCCCTCTGCTTTCCTCCTCTGCTTGGTGCTTCCTCAGTGGCTCAGCTGCCTTCCCGCCTCCTGGGTGTCCTTGCCTCATGCCTCGACATGGACTGGAGGCTTTCATCAGATGGCCGGCACATCCGTGCCCGGTAGCTACCCTTACCTCCTCCTCGGCATGACCACGAGCGCTTTCCCTTCCTCCAGAGAGATGGTTTGTCCTCATTAGCAGCCGCGGACTCCTGCACGGGCGCTAGCTGAGAAAGTGCATCTCTGGTGGAGGTCGCAGCATGCCCAGTAGCTACCCTTTCCTCCTCCCAGGCACGGATGGTTTGCTTCTGGCTGCACCACAGTCTCTTGTCATCTTTGCTGAGCCATCCAATTGAGGAGCAGATTTCTTTGCTCTTCTGTTGGTTGGTGTGGGTTCTTTTTGTTTCCGTTTCTTGTCTCTTTTTCCGCTGGGTCGCATTGGTTTGCTCTCGTTTGTTCACTTGATTTCGTTTTCTCTACTGCTTCTTTGCTTAGGTTTCCAAAGTTTATTTCATTTTTATTTTTATTTTTATTTTTATTTTTATTTTTATTTTTATTTTTATTTTTATTTTTATTTTTATTTTTTCCTTTGGTTTGCTTTCCGTTTTCTTGTTCTTTCTTTTCCTTGGCTTTTTGGTTTTCTTGTTTTGCTTTGCTTTTCCTACTTTCTACTTTGATTCTTCCCTTTTATTCTCTTTGCTCCCCTTTTTAATGTATTTGGCTTTTTTTTTTTTTTTTTTTTTGCGTTCTCATTTAGCTGTTGTTTGCTGGCATTTTTTTTCCCCCGTCTTTGTCTGTATAAATCCTTTCATTCGCCATTGTATATTGTTGTCTTTGCTTTTTTTTTTGTTTTTCCCTTTTTGGGTTTGCTTTGGATATTTTTGTTTCTTTTTTAGTTGTTGGATTTTTCTTTTTTATTATTGTTTTTCCTTTTTATCTTTTTTTCTCTTTACTGTGTCATTTTTGCCCATTTCTTTTTGCTTTTCTTTTTTTAATGCGTAGTTCTTTTTTTTCCTGTTTGTTTTTTCTTTTTTTTTTTTTTTTTCCTTCATTTTGTGTGTGTGTTCTATGGTAATTTTTGTATTGTGTGTTTTATTGTAACTTTTGTATTTGTGGTGTGCATTGTTGGTATTTGTATTCTGTTTTTTTTTTTGTTTTTGGTTTTTGATTTGTGATTTGTGCTCGTTTGGTTTCTTATTTTCTGTATTTGTGGTTTTTGTTTCGTTCCTTTTTGCTTTTTTGTTTCTATTTTATGCTTGTTTATTTTTTGCTTTTTTCTTTTTTCGTTTTTACATCTTTTTGTCTTTTTGTGCTTGTGTGGTTTTTGTGCTTTTGTTTTTTGCTTTTCTGTTTTTTATGATTAATTTTTGCTTTTCTTTTTAATTTTTTTTCTGTTTATTTGTGGTTTTTGTTTTATGCTTGTGTGTTTTTGTTGCAATTTTTGTATGTTTGGTGTTTAGTTTGGGGGTTTTTAAATTTATGTTGGTTTTGCTTTTTATTTTCTTGGTTTTTTTTGTTTTTGTGTGTGTTTTTCTTTTTGTGCTTTTGTTGTTGTTGTTGTTGTTGTTGTTTTTAATATTTCATTGTGTGTGTGTGTGTGTTTTCATTTTTTGTCCTTTTGTTCTTTTACATGTTTTGCCTGTTTTGTCTCTTTTTGTATTCTGGGTTTTTTTTTGAACCGTTGATTGTTCTTTTTTTTTAGGTTTTCTGTTTTCTTCCCTTTTTCTTTTTTCTTTGCCTTTTTATTTAGTTTTTACTTTTCTGTTTTGGTTTGCTTTCTTTTGTTGTTGCTTAGTTTTCTTACCTGTTGTTTTTTTTCCTTTGCTTTCCACTGTTCTCTTCACTTGGGTTGGATTTTCATGGCAGTTTCTTTCTTTCCATTTCTTTTCTCTTTTTCCTGAATATTCCTTTTCATTTTATTCTTTTTTCCATTGCTTTGCTCTCCTTTGCTCTTGGTTTTCCTTCCACCCTTTCCTTTGCATGGCCTTTCATTCTGCTTGCTTTACTTAGTTCTCTTTTATTCCCTTTCTTTTTCTTTTCTGTTTCTTTTTCCGTTTACTTCCTCTTGCATTAGTTTGCTTATTTTTTTTTGTTTGAATCCTTTGCTTTGCCATGATACAGCATTGTATGTCTTTGCCTTTTCTTTCCATTCCCTTTCGTAGTTTTGCTTTGATTTTTCTTAGTCTTTTTTTTCTCCTGCCTGTTTTTCTTTCGTTTTGTTAGTTATTATTTATTTTCTGCTGGGTATTTTGTTCCCTTGGATGTCATAGGCTTTGTTTGCTTTTTTTTCCACTTAGTTTTCCTACTGCTTTCTACTTTGCTGCTTCTCTTTTATTCCTGTTTGTTTTCTTTTTTCTTTTTCCTTTTTTTTTCCATGTACTCTCCTTAAATTTGTTAGCTTTTTTATTGTCTCAGGTGTTTCCTTGAATTCTTTGCTTTGCCATATTCTTGCAGTCTATGCCTTAGCTTTTTGTTTGTCCTTTTTTCCCTTGGTTTACTTTGCTACTTTTCTTTTCCTTTTCACATTTGTTTACTGCTCCTTTGGCTTTGCTTTCTGCTGTTTCTTTTCCTTTGTTGTTGGTTCTTTTTCTTTCCAGACCATGCCTTTGCATTATTTTTTTCTGTTCTAGAAGTATTTTCTTTTCTCCTCTTTTCAATGTAGTTTTTTTTGCATTCCATGAGCTCCTCTTTTTTTTTTTTTTTTTTTTCTCATTACATTCTTCCTCCTTCCTTGTCCTCATGCCTGCCTGCTTCCTCTTACATTGCCTTTACTTACCTGACATTAGTCCTCTGGATTCTTCATTTTTATCTTTCCTTTGCTGACTTGTTTAACTCAAGCCAGCTCCCTCTGCTTTCCTCCTCTGCTTGGTGCTTCCTCAGTGGCTCAGCTGCCTTCCCGCCTCCTGGGTGTCCTTGCCTCATGCCTCGACATGGACTGGAGGCTTTCATCAGATGGCCGGCACATCCGTGCCCGGTAGCTACCCTTACCTCCTCCTCGGCATGACCACGAGCGCTTTCCCTTCCTCCAGAGAGATGGTTTGTCCTCATTAGCAGCCGCGGACTCCTGCACGGGCGCTAGCTGAGAAAGTGCATCTCTGGTGGAGGTCGCAGCATGCCCAGTAGCTACCCTTTCCTCCTCCCAGGCACGGATGGTTTGCTTCTGGCTGCACCACAGTCTCTTGTCATCTTTGCTGAGCCATCCAATTGAGGAGCAGATTTCTTTGCTCTTCTGTTGGTTGGTGTGGGTTCTTTTTGTTTCCGTTTCTTGTCTCTTTTTCCGCTGGGTCGCATTGGTTTGCTCTCGTTTGTTCACTTGATTTCGTTTTCTCTACTGCTTCTTTGCTTAGGTTTCCAAAGTTTATTTCATTTTTATTTTTATTTTTATTTTTATTTTTATTTTTATTTTTATTTTTATTTTTATTTTTATTTTTATTTTTATTTTTATTTTTATTTTTATTTTTATTTTTATTTTTATTTTTTCCTTTGGTTTGCTTTCCGTTTTCTTGTTCTTTCTTTTCCTTGGCTTTTTGGTTTTCTTGTTTTGCTTTGCTTTTCCTACTTTCTACTTTGATTCTTCCCTTTTATTCTCTTTGCTCCCCTTTTTAATGTATTTGGCTTTTTTTTTTTTTTTTTTTTTGCGTTCTCATTTAGCTGTTGTTTGCTGGCATTTTTTTTCCCCCGTCTTTGTCTGTATAAATCCTTTCATTCGCCATTGTATATTGTTGTCTTTGCTTTTTTTTTTGTTTTTCCCTTTTTGGGTTTGCTTTGGATATTTTTGTTTCTTTTTTAGTTGTTGGATTTTTCTTTTTTATTATTGTTTTTCCTTTTTATCTTTTTTTCTCTTTACTGTGTCATTTTTGCCCATTTCTTTTTGCTTTTCTTTTTTTAATGCGTAGTTCTTTTTTTTCCTGTTTGTTTTTTCTTTTTTTTTTTTTTTTTCTTCATTTTGTGTGTGTGTTCTATGGTAATTTTTGTATTGTGTGTTTTATTGTAACTTTTGTATTTGTGGTGTGCATTGTTGGTATTTGTATTCTGTTTTTTTTTTTGTTTTTGGTTTTTGATTTGTGATTTGTGCTCGTTTGGTTTCTTATTTTCTGTATTTGTGGTTTTTGTTTCGTTCCTTTTTGCTTTTTTGTTTCTATTTTATGCTTGTTTATTTTTTGCTTTTTTCTTTTTTCGTTTTTACATCTTTTTGTTTTTTTGTGCTTGTGTGGTTTTTGTGCTTTTGTTTTTTGCTTTTCTGTTTTTTATGATTAATTTTTGCTTTTCTTTTTAATTTTTTTTCTGTTTATTTGTGGTTTTTGTTTTATGCTTGTGTGTTTTTGTTGCAATTTTTGTATGTTTGGTGTTTAGTTTGGGGGTTTTTAAATTTATGTTGGTTTTGCTTTTTATTTTCTTGGGTTTTGTTTTTGTGTGTGTTTTTCTTTTTGTGCTTTTTTTGTTGTTGTTGTTGTTGTTGTTTTTAATATATCATTGTGTGTGTGTGTGTTTTCATTTTTTGTCCTTTTGTTCTTTTACATGTTTTGCCTGTTTTGTCTCTTTTTGTATTCTGGGTTTTTTTTTGAACCGTTGATTGTTCTTTTTTTTTAGGTTTTCTGTTTTCTTCCCTTTTTCTTTTTTCTTTGCCTTTTTATTTAGTTTTTACTTTTCTGTTTTGGTTTGCTTTCTTTTGTTGTTGCTTAGTTTTCTTACCTGTTGTTTCTTTTCCTTTGCTTTCCACTGTTCTCTTCACTTGGGTTGGATTTTCATGGCAGTTTCTTTCTTTCCATTTCTTTTCTCTTTTTCCTGAATATTCCTTTTCATTTTATTCTTTTTTCCATTGCTTTGCTCTCCTTTGCTCTTGGTTTTCCTTCCACCCTTTCCTTTGCATGGCCTTTCATTCTGCTTGCTTTACTTAGTTCTCTTTTATTCCCTTTCTTTTTCTTTTCTGTTTCTTTTTCCGTTTACTTCCTCTTGCATTAGTTTGCTTATTTTTTTTTGTTTGAATCCTTTGCTTTGCCATGATACAGCATTGTATGTCTTTGCCTTTTCTTTCCATTCCCTTTCGTAGTTTTGCTTTGATTTTTCTTAGTCTTTTTTTTCTCCTGCCTGTTTTTCTTTCGTTTTGTTAGTTATTATTTATTTTCTGCTGGGTATTTTGTTCCCTTGGATGTCATAGGCTTTGTTTGCTTTTTTTTCCACTTAGTTTTCCTACTGCTTTCTACTTTGCTGCTTCTCTTTTATTCCTGTTTGTTTTCTTTTTTCTTTTTCCTTTTTTTTTCCATGTACTCTCCTTAAATTTGTTAGCTTTTTTATTGTCTCAGGTGTTTCCTTGAATTCTTTGCTTTGCCATATTCTTGCAGTCTATGCCTTAGCTTTTTGTTTGTCCTTTTTTCCCTTGGTTTACTTTGCTACTTTTCTTTTCCTTTTCACATTTGTTTACTGCTCCTTTGGCTTTGCTTTCTGCTGTTTCTTTTCCTTTGTTGTTGGTTCTTTTTCTTTCCAGACCATGCCTTTGCATTATTTTTTTCTGTTCTAGAAGTATTGCTTTTCTTTTCTCCTTTTCAATGTAGTTTTTTTTGCATTCCATGAGCTCCTCTTTTTTTTTTTTTTTTTTTCTCATTACATTCTTCCTCCTTCCTTGTCCCCATGCCTGCCTGCTTCCTCTTACATTGCCTTTACTTACCTGACATTAGTCCTCTGGATTCTTCATTTTTATCTTTCCTTTGCTGACTTGTTTAACTCAAGCCAGCTCCCTCTGCTTTCCTCCTCTGCTTGGTGCTTCCTCAGTGGCTCAGCTGCCTTCCCGCCTCCTGGGTGTCCTTGCCTCATGCCTCGACATGGACTGGAGGCTTTCATCAGATGGCCGGCACATCCGTGCCCGGTAGCTACCCTTACCTCCTCCTCGGCATGACCACGAGCGCTTTCCCTTCCTCCAGAGAGATGGTTTGTCCTCATTAGCAGCCGCGGACTCCTGCACGGGCGCTAGCTGAGAAAGTGCATCTCTGGTGGAGGTCGCAGCATGCCCAGTAGCTACCCTTTCCTCCTCCCAGGCACGGATGGTTTGCTTCTGGCTGCACCACAGTCTCTTGTCATCTTTGCTGAGCCATCCAATTGAGGAGCAGATTTCTTTGCTCTTCTGTTGGTTGGTGTGGGTTCTTTTTGTTTCCGTTTCTTGTCTCTTTTTCCGCTGGGTCGCATTGGTTTGCTCTCGTTTGTTCACTTGATTTCGTTTTCTCTACTGCTTCTTTGCTTAGGTTTCCAAAGTTTATTTCATTTTTATTTTTATTTTTATTTTTATTTTTATTTTTATTTTTATTTTTATTTTTATTTTTATTTTTATTTTTATTTTTTCCTTTGGTTTGCTTTCCGTTTTCTTGTTCTTTCTTTTCCTTGGCTTTTTGGTTTTCTTGTTTTGCTTTGCTTTTCCTACTTTCTACTTTGATTCTTCCCTTTTATTCTCTTTGCTCCCCTTTTTAATGTATTTGGCTTTTTTTTTTTTTTTTTTTTTTTTGCGTTCTCATTTAGCTGTTGTTTGCTGGCATTTTTTTTCCCCCGTCTTTGTCTGTATAAATCCTTTCATTCGCCATTGTATATTGTTGTCTTTGCTTTTTTTTTTGTTTTTCCCTTTTTGGGTTTGCTTTGGATATTTTTGTTTCTTTTTTAGTTGTTGGATTTTTCTTTTTTATTATTGTTTTTCCTTTTTATCTTTTTTTCTCTTTACTGTGTCATTTTTGCCCATTTCTTTTTGCTTTTCTTTTTTTAATGCGTAGTTCTTTTTTTTCCTGTTTGTTTTTTCTTTTTTTTTTTTTTTCTTCATTTTGTGTGTGTGTTCTATGGTAATTTTTGTATTGTGTGTTTTATTGTAACTTTTGTATTTGTGGTGTGCATTGTTGGTATTTGTATTCTGTTTTTTTTTTTGTTTTTGGTTTTTGATTTGTGATTTGTGCTCGTTTGGTTTCTTATTTTCTGTATTTGTGGTTTTTGTTTCGTTCCTTTTTGCTTTTTTGTTTCTATTTTATGCTTGTTTATTTTTTGCTTTTTTCTTTTTTCGTTTTTACATCTTTTTGTTTTTTTGTGCTTGTGTGGTTTTTGTGCTTTTGTTTTTTGCTTTTCTGTTTTTTATGATTAATTTTTGCTTTTCTTTTTAATTTTTTTTCTGTTTATTTGTGGTTTTTGTTTTATGCTTGTGTGTTTTTGTTGCAATTTTTGTATGTTTGGTGTTTAGTTTGGGGGTTTTTAAATTTATGTTGGTTTTGCTTTTTATTTTCTTGGGTTTTGTTTTTGTGTGTGTTTTTCTTTTTGTGCTTTTTTTGTTGTTGTTGTTGTTGTTTTTTTTAATATTTCATTGTGTGTGTGTGTGTTTTCATTTTTTGTCCTTTTGTTCTTTTACATGTTTTGCCTGTTTTGTCTCTTTTTGTATTCTGGGTTTTTTTTTGAACCGTTGATTGTTCTTTTTTTTTAGGTTTTCTGTTTTCTTCCCTTTTTCTTTTTTCTTTGCCTTTTTATTTAGTTTTTACTTTTCTGTTTTGGTTTGCTTTCTTTTGTTGTTGCTTAGTTTTCTTACCTGTTGTTTCTTTTCCTTTGCTTTCCACTGTTCTCTTCACTTGGGTTGGATTTTCATGGCAGTTTCTTTCTTTCCATTTCTTTTCTCTTTTTCCTGAATATTCCTTTTCATTTTATTCTTTTTTCCATTGCTTTGCTCTCCTTTGCTCTTGGTTTTCCTTCCACCCTTTCCTTTGCATGGCCTTTCATTCTGCTTGCTTTACTTAGTTCTCTTTTATTCCCTTTCTTTTTCTTTTCTGTTTCTTTTTCCGTTTACTTCCTCTTGCATTAGTTTGCTTATTTTTTTTTGTTTGAATCCTTTGCTTTGCCATGATACAGCATTGTATGTCTTTGCCTTTTCTTTCCATTCCCTTTCGTAGTTTTGCTTTGATTTTTCTTAGTCTTTTTTTTCTCCTGCCTGTTTTTCTTTCGTTTTGTTAGTTATTATTTATTTTCTGCTGGGTATTTTGTTCCCTTGGATGTCATAGGCTTTGTTTGCTTTTTTTTCCACTTAGTTTTCCTACTGCTTTCTACTTTGCTGCTTCTCTTTTATTCCTGTTTGTTTTCTTTTTTCTTTTTCCTTTTTTTTTCCATGTACTCTCCTTAAATTTGTTAGCTTTTTTATTGTCTCAGGTGTTTCCTTGAATTCTTTGCTTTGCCATATTCTTGCAGTCTATGCCTTAGCTTTTTGTTTGTCCTTTTTTCCCTTGGTTTACTTTGCTACTTTTCTTTTCCTTTTCACATTTGTTTACTGCTCCTTTGGCTTTGCTTTCTGCTGTTTCTTTTCCTTTGTTGTTGGTTCTTTTTCTTTCCAGACCATGCCTTTGCATTATTTTTTTCTGTTCTAGAAGTATTGCTTTTCTTTTCTCCTTTTCAATGTAGTTTTTTTTGCATTCCATGAGCTCCTCTTTTTTTTTTTTTTTTTTTTCTCATTACATTCTTCCTCCTTCCTTGTCCCCATGCCTGCCTGCTTCCTCTTACATTGCCTTTACTTACCTGACATTAGTCCTCTGGATTCTTCATTTTTATCTTTCCTTTGCTGACTTGTTTAACTCAAGCCAGCTCCCTCTGCTTTCCTCCTCTGCTTGGTGCTTCCTCAGTGGCTCAGCTGCCTTCCCGCCTCCTGGGTGTCCTTGCCTCATGCCTCGACATGGACTGGAGGCTTTCATCAGATGGCCGGCACATCCGTGCCCGGTAGCTACCCTTACCTCCTCCTCGGCATGACCACGAGCGCTTTCCCTTCCTCCAGAGAGATGGTTTGTCCTCATTAGCAGCCGCGGACTCCTGCACGGGCGCTAGCTGAGAAAGTGCATCTCTGGTGGAGGTCGCAGCATGCCCTTTCCTCCTCCCAGGCACGGATGGTTTGCTTCTGGCTGCACCACAGTCTCTTGTCATCTTTGCTGAGCCATCCAATTGAGGAGCAGATTTCTTTGCTCTTCTGTTGGTTGGTGTGGGTTCTTTTTGTTTCTGTTCCTTGTCTCTTTTTCCGCTGGGTCGCATTGGTTTGCTCTCGTTTGTTCACTTGATTTCGTTTTCTCTACTGCTTCTTTGCTTAGGTTTCCAAAGTTTTTTTCATTTTTATTTTTATTTTTATTTTTATTTTTATTTTTATTTTTATTTTTATTTTTATTTTTATTTTTATTTTTATTTTTTCCTTTGGTTTGCTTTCCGTTTTCTTGTTCTTTCTTTTCCTTGGCTTTTTGGTTTTCTTGTTTTGCTTTGCTTTTCCTACTTTCTACTTTGATTCTTCCCTTTTATTCTCTTTGCTCCCCTTTTTAATGTATTTGGCTTTTTTTTTTTTTTTTTTTTTTTTTGCGTTCTCATTTAGCTGTTGTTTGCTGGCATTTTTTTTCCCCCGTCTTTGTCTGTATAAATCCTTTCATTCGCCATTGTATATTGTTGTCTTTGCTTTTTTTTTGTTTTTCCCTTTTTGGGTTTGCTTTGGATATTTTTGTTTCTTTTTTAGTTGTTGGATTTTTCTTTTTTATTATTGTTTTTCCTTTTTATCTTTTTTTCTCTTTACTGTGTCATTTTTGCCCATTTCTTTTTGCTTTTCTTTTTTTAATGCGTAGTTCTTTTTTTTCCTGTTTGTTTTTTCTTTTTTTTTTTTTTTTCCTTCATTTTGTGTGTGTGTTCTATGGTAATTTTTGTATTGTGTGTTTTATTGTAACTTTTGTATTTGTGGTGTGCATTGTTGGTATTTGTATTCTGTTTTTTTTTTTGTTTTTGGTTTTTGATTTGTGATTTGTGCTCGTTTGGTTTCTTATTTTCTGTATTTGTGGTTTTTGTTTCGTTCCTTTTTGCTTTTTTGTTTCTATTTTATGCTTGTTTATTTTTTGCTTTTTTCTTTTTTCGTTTTTACATCTTTTTGTTTTTTTGTGCTTGTGTGGTTTTTGTGCTTTTGTTTTTTGCTTTTCTGTTTTTTATGATTAATTTTTGCTTTTCTTTTTAATTTTTTTCTGTTTATTTGTGGTTTTTGTTTTATGCTTGTGTGTTTTTGTTGCAATTTTTGTATGTTTGGTGTTTAGTTTGGGGGTTTTTAAATTTATGTTGGTTTTGCTTTTTATTTTCTTGGTTTTTTTTGTTTTTGTGTGTGTTTTTCTTTTTGTGCTTTTGTTGTTGTTGTTGTTGTTGTTTTTAATATTTCATTGTGTGTGTGTGTGTGTTTTCATTTTTTGTCCTTTTGTTCTTTTACATGTTTTGCCTGTTTTGTCTCTTTTTGTATTCTGGGTTTTTTTTTGAACCGTTGATTGTTCTTTTTTTTTAGGTTTTCTGTTTTCTTCCCTTTTTCTTTTTTCTTTGCCTTTTTATTTAGTTTTTACTTTTCTGTTTTGGTTTGCTTTCTTTTGTTGTTGCTTAGTTTTCTTACCTGTTGTTTTTTTTCCTTTGCTTTCCACTGTTCTCTTCACTTGGGTTGGATTTTCATGGCAGTTTCTTTCTTTCCATTTCTTTTCTCTTTTTCCTGAATATTCCTTTTCATTTTATTCTTTTTTCCATTGCTTTGCTCTCCTTTGCTCTTGGTTTTCCTTCCACCCTTTCCTTTGCATGGCCTTTCATTCTGCTTGCTTTACTTAGTTCTCTTTTATTCCCTTTCTTTTTCTTTTCTGTTTCTTTTTCCGTTTACTTCCTCTTGCATTAGTTTGCTTATTTTTTTTTGTTTGAATCCTTTGCTTTGCCATGATACAGCATTGTATGTCTTTGCCTTTTCTTTCCATTCCCTTTCGTAGTTTTGCTTTGATTTTTCTTAGTCTTTTTTTTCTCCTGCCTGTTTTTCTTTCGTTTTGTTAGTTATTATTTATTTTCTGCTGGGTATTTTGTTCCCTTGGATGTCATAGGCTTTGTTTGCTTTTTTTTCCACTTAGTTTTCCTACTGCTTTCTACTTTGCTGCTTCTCTTTTATTCCTGTTTGTTTTCTTTTTTCTTTTTCCTTTTTTTTTCCATGTACTCTCCTTAAATTTGTTAGCTTTTTTATTGTCTCAGGTGTTTCCTTGAATTCTTTGCTTTGCCATATTCTTGCAGTCTATGCCTTAGCTTTTTGTTTGTCCTTTTTTCCCTTGGTTTACTTTGCTACTTTTCTTTTCCTTTTCACATTTGTTTACTGCTCCTTTGGCTTTGCTTTCTGCTGTTTCTTTTCCTTTGTTGTTGGTTCTTTTTCTTTCCAGACCATGCCTTTGCATTATTTTTTTCTGTTCTAGAAGTATTTTCTTTTCTCCTCTTTTCAATGTAGTTTTTTTTGCATTCCATGAGCTCCTCTTTTTTTTTTTTTTTTTTTCTCATTACATTCTTCCTCCTTCCTTGTCCCCATGCCTGCCTGCTTCCTCTTACATTGCCTTTACTTACCTGACATTAGTCCTCTGGATTCTTCATTTTTATCTTTCCTTTGCTGACTTGTTTAACTCAAGCCAGCTCCCTCTGCTTTCCTCCTCTGCTTGGTGCTTCCTCAGTGGCTCAGCTGCCTTCCCGCCTCCTGGGTGTCCTTGCCTCATGCCTCGACATGGACTGGAGGCTTTCATCAGATGGCCGGCACATCCGTGCCCGGTAGCTACCCTTACCTCCTCCTCGGCATGACCACGAGCGCTTTCCCTTCCTCCAGAGAGATGGTTTGTCCTCATTAGCAGCCGCGGACTCCTGCACGGGCGCTAGCTGAGAAAGTGCATCTCTGGTGGAGGTCGCAGCATGCCCTTTCCTCCTCCCAGGCACGGATGGTTTGCTTCTGGCTGCACCACAGTCTCTTGTCATCTTTGCTGAGCCATCCAATTGAGGAGCAGATTTCTTTGCTCTTCTGTTGGTTGGTGTGGGTTCTTTTTGTTTCCGTTTCTTGTCTCTTTTTCCGCTGGGTCGCATTGGTTTGCTCTCGTTTGTTCACTTGATTTCGTTTTCTCTACTGCTTCTTTGCTTAGGTTTCCAAAGTTTATTTCATTTTTATTTTTATTTTTATTTTTATTTTTATTTTTATTTTTATTTTTATTTTTATTTTTATTTTTATTTTTTCCTTTGGTTTGCTTTCCGTTTTCTTGTTCTTTCTTTTCCTTGGCTTTTTGGTTTTCTTGTTTTGCTTTGCTTTTCCTACTTTCTACTTTGATTCTTCCCTTTTATTCTCTTTGCTCCCCTTTTTAATGTATTTGGCTTTTTTTTTTTTTTTTTTTTTTTGCGTTCTCATTTAGCTGTTGTTTGCTGGCATTTTTTTTCCCCCGTCTTTGTCTGTATAAATCCTTTCATTCGCCATTGTATATTGTTGTCTTTGCTTTTTTTTTTGTTTTTCCCTTTTTGGGTTTGCTTTGGATATTTTTGTTTCTTTTTTAGTTGTTGGATTTTTCTTTTTTATTATTGTTTTTCCTTTTTATCTTTTTTTCTCTTTACTGTGTCATTTTTGCCCATTTCTTTTTGCTTTTCTTTTTTTAATGCGTAGTTCTTTTTTTTCCTGTTTGTTTTTTCTTTTTTTTTTTTTTTTTCCTTCATTTTGTGTGTGTGTTCTATGGTAATTTTTGTATTGTGTGTTTTATTGTAACTTTTGTATTTGTGGTGTGCATTGTTGGTATTTGTATTCTGTTTTTTTTTTTTTTTTTGGTTTTTGATTTGTGATTTGTGCTCGTTTGGTTTCTTATTTTCTGTATTTGTGGTTTTTGTTTCGTTCCTTTTTGCTTTTTTGTTTCTATTTTATGCTTGTTTATTTTTTGCTTTTTTCTTTTTTCGTTTTTACATCTTTTTGTCTTTTTGTGCTTGTGTGGTTTTTGTGCTTTTGTTTTTTGCTTTTCTGTTTTTTATGATTAATTTTTGCTTTTCTTTTTAATTTTTTTTCTGTTTATTTGTGGTTTTTGTTTTATGCTTGTGTGTTTTTGTTGCAATTTTTGTATGTTTGGTGTTTAGTTTGGGGGTTTTTAAATTTATGTTGGTTTTGCTTTTTATTTTCTTGGTTTTTTTTGTTTTTGTGTGTGTTTTTCTTTTTGTGCTTTTGTTGTTGTTGTTGTTGTTGTTGTTTTTAATATTTCATTGTGTGTGTGTGTGTGTTTTCATTTTTTGTCCTTTTGTTCTTTTACATGTTTTGCCTGTTTTGTCTCTTTTTGTATTCTGGGTTTTTTTTTGAACCGTTGATTGTTCTTTTTTTTTAGGTTTTCTGTTTTCTTCCCTTTTTCTTTTTTCTTTGCCTTTTTATTTAGTTTTTACTTTTCTGTTTTGGTTTGCTTTCTTTTGTTGTTGCTTAGTTTTCTTACCTGTTGTTTTTTTTCCTTTGCTTTCCACTGTTCTCTTCACTTGGGTTGGATTTTCATGGCAGTTTCTTTCTTTCCATTTCTTTTCTCTTTTTCCTGAATATTCCTTTTCATTTTATTCTTTTTTCCATTGCTTTGCTCTCCTTTGCTCTTGGTTTTCCTTCCACCCTTTCCTTTGCATGGCCTTTCATTCTGCTTGCTTTACTTAGTTCTCTTTTATTCCCTTTCTTTTTCTTTTCTGTTTCTTTTTCCGTTTACTTCCTCTTGCATTAGTTTGCTTATTTTTTTTTGTTTGAATCCTTTGCTTTGCCATGATACAGCATTGTATGTCTTTGCCTTTTCTTTCCATTCCCTTTCGTAGTTTTGCTTTGATTTTTCTTAGTCTTTTTTTTCTCCTGCCTGTTTTTCTTTCGTTTTGTTAGTTATTATTTATTTTCTGCTGGGTATTTTGTTCCCTTGGATGTCATAGGCTTTGTTTGCTTTTTTTTCCACTTAGTTTTCCTACTGCTTTCTACTTTGCTGCTTCTCTTTTATTCCTGTTTGTTTTCTTTTTTCTTTTTCCTTTTTTTTTCCATGTACTCTCCTTAAATTTGTTAGCTTTTTTATTGTCTCAGGTGTTTCCTTGAATTCTTTGCTTTGCCATATTCTTGCAGTCTATGCCTTAGCTTTTTGTTTGTCCTTTTTTCCCTTGGTTTACTTTGCTACTTTTCTTTTCCTTTTCACATTTGTTTACTGCTCCTTTGGCTTTGCTTTCTGCTGTTTCTTTTCCTTTGTTGTTGGTTCTTTTTCTTTCCAGACCATGCCTTTGCATTATTTTTTTCTGTTCTAGAAGTATTTTCTTTTCTCCTCTTTTCAATGTAGTTTTTTTTGCATTCCATGAGCTCCTCTTTTTTTTTTTTTTTTTTTTTCTCATTACATTCTTCCTCCTTCCTTGTCCTCATGCCTGCCTGCTTCCTCTTACATTGCCTTTACTTACCTGACATTAGTCCTCTGGATTCTTCATTTTTATCTTTCCTTTGCTGACTTGTTTAACTCAAGCCAGCTCCCTCTGCTTTCCTCCTCTGCTTGGTGCTTCCTCAGTGGCTCAGCTGCCTTCCCGCCTCCTGGGTGTCCTTGCCTCATGCCTCGACATGGACTGGAGGCTTTCATCAGATGGCCGGCACATCCGTGCCCGGTAGCTACCCTTACCTCCTCCTCGGCATGACCACGAGCGCTTTCCCTTCCTCCAGAGAGATGGTTTGTCCTCATTAGCAGCCGCGGACTCCTGCACGGGCGCTAGCTGAGAAAGTGCATCTCTGGTGGAGGTCGCAGCATGCCCAGTAGCTACCCTTTCCTCCTCCCAGGCACGGATGGTTTGCTTCTGGCTGCACCACAGTCTCTTGTCATCTTTGCTGAGCCATCCAATTGAGGAGCAGATTTCTTTGCTCTTCTGTTGGTTGGTGTGGGTTCTTTTTGTTTCCGTTTCTTGTCTCTTTTTCCGCTGGGTCGCATTGGTTTGCTCTCGTTTGTTCACTTGATTTCGTTTTCTCTACTGCTTCTTTGCTTAGGTTTCCAAAGTTTATTTCATTTTTATTTTTATTTTTATTTTTATTTTTATTTTTATTTTTATTTTTATTTTTATTTTTATTTTTATTTTTATTTTTATTTTTTCCTTTGGTTTGCTTTCCGTTTTCTTGTTCTTTCTTTTCCTTGGCTTTTTGGTTTTCTTGTTTTGCTTTGCTTTTCCTACTTTCTACTTTGATTCTTCCCTTTTATTCTCTTTGCTCCCCTTTTTAATGTATTTGGCTTTTTTTTTTTTTTTTTTTTTTGCGTTCTCATTTAGCTGTTGTTTGCTGGCATTTTTTTTCCCCCGTCTTTGTCTGTATAAATCCTTTCATTCGCCATTGTATATTGTTGTCTTTGCTTTTTTTTTTGTTTTTCCCTTTTTGGGTTTGCTTTGGATATTTTTGTTTCTTTTTTAGTTGTTGGATTTTTCTTTTTTATTATTGTTTTTCCTTTTTATCTTTTTTTCTCTTTACTGTGTCATTTTTGCCCATTTCTTTTTGCTTTTCTTTTTTTAATGCGTAGTTCTTTTTTTTCCTGTTTGTTTTTTCTTTTTTTTTTTTTTTTCTTCATTTTGTGTGTGTGTTCTATGGTAATTTTTGTATTGTGTGTTTTATTGTAACTTTTGTATTTGTGGTGTGCATTGTTGGTATTTGTATTCTGTTTTTTTTTTTGTTTTTGGTTTTTGATTTGTGATTTGTGCTCGTTTGGTTTCTTATTTTCTGTATTTGTGGTTTTTGTTTCGTTCCTTTTTGCTTTTTTGTTTCTATTTTATGCTTGTTTATTTTTTGCTTTTTTCTTTTTTCGTTTTTACATCTTTTTGTTTTTTTGTGCTTGTGTGGTTTTTGTGCTTTTGTTTTTTGCTTTTCTGTTTTTTATGATTAATTTTTGCTTTTCTTTTTAATTTTTTTTCTGTTTATTTGTGGTTTTTGTTTTATGCTTGTGTGTTTTTGTTGCAATTTTTGTATGTTTGGTGTTTAGTTTGGGGGTTTTTAAATTTATGTTGGTTTTGCTTTTTATTTTCTTGGGTTTTGTTTTTGTGTGTGTTTTTCTTTTTGTGCTTTTTTTGTTGTTGTTGTTGTTGTTGTTTTTAATATATCATTGTGTGTGTGTGTGTTTTCATTTTTTGTCCTTTTGTTCTTTTACATGTTTTGCCTGTTTTGTCTCTTTTTGTATTCTGGGTTTTTTTTTGAACCGTTGATTGTTCTTTTTTTTTAGGTTTTCTGTTTTCTTCCCTTTTTCTTTTTTCTTTGCCTTTTTATTTAGTTTTTACTTTTCTGTTTTGGTTTGCTTTCTTTTGTTGTTGCTTAGTTTTCTTACCTGTTGTTTCTTTTCCTTTGCTTTCCACTGTTCTCTTCACTTGGGTTGGATTTTCATGGCAGTTTCTTTCTTTCCATTTCTTTTCTCTTTTTCCTGAATATTCCTTTTCATTTTATTCTTTTTTCCATTGCTTTGCTCTCCTTTGCTCTTGGTTTTCCTTCCACCCTTTCCTTTGCATGGCCTTTCATTCTGCTTGCTTTACTTAGTTCTCTTTTATTCCCTTTCTTTTTCTTTTCTGTTTCTTTTTCCGTTTACTTCCTCTTGCATTAGTTTGCTTATTTTTTTTTGTTTGAATCCTTTGCTTTGCCATGATACAGCATTGTATGTCTTTGCCTTTTCTTTCCATTCCCTTTCGTAGTTTTGCTTTGATTTTTCTTAGTCTTTTTTTTCTCCTGCCTGTTTTTCTTTCGTTTTGTTAGTTATTATTTATTTTCTGCTGGGTATTTTGTTCCCTTGGATGTCATAGGCTTTGTTTGCTTTTTTTTCCACTTAGTTTTCCTACTGCTTTCTACTTTGCTGCTTCTCTTTTATTCCTGTTTGTTTTCTTTTTTCTTTTTCCTTTTTTTTTCCATGTACTCTCCTTAAATTTGTTAGCTTTTTTATTGTCTCAGGTGTTTCCTTGAATTCTTTGCTTTGCCATATTCTTGCAGTCTATGCCTTAGCTTTTTGTTTGTCCTTTTTTCCCTTGGTTTACTTTGCTACTTTTCTTTTCCTTTTCACATTTGTTTACTGCTCCTTTGGCTTTGCTTTCTGCTGTTTCTTTTCCTTTGTTGTTGGTTCTTTTTCTTTCCAGACCATGCCTTTGCATTATTTTTTTCTGTTCTAGAAGTATTTTCTTTTCTCCTCTTTTCAATGTAGTTTTTTTTGCATTCCATGAGCTCCTCTTTTTTTTTTTTTTTTTTTTCTCATTACATTCTTCCTCCTTCCTTGTCCTCATGCCTGCCTGCTTCCTCTTACATTGCCTTTACTTACCTGACATTAGTCCTCTGGATTCTTCATTTTTATCTTTCCTTTGCTGACTTGTTTAACTCAAGCCAGCTCCCTCTGCTTTCCTCCTCTGCTTGGTGCTTCCTCAGTGGCTCAGCTGCCTTCCCGCCTCCTGGGTGTCCTTGCCTCATGCCTCGACATGGACTGGAGGCTTTCATCAGATGGCCGGCACATCCGTGCCCGGTAGCTACCCTTACCTCCTCCTCGGCATGACCACGAGCGCTTTCCCTTCCTCCAGAGAGATGGTTTGTCCTCATTAGCAGCCGCGGACTCCTGCACGGGCGCTAGCTGAGAAAGTGCATCTCTGGTGGAGGTCGCAGCATGCCCAGTAGCTACCCTTTCCTCCTCCCAGGCACGGATGGTTTGCTTCTGGCTGCACCACAGTCTCTTGTCATCTTTGCTGAGCCATCCAATTGAGGAGCAGATTTCTTTGCTCTTCTGTTGGTTGGTGTGGGTTCTTTTTGTTTCCGTTTCTTGTCTCTTTTTCCGCTGGGTCGCATTGGTTTGCTCTCGTTTGTTCACTTGATTTCGTTTTCTCTACTGCTTCTTTGCTTAGGTTTCCAAAGTTTATTTCATTTTTATTTTTATTTTTATTTTTATTTTTATTTTTATTTTTATTTTTATTTTTATTTTTATTTTTTCCTTTGGTTTGCTTTCCGTTTTCTTGTTCTTTCTTTTCCTTGGCTTTTTGGTTTTCTTGTTTTGCTTTGCTTTTCCTACTTTCTACTTTGATTCTTCCCTTTTATTCTCTTTGCTCCCCTTTTTAATGTATTTGGCTTTTTTTTTTTTTTTTTTTTTTTGCGTTCTCATTTAGCTGTTGTTTGCTGGCATTTTTTTTCCCCCGTCTTTGTCTGTATAAATCCTTTCATTCGCCATTGTATATTGTTGTCTTTGCTTTTTTTTTTGTTTTTCCCTTTTTGGGTTTGCTTTGGATATTTTTGTTTCTTTTTTAGTTGTTGGATTTTTCTTTTTTATTATTGTTTTTCCTTTTTATCTTTTTTTCTCTTTACTGTGTCATTTTTGCCCATTTCTTTTTGCTTTTCTTTTTTTAATGCGTAGTTCTTTTTTTTCCTGTTTGTTTTTTCTTTTTTTTTTTTTTTTCCTTCATTTTGTGTGTGTGTTCTATGGTAATTTTTGTATTGTGTGTTTTATTGTAACTTTTGTATTTGTGGTGTGCATTGTTGGTATTTGTATTCTGTTTTTTTTTTTTGTTTTTGGTTTTTGATTTGTGATTTGTGCTCGTTTGGTTTCTTATTTTCTGTATTTGTGGTTTTTGTTTCGTTCCTTTTTGCTTTTTTGTTTCTATTTTATGCTTGTTTATTTTTTGCTTTTTTCTTTTTTCGTTTTTACATCTTTTTGTTTTTTTGTGCTTGTGTGGTTTTTGTGCTTTTGTTTTTTGCTTTTCTGTTTTTTATGATTAATTTTTGCTTTTCTTTTTAATTTTTTTTCTGTTTATTTGTGGTTTTTGTTTTATGCTTGTGTGTTTTTGTTGCAATTTTTGTATGTTTGGTGTTTAGTTTGGGGGTTTTTAAATTTATGTTGGTTTTGCTTTTTATTTTCTTGGGTTTTGTTTTTGTGTGTGTTTTTCTTTTTGTGCTTTTTTTGTTGTTGTTGTTGTTGTTTTTTTTAATATTTCATTGTGTGTGTGTGTGTTTTCATTTTTTGTCCTTTTGTTCTTTTACATGTTTTGCCTGTTTTGTCTCTTTTTGTATTCTGGGTTTTTTTTTGAACCGTTGATTGTTCTTTTTTTTTAGGTTTTCTGTTTTCTTCCCTTTTTCTTTTTTCTTTGCCTTTTTATTTAGTTTTTACTTTTCTGTTTTGGTTTGCTTTCTTTTGTTGTTGCTTAGTTTTCTTACCTGTTGTTTCTTTTCCTTTGCTTTCCACTGTTCTCTTCACTTGGGTTGGATTTTCATGGCAGTTTCTTTCTTTCCATTTCTTTTCTCTTTTTCCTGAATATTCCTTTTCATTTTATTCTTTTTTCCATTGCTTTGCTCTCCTTTGCTCTTGGTTTTCCTTCCACCCTTTCCTTTGCATGGCCTTTCATTCTGCTTGCTTTACTTAGTTCTCTTTTATTCCCTTTCTTTTTCTTTTCTGTTTCTTTTTCCGTTTACTTCCTCTTGCATTAGTTTGCTTATTTTTTTTTGTTTGAATCCTTTGCTTTGCCATGATACAGCATTGTATGTCTTTGCCTTTTCTTTCCATTCCCTTTCATAGTTTTGCTTTGATTTTTCTTAGTCTTTTTTTTCTCCTGCCTGTTTTTCTTTCGTTTTGTTAGTTATTATTTATTTTCTGCTGGGTATTTTGTTCCCTTGGATGTCATAGGCTTTGTTTGCTTTTTTTTCCACTTAGTTTTCCTACTGCTTTCTACTTTGCTGCTTCTCTTTTATTCCTGTTTGTTTTCTTTTTTCTTTTTCCTTTTTTTTTCCATGTACTCTCCTTAAATTTGTTAGCTTTTTTATTGTCTCAGGTGTTTCCTTGAATTCTTTGCTTTGCCATATTCTTGCAGTCTATGCCTTAGCTTTTTGTTTGTCCTTTTTTCCCTTGGTTTACTTTGCTACTTTTCTTTTCCTTTTCACATTTGTTTACTGCTCCTTTGGCTTTGCTTTCTGCTGTTTCTTTTCCTTTGTTGTTGGTTCTTTTTCTTTCCAGACCATGCCTTTGCATTATTTTTTTCTGTTCTAGAAGTATTTTCTTTTCTCCTCTTTTCAATGTAGTTTTTTTTGCATTCCATGAGCTCCTCTTTTTTTTTTTTTTTTTTCTCATTACATTCTTCCTCCTTCCTTGTCCTCATGCCTGCCTGCTTCCTCTTACATTGCCTTTACTTACCTGACATTAGTCCTCTGGATTCTTCATTTTTATCTTTCCTTTGCTGACTTGTTTAACTCAAGCCAGCTCCCTCTGCTTTCCTCCTCTGCTTGGTGCTTCCTCAGTGGCTCAGCTGCCTTCCCGCCTCCTGGGTGTCCTTGCCTCATGCCTCGACATGGACTGGAGGCTTTCATCAGATGGCCGGCACATCCGTGCCCGGTAGCTACCCTTACCTCCTCCTCGGCATGACCACGAGCGCTTTCCCTTCCTCCAGAGAGATGGTTTGTCCTCATTAGCAGCCGCGGACTCCTGCACGGGCGCTAGCTGAGAAAGTGCATCTCTGGTGGAGGTCGCAGCATGCCCAGTAGCTACCCTTTCCTCCTCCCAGGCACGGATGGTTTGCTTCTGGCTGCACCACA